>NC_059367.1:42994203-43309703 GCF_019703515.2 Myxocyprinus asiaticus
ATTGTGTGTGACTGTGAGCAAGAGAGAGAGAGAGAGAGAGAGAAACCTTTATCATGATCTTAAGTTGATTCTTTTCACAAAATGCATCATAAAATTAAATAACAGAGGGTAACAGGTGCATATTATAGCTACATATAGAATTTAGCTTTGTATTATTGCCATGTATGCACACTGTAAACATGACAAATTACACATCATCAACTGCATATAAAATTAAACGTCCCTTTTTCAGGACACTGTATTTTAAAGATAATTTTGTAAAAATCCAAATAACTTTACATATCTTTATTGTAAAGGGTTTAAACAATGTTTTCCATGCTTGTTCAATGAACCATAAACAATTAATGAACATGCACCTGTAGAACGGTCGTTAAGACACTAACAGCTTACAGATGGTAGGCAATTAAGGTCACAGTTATAAAAACGTATGACACTAAAGAGACCTGTCTACTGACTCTGAAAAACACCAGAAGAAAGATGCCCAGGGTCCCTGATCATCTGTGTAAATGTGCCTTAGGCATGTTGCATGGAGGCATAAGAACTGCAGATGTGGCCAGGGCAGTAAATTGCAACGTCCGTACTGTGAGACGCCTAAGACAGCACTACAGAGAGACAGAAAGGACAGCTGATCCTCCTCGCAGTGGTAGACCACATGTAACAACACCTGCACAGGATCGGTACATCCGAATATCACACCTGCGTGACAGGTACAGGATGGCAACAACAACAGCCCGAGTTACACCAGGAATGCACAATCCCTCCATCAGTGCTCAGACTGTCTGCAATAGGCTGAGAGAGGCTGGACTGAGGGCTTGTAGGCCTGTTGTAAGGCAGGTCCTTTCCAGACATCACCAGCAACAACATTGCCTATGGGCACAAACCCACCTTCGCTGGACCAGAAAGGACTGGCAAAAAGTGCTCTTCACTGACGAGTTGCGGTTTTGTCTCACCAGGGGTGATGGTCGGACGCGTGTTTATCGTCGAAGGAATGAGCGTTACACCAAGGCCTGTACTCTGGAGCGGGATTGATTTGAAGGTGGAGGGTCTGTCATGGTCTGGGGCGGTGTGTCACAGCATCATCGGACTGAGCTTCTTGTCATTGCAGGCAATCTTAACGCTGTGCATTACAGGGAAGACATCCTCCTCCCTCATGTGGTACCCTTCCTGCAGGCTCATCCTGACATGACCCTCCAGCATGACAATGCCACCAGATATACTGTTCATTCTGTGCGTGATTTCCAGCAAGACAGGAATGTCAACGTTCTGCCATCGCCAGCGAAGAGCCCAGATCTCAATCCCATTGAGCACGTCTGAGACCTGTTGGATTGGAGGGTGAGGGCTATGGCCATTCCCCCCAGAAATGTCCGGGAACTTGCAAGTGCCTTGGTGGAAGAGTGGGGTAACATTTCACAGCAAGAACTGGCAAATCTGGTGCAGTCCATGAGGAGGAGATGCACTGCAGTACTTAATGCAGCTGGTGGCCACACCAGATACTGACTGTTACTTTTGATTTTATGTCTTAGTTGTTGAATCTTTTTATGTTCATACAAATATGTATAAATTTGCTGAAAATAAAAGCAGTTGAAAGTGAGAGGATGTTTCTTTTTTTGCTGAGTTTATATCTATAATTTAATATGTCTTTCATTCTGTTCATTCTGACCATATTTACATACACTTAAGAAAACTACTTACTCAGTGGTTTTGCAGAAAGCGACATTCAGAAACATTATGTAAACATGAATGCAGCTGTTAAGGGATTAAAGGCTGTTGAGAGAAAGTGATTAAACACAAACAGTTTTGTAGAACAATGTTATTTCAAACCCTGGGCGCTCATAAAAAATGCTCGTAGAAAATGCTCTTAACAGCTAAGATCAATAGTTATTGGGAAACGAGGCCCAGAACGCCATGAATGTGCATGTCTAGTAGAAGCGCTTTCATTGCACTCGTGAACAGAAGAGCTCACTCTCACTGCGCACACAAATCAAATCAGTTGCACATTGGCGGCTTTTCTTTCATCTGTTCTTCAAAATATAATTACACATGTGTCATCAAATGCACATCTTTTTGTTTAATTTCTTGTCATATATCACTCCGAGAAGTGGGTCGCCCCCACAGTGACTGGTACATCAGCAAAATACTCCACATGAAAAATCCGCATTTAGCGGGTGTTCATTTCAGAACTTGTTCACAAGGAACAGGCTGTACGACAAATTCGGGAGAAAGGAAATCAAAGCAGTGTCATTGACTTCAAGCTTTGCAATCACACCCACACTTTCTGCAGGAAAATTATCTCTAGAAAGTTTTTAACGATAATGTGTTGGTGAATGGTGAGACACCCGGCAAGCCACTTGATTTTTAACAAAGAGCCACTTGTGGCTCGCGAGCCATAGGTTCCCGACCCCTGGTCTGCAAACACAAACTTGGGCTCATTTGAAAGTAGACACTTAGTAAAAATATATCATTGTAGTATAAAAAATTTGTTGGAGCTATACAAATATTTTGAATAGTGACCACAAATATTATTTATAAAATATATACATATATTTTAAATATGCAAGACTATGTGCAGTGCCCCAAAAACACATCTGATACAAAGCAACATGTCTGATGAAGGTCTGACACAATTTTGAAGTTGATATGACTAAAATTCTGTGTTCCATAATGCTTTATGTAAGTGTACTTCCAAGAAAAGGCCACTTGGAGGTGCCAATAGACCACTTGTAGTTACTCCATAAACAAATTATACATGTTATTCAAAACACACAATTTGTTTATATTTCAATGTAAAAAATACCACACAAACCAAAATATACATGAAGATATCATTTTTTATTATTATTTGGGAATATATTATAATGCATTCCATATATATTTATGCATTTTATAAACAATGTGAAAAGTACATTGCAGTTTGAAATGTTGCAATGGAAAAAAACTTTTACATACAATAAAGATGCTTCTGTTCAAAGAAAACTTTGATAGAGGGCTCATTTTGTTTGTAAGAGCCTCCCAAATATCATGTTTGGGTGTTTTGCTTCTGAAACACAACACAGAGTGCAAGATTTCACAGAGAATGGACATAAATGATAACTTGTGTTGAATAAATAAAACCTGAACAAAGGCAGATTGATCAATATTTCTTCATATTTGTACATTTTTGGACTAAAATCTCTAATGGAATTTATTTATTGGACTTGCAATGAAAAACGTACCGAAGTTTGGATGATTGTGATTGTCTGTGTTTGGCTGGAAGACAATAAAGTCTTCCGGTTTCATTTTCTGTGTTTTGATTTTCACTCCTGACATGTTTAATAGAATCTTATTGTTATAACTTTGCCTTCATCAAAATCTCTTTAATATATCAAATCTTGAGACCTAGATCTTTCTAAAGATATATTGGATGTCAATATTAGTTTTTTATTACAATTTCACAGTTTAAACATGCATTAAAAATAAATTAAATGTAAATAAATACTCAAGTGGGTTATTTTTTGACCCACCCGTCATTAAGAGGTTAATCCTTAAATAATTATTTCCCCCCCTATTGTCAGATGGGGCTGGAACTTTGTACACATAAGCTTTAAAGGTTCCTCTACAACAGAGGCACTTAACTTCAGAGCATTTAAACCACAAAATAGGCAAAGGACCACATATTATTAAGTATTATGGTAACACTTTATAATAATGGTCTGTCGTTAATAGGTAATTATGCAGGAATTAATGCAGGACAAATGAGTAGTTCAACATTATCACTTTAGTTACTACTATTAACTAATATGGAAACATGACTAACCAGTCAGTAAGTAATAGTGAACTGATGACTGAGGTTAAGGTTACACTGTTAGGTAATCAGTAATTACTGAACTTGATTTGCCTTATTGAGAACTATCAACTAACTATGGCTAATTTAAAATAACTACTAATTAATTACTAATCAAAACATTAACATGTGTCTAAAATGTGAATGATTATGTTTTTATTGAAAACATGATCATGAAATGCGCTTCAGAGAAACATGCGCCTCATGTGTGTTCTTTGCTGGTATTAATTTATGAACATAACAGCTCTCTAAATCATGGCTACAGTGTCTGGTAGAGTATCATAGTCAGCTTAAATATGTATGTGCCCAACATGTGTATTCTTTGGGATATCTCTTCTGTTCATTACAAATGATTAAATTTGGCAGGTTTGATATTGCTGGATGTCTTTTTAAAATAATTTTGGTAACCCATAAGTAATTAGTAGTTATTTTAAAAGACACTTATGTGCTCAAGCTGACACCCCCGAGAAGGCCCTGAGCAAGGGAGTCGATTTGGCCTGAGAAATGAGGGAAATTCGGCGAGAGATGTTGAGCATGTCGGCAATGCTGACAAAGGTCGTTGCTGACTTGGAGGATCTTGCTGTAATATGTCGATTGATCACTGCCATAGAGACGAAATTCTCTGAGGTGGTTGCAGGAGTGGGGGATGTCGAGAAGCGGATCGATTATCTGGAGTCTTCGGAGAGGGAATTATATGCTAATCCGCTAGCGACCAAGGTGGATTTGCAGCGTGGAGAACCATGGCCAGCGGAATAATGTCCGTATTGTCAGAATTCCTGAGGATGAAGATGGTCAGGATATGGTGAAATTCCTGGACGGGCTCTTTCTGAATCTGCTTGACATAACAGGCCATAAGCTGGAAATCGAGCAAGCTCACAGGGTTCCTTCTCGGCGAGCTTTGGAGGGAGGCAGGCCCCGATCAATTCTGGGCAAATTTCTGAGATCATCTGATAAAGATCTTGTGTCACGCGAGGTGAGGAGTAAAGGAAGGCATTCTTGGAAAAACCACAGCATTTTCTTGATCCCAGACTTTGCGAGTTCGACGAGAGAAACAAAATCGATTCAAGGAATGCAAGAAACTTTTACATAAACGGAAGGTCACTTTTGCACTGAAATTCCCGGCCAAATTGAAAATAGATGCTAAGTATGACCGTAAAACATTCACATGCCCACAGCAAGCAATGTCCTTCATAAAGTCAATGGAGTGAGTAAGTTGTCTTGTGGTACTCACGTTGCAGCCGAGTGGACCGTCTCACTAAACATTTACTTGACTGTTCGAGGAAACTAAGCACCTATTTTGTTTCTTTTTGTGCTGGTTCCTTCTAGCGGCTGGAGTTTGTTTTTTGGAGTAATACTCCGTCGGGACAGTTTTGTGTATAAATCTGTATGGTCTTTGTGCTTATGCCTCCTACTGGCTGGAGTTTGTTTTGTGGAGTATTTCTTGCAAGACATTGGAGTGATTAGGTCATTTGTTGCACTCATGTAGCAGCCAAGTGGGCCGGCTCACTGGACATTCGTTTGACTGTTCAAGGAAACTGAGCGCCTTTTTTTTCCCTTTTTGTTCTGGTTCCGCCTAGTGGCTGGAGTTTGTTTTGTGGAGTAACACACCATCGGGACAGTTCTATGGATGTATCTACACGCTCTTTGGGTTTATTCCACCTATTGGCTAGTGTTTGTTTTAAAGATAATCTTTTGTTGTGTAATTCTGTCTCAAAAAATTTGTATAGAAACACCGGACTTGAGCAATCTGATGGCAAAGTTGTCGTGGGGGCTCTTGTAGGCATGCATGGACTGTTTGAGTTTGGAGGGATGGACGCCAGTTGGCGATGTTGTACGTAGGGAATGTGAATGGGTTGGGGCACCCCATAAAAGAAGGAAGGTTATTTCTCTTCTTAAGCATAAGAAATATGATATAGTGTTTCTTCAAGAAACACATTTTCCCCGCATTAAGCTGAAAAATTTGGGAAGATATGAGATGACATGTTTTCTTTAGTGCTGGCTTGGGTGGGAGCAGGGGAATCATTGCACTTATGGGTAGACTTTTGAAATTCAAGTGTCTCAGATTGGGGATGAATTGGGAAGAGTCATTATTGTTTTGGCAGAAGTTCAGGGGCAGGGTCTTTTTTGGCTGGTATTTGCATGCCTAACCTTGATGATCGGGGCTTTTTTTGTGGATGTTGAGGGGATGTTGCAAGCTGCTGGCACCCCTCATGATGTGGTATTGGGAGGAGATTGATCTTTTGATGGACTCTGGCCTTGATCGTGGTGGGGCGGAGGTGTGCAGGCTCCCTGGAGCAGCACTGACACTTCACGGGATGTGTGGGAATCTTGGTCTTACAGATATTTGGAGACTTTTGAGCCCATCTGTTAGGGACTGTACGTTTTTTACAGATTTACTCTAGAATAGATTTTTTTTAATTATATCTAAGTCCCTTATTTCTGTTGTTGATTGTTCAATTGGAAATATTTTAGTCTCAGATCATGCCCTGGTGTGTTTGGAGGTGTTGCCACATATGGGGGGGGGGGGAGTCATGTGGTTGGCATTTTGGTGTATCCCTTTTGAAAAATCCTAAATTCCAGCAAGTGTTAAGGGCTGAAATCAATGTTTATGTGGAGACCAACTGGTCCTCGGTATCCTCTGTGGGCTTGGGGGGCACTTGGGGTGGTTCTTGGAGGCCGGATCGTGTAGTGTGCCTCATTTACCAGGGGATCCAGAGCACGGGAACTCGTGGAATTAGAGGGGAAAGTTAGGGGTGCCAAGGCAGAGCTGAAGTGCTGAATATTGTCTAATGGCCTCAGAGTATTGACCTGATTGAAATACAGATATAATACTATTTTGTCGCGGAGGGTGGATTTTTGGCTGTTCAGGGCAAGACAGTCGTACTTTGAGTCGGGGGACAAAGCAGGGAAGCTTTTGGCTTGATATATAAAACAGAGAGTGTCTTTTTTTCTACCATTCCCTCATTGAAATCTGCTGGTGGTGAAATATTTACCTCAGCCATTGATATTAATAATGCTTTTAAAGAATTCTATCTTGATCTCCATAGTTCCACATCTTTGTCTACTGATGAGGATATTAGAAACTTTGTGGAACCATTAGAACTTCCTAAACTGACGGCTGAGCAAAAAAATTCTCTTGATTCTAAGATAACCTTGGAGGAGCTATAGTTATATGCATTTTTTTATATTAAAATGCAATAAATTATAGAAAAGAACTAACATAGAATGCCTGGACTGTGTGTGACCTAGGAAAGGGCATTTTAGGACACTGAAAGTGTTGATGTTGCAAGAATGCTCTGTGCACTCAGCTGTAAGCGCAGAACAATGGTACTGTGTCATGAAAGTACCCAAAAGTTAAAAAGACTGACGCAACCAATAATCAAAGTACCTATATATGCTCAGATTATGACGTATTATTCATTAAAAATGTATACTGTCATAATAAAATAATTTAAAAGGTTATTTTTTTAAAAAAAGGAACTAACAGCCAGGTTTCCACCATTAAAATGAAGTCAAAGGCTCTGTGAAATAATGGTGGTGAGCTGAATCCATTTTATACAAAAAATATTAAGAAGGTGTAGGCTAGAAGTAATGCTAGATAACAAACTGTATAAGATAGGAGGGTTTTGACCGAGCAAGTCAGGTCTTAGCTGACATCTTGGGTTTGTTGTTTTGCTCAATAAACTCTAATTTTGACACCTGGAACTCCTGACTTTGAGAGTTTTCTTACAGAGGGGGGAAGAAACGTTTTCCAGGCTCCACAACATAAAATTGGTGACCACGAAGGGACTGGCACCGGGCCAAGGGGAACTACTGTGGGCTTCCTTGCACTGACTCACTGGTGCCAAAAAACCTGAGGTAAGCATTTTGCTTAAATGGTGTTTCTCTGCAGTCTGTTGCAAGGTTTGACCCAGGTGGTAACTCTAACCAAGGCCTTTCCATTCTTGAACTGAGTTAAATGACTAATTGGATGAAATAGAGAACTGGGTTCCAGGTTTCAAAAACTATGCATGCAAACGTAAATATGTCTTGTAAATAAGTTGAAGTGCACACACTTTGCAGATACTGCTCTCAGTGAAGCACCAGCGGTGAAGGGGAGCCTGCAGAGACTGGTAGAGAAGCATTGAGCCCACTTTGATGGTTGGCACTGCTTGTCAAGATAGCAATATTGAGAGGGCTGAATAGGCAAGTTTGAAAAAACCTACCGATACCGCGTCCCAGGAGTCTGGAGGTGGGCTGAATTGGCAGTGTTAGAAAACCTGCGGATACCGCAAGGTGCAGCGACACCAGTAAATGATAAGGAGCCCACACAGATGGTTGGCCTTTGACCTGGCTGAGTCACAGGGAGCCCACATTGGATGGTTGGCCTTGTTCTCAAAATAACGCTGCATTTTGGGCTGCATTGGCAGGCACGCAAGAGGTGTGGTCACCCAAGAGGGGCATAGTGATAGTTAAGATATTTGGATATTTCAAATTATGTGCTGAAGATTATAAACATGTTTGTGATGAATAAGTTGCTGTGAATACAGGTATTGTTTATGTTAAGTTGCGTACAAATCAATTATATTGATGTTGCATGTTGGCTGCGATTGCTGATGTGTTTATATTGACTGTATTGTGCTTATGCTGGCTGCACCGTGCTATGTTGTATGTGGATGAATGAGCTGATATGTGTCTGTGTCATTGTTTTTCTCCTGAGAAGCATGTTACAAAAGACACAGAGATATGAGGTCTAAATTAATAGCTATAAATGAATGATAAACAGTATGAATAATAATTAAAAAAGCATTGAAGCGGTAAAATACTTTGAGATATTGGTGTTAATTATCTGACACCAATCATTAAAGATTCAGATAAGAAACACATTTGTTGAAAAAAAAGGAATGAATTATAATAAGAAAAAGCATCTGTTTTTCTCTCTCTTTCTCTCTTATACAGTGGGAGCATTGTAAAAGGCTGCATTGTATTCAGTGGAGCTCAAGAGCAAAAAGGCGGGGGTTGAGTGAGGCAGATAGGACGAGTAAGAAAGGGGGGCAGTGAGCAAGCAAACAGAAACACACAGAGACACAGACAAGGTTTTTTCTCTGTGTTTCCCCTACACAGCAACCAAATGTGGCAGCAAACTATTACTGATTCTGAATTACAAAGCTTAATGAAACAGACCATTAATAATTTTGCATTAAGAAGCGACCTAATGTGGATGCAGACCCTTTCTGACTTTGACAAACAAAAACAGCTCAAAGAAAAAAGAAAAGAACTAGAATTAGGAAGACTACTAATAGAAACACTGGGAATTAGTACTCATTTTTGGAGAGAATCTGAATACATAGATTGTGCAGGAATAGATAAATGGGATATCACAGAAAAAAAGACTACAATCACTAATTTGCAGGAAATAGAAAGGGAGTGGCCATCAGTAGATTGGAGTGCCATAGTGGATAGACATTTGACCTTTGAACCATTGTTTCACCACCTCACTGGACTTGAGTCCTATGTTGAGTCTTTCTCAATTGGGGCAATTACGTGCAGAAGTAAAAATACCAATTGACCCAGTATATGTGCCTTACATCAAAAAGGACTTAAATAGCCCATGGCCAAAAGGGATACAAAGAGTGACCATCTTAAGCGGTGGCTTCCTTTGGACGAGCACTGACATACGTCCAGTGCAGTGGAAGAGCAAGGTGTTGTTTCATAGCAACAGCAATGGAAAATTTACACCACTTTACACAACAAATGGAACTGTGGGAAAAGTGAACATAACAATTGTTGTAGGCAGAGATCCAGAGCGTAGCCAACAGCTGTGAGTGGAAGTATATGGGTGTTAAAACAAAAAGAAATAACAGCAAGTAATCATTGTAAATAATGAGTGATTTATATAGACACAGACGAGGGAAAGGGAGAAAGAGAGGAAGAAGAGGAAGGGGACTTTTATACAAAGTGGAAAGGGAAGACCTGATTGACTTCCTTGAACCTTTTCATTTAGAATATTGTGATAGAAGTGAATTAAATGATTCTGTAACTGTACTGGGAGGGTGTCAAGTAGAATTAACCCCATCTCTCACTTTTATGCATTGGGTAGGAGGTGTATCTGCTACAGGTCGCTGGTTTGCTGCAGATGGACTTTGGAGTTTTTACATAATTAGCCTAGGAGGAGACATTATCTGAATGCAGAATAATTCACATTGACCAATGTTAGATGAAGAGGAGGAAACACCTGTAAAACCATTGAATAGACAACAAATAAATGCTATTCTGAAATACTTAGTATTAAGTGCTAATACGTTAGCAATTAAAACAAGTCCTCCACCCAGCAAAAGCCCAGGGGAAGTCAGGGTATGGATACTTTTATTGATCCTCGTCTGACCAGCCTGGTGAAGACTAGTTAAGGGTAAACATGAGCTGGGGTTAGAGAGGTACATTAAAAATACAAGATACACTGTCATAATAAAAGTAAGCAACAATGACATCAACACCAGTAGAACAGATGTGCTCAATGTATCCAATATGTAAAGACATCATAAGGGTAACTGTCTAGCAAATGGGAAAAAAGAACAAAGGGCTTAAACACAAAATGGCCAGCAGAGGGAACATTTGATGTGGCTATGTGTAGAGAAATGGAAGCATTGATTAAAAATCACAAAGCAAAAAATAAGAATAAAAAAGAGAAGATAAGAGAGAAAAAGAACAGGATGTGTTGCAATTGTTTAAAAATCATGGGATAAAATTAATAAAAGCTGAAAGACAGACCAGCAGATGATAAAAGTGAAAAAAATAGAGAGACCACCTCCCTATGCACCACCTCTTGACCAATCTGTGAAACAAATCCCTGCTATATCAGGAACTGTAGAAATAAAAGGGAATATAGACATCAAAGATGACAGTTCTAATAGGGACAGTGAAGGGGCAAGCCTGAGGGAAGACATAGGCCACATAGCTTCAGAAGGTATGGAGACCCTCAACACCTATCAACATGTGACCTCAGCCTTAGCTGAAATGCAAGAAAGACTAAAAGAAGAACAGCGAATGTCACAAAGACAAGCAGACCTGTGTTCTGAACAAGGAACAGAAGAGGAGGAGAGGCCAAGGGCTAGAAGTACACCTAAGAGCGACTTAACAAAAAAGTTACAGGCACTGGAGCAAGAGGTATTAGAGGAGCAACTAGCTAAGGAGCAGCAAAATAGAAGAGAAGAAAGCCGTAGAGCACGCTCAACCAGCCCTAAGAGAGAATATAAATATGTCACAGGCAAGCTGGTCCTTGAAGATGTTCCAAAAGAAAAGCCAAGTTGGACAAGAGACCAACAAAGAAGATTGGTAAGAACAACTAACATGCATCTCCCAAGTGCATACCCAAGCAATGTGAATCTGTCCAAAGAATGGTTAGACAGACTGAGACTGCCCAATGACCAGCCAAGAGGCAGGGATATGTTTGATGAAAAGCAGGACTATGAACAGCAATTCAGAAGATATCCAAGTGACATGCAACCACACAGTGAAGAACAGCAACAATATCTTATGGATCCAGACACCCCCAGTAAATATACCATACAAACACAGTTGCCAATTTTAATTAAAGGCACACAAGGGCAGTATGTGCCATGGGCCAATCAGGACCTTGATGGACTGATAGCTCGCCTTCCAGACATCCATGAGGGGGCTAGAAAATGGATTCAAGTTGTAGAAGAAGAAACAACAGGGAAGCTCCTAGCGATTGGTGACATCAAAGCATTATTGGCCAAATGTTTAGGGGGATCCAAGATGAATGAGATCCTTAAAAAGGTGAATCTAAGAGGAGCAACTGATGATACGAAGATGGATGGATTTGCCTTTGACAGATATCGTGCTGACATGTGGGGGAATTGAGGAAGGAATATCCAACACGAATGGATCCAAGATCTCTGAAAGGCGAACCAATAGGTGAAACTGAAAATCCTACAGCATATATTTAAAGACAGCTAAGAAGATGGAAACAAGAGCTGGGGAAAAACCCAGAAACAGACCCAGTCATGACTACATTATTCAGAACAGCTATAGTGGATGCTATGCCAAACCCAGTGAAGGAAAAACTGGAAGATGTAGTTGGACTGAACTCCAAATCACACAGAGAGTTCTGTGAACATGTGACTCATGCTGTAGAACAATATAGGAGAAATGAGTTAAGATTGAAGCATCAAGAAAGAGAACTACAGAGAAAACTAACACAACTGCAGCTTGAAGAATTAACTGGGAAAAAGAAGAAGATCCAAGCCACAGTCAAAGAGAAAAAAGAACAATCAGTGGTAATGGCTCCTGTGAATGTGCCTGTCTCTGCTGCCCAGTATTCCCTGGTATCACCTGTACCTGTTATGCAGAATACAATGTCACCTGTACCTGTTGTCCAGAACACAATGTCACCAGCAGGACAAGCATCACAGCCACCAGCACCACTTGTAATCTATGTGCAACAGGAACAACCAGGAAACTGGAACAGACTACAACAGGGAGGAAGAGGAAGAGGTAGATAGAACAGTGGCCCTAGAACTAATGGCCCACCAATAATATGTTGGGGCACAACAGAAGAAATGTCCCTATAATCCATGGCAAAGCAGTCAAGCCCCCTAGTCCAAGCAATGCCCCATGGCAGCGAGAATACCAAGCTCCAGCAGCAGGTCCACTCAATCCATGGCGTGGACCACAGCAGGGCTACTGAGGCTGCCCAGAGGATCCTACGGGTAAGGGTCAGCTTCCAATGATATCATCTGATGCTGATCAAGAACCTATGCTGCAGGTTAAAATAGAGGGCAATAAAATACCAGTCTTGCTAGATACTGGACCTACGTTTACATGTATAAATCCAAATTATGCCTCTCACCTCCCCAAGTCTGGAAAATATGTAAAGACAGTAGGATTCTACAGTAGCCAATGACAGCTCCAGTTAGCATAAAAGTAAATGATGCAGAGATCAAAATTCCCATTCTAATATCAGAACAAACACCTGTCAACTTGTTAGGGAGAGATGCTATATGTAAAATTAATTTACAGATTTGGTGCACTCCAGAAGGCATTTATATAGACAACAGGGGCATCAAACAAATGACTGTCACAAAGTTTCAAGAACCTCAAGAGCCACAAGCAAACATATTGGTTAGGAGATGTAGGAAAGGATGTAGAAAAAACAATAAACAAATGGGGAAAATACATTAAAGAACAGCTCTGTGAACCAAGCATGCCAAAAACTGAGTTTCATTGTACCATGATATATGATTCAGAAAGGGACCCAGAGCTTGCAAAGAAATGGTTAAATGACACCAAAGGACAAGAAGTGCCTTTGAGTTCACAGTATATAATTGTAGGGCCAGAAGTTGCAGCACTACAAATTGAGAAATGCAACTTTATTGAACAATGGTTTCAAGTACCAAATTCAGTTCCACATGTTACCTTATATGTAAGTAGTGGACACTCGTGCAATGTAAGCAGTGACATACATCCGAGTCCATGAGACGGCGTGAAGTTTGTGAGGGAAGGGGATAAAAATTTGAAATGGAATGCAGCCTAGCAGTCACAGACAGTGCTCACCCTTTCAGTCCTAGTGCTTGTTCAAAGAGGGAGCAGTGCTTTCCTGAGGTAATGACAGAAGAACAGCATCTGGAGTTATTCACACTAAGTAATGACAAACCTAGACATGACATGTATTATAATGGGCTTGTTTAATTTTTACAGGTTTATTTAAATTCAGAGTTGTTAAAACATTGATAATGATCTTTAATCCACGTTAATAAATGATACCTTTATGAAAATTTACCATGGATTTACTGTAGTAATATTGTGGTATTTATAGTAACTTGGTTTTAATAATAGTAACCATACAATAATATCTATGGTTAATTTTGAGGTTTTATATGTGGCTTATACTAACTAATGTTTAAATGGTAAACAAAGCAGCCTAATAATTTTCTGTTTAGGCCCATAAATATATAAAAAATGTACAATAAAGTTACTAATTTTATCCAAAGACTTTGTACAAATTCAATTTAATAGAGGTATCGGTATTTTTATCGATATCGGCGATATTGGCCTAAAAGTACTTGGTATCGGATTGAAAAGAAAGTAAGTGGTATCACCCATCCCTAATCTACTCCCCCAGGTTATTGTTATAAATATGAGCCTCATCTGAAGGATTGAGGAGGAGGTGTTGCTACAACTTACAGTGAAGTTTTTGGTATTACTCAAAGGACAGGATATAGGTTTATGTATTTTGAACTAATAATGCTTAATATGACACCGTCAGATATAAGTAAAAAGTCTCTGTCGTCTTTTGCCCTTGCTACAATGTATAGATCACCCGGGATGTACTCTGGTTTCCTTGATGAATTTGCACATTTTCTATCAGACCTAGTAGTTAATGTAGATGGAGCTTTAATTGTTGGTGAATTCAACATTCACATAGATAATGAAAAGGTCACATTGGGATTAGCATTTATCGATATTCTCAACTCTCTTGGAGTCAGACAAAATGTGACAGGACCAACTCATCGCCATCATCATATGCTAGATTTAATTCTGTCATATGGAGTTAATGTTGATACAATAGAAATTCTACCGCAGAGCGATGACATCTCAGATCATTACCTTGTACCTTGTTTGTTGCAATCAGCTAATGTTACTCAATCTACACAATGCTATCGTTCAGGTAGAACTATTCTTTCAACCACTAAAGATAGCTTCACTAATAATCTTCCAGAATTGTTTCACATACTCAGTAAGCCAAAAAGTCTAGAATAACTTGATGTAATAACAGAAAGTATAAATACAGTCTTCTCTAGCACTCTTGATAGTGTCGTCCCCATTTGATTAAAGAAAATTAAAGAAAAAAGCCTCACACTGTGGTACAATGATCACATTCATGCTCTCAAGAGAGCAGCTTGGAAAATGTAGCGCAAGTGGAAGAATACAAAATTACAGGTTTTTCGCATACATGGAAGGATAGTGTACAGTACACTACAGACAGGCACTAAAAGCTGCCAGGTCAGTATATTTTAGCAAACTCATAGAAAATAACCACAACAATCCTAGGTGTTTATTCAGTACTGTGGCTAAATTGGTTAGGAATAAAGCATCGACAGAAACAGATATTCTGTCGCAGCACAATTGTAATGACTTCATGAATTTCTTTACTGATAAAATTGAAATAATCAGAAATAAAATTGGAACTATGCAATCAACTGTCACAGCACCTCAGAAAACAGTGTCTCATAATTTTCCTCACGAGCAACTTCAATAGGTCATGAAGAGCTAACAAAACTTATCAAAAAATCAAAAGCCTCAACATGTATGTTAGATCCAGTACCAACTAAGCTCTTAAAAGAGGTATTCCTAGTAATCTCAGAACCTCTTCTTAATATTATTAACTGCTCTCTATCCTTAGGACATGTCTCAAGGAACTTTAAAATGGCAGTTATCAAACCGCTTATTAGGACGCCACAGCTTGATCCTAGAGAATTGGCTAATTACAGACAGGTTTAAAATCTACCATTTATGTCGAAAATACTAGAAAAGGTAGTGTCCTCCAAACTATGTTAATTTTTACAGAGGAATGGAATATAGGAACAATTTCAGTTAGGATTTAGGCCCCATCACAGTATAGAGACTGCATTTATCAGAGTTACAAATTACTTGCTCTTATCATCTGATTGCGGCTGCATTTCTCTTCTAGTGCTTTTAGATCTTAGTGCTGCCTTCAACACGATAGATCACGACATTCTCTTGAATAGGCTGGACAAATATGTTGGCATTAGTGGACTTGCATTAGCATGGTTTAGGTCCTATTTATCAGACCGCTACCACTTTGTATGTGTAAACAAGGTATTGTCAAATCAAACAAAAGTTAAGTATGGAGTGCCACAGGGATCAGTTTTAGGGCCTCTGCTTTTCACATTATATATGCTTCCCCTGGGAGATATTATCAAGAATCATGGAATAAGTTTCCACTGTTATGCCGACGACACCCAACTTTATATTATTCTAAACCCAACAAAAATTCACAATTCTCCAAATTAGCAGTGTGTATCAATTAATTCAAAGATTGGATGGCCAGAAATTTCCTTCTACTCAACTCAGACAAAACAGAGGTACGAATTATTGGACCAAAAACAAGCCGCTAAAATATAATTTGACTCTCGATGGATGTACTGTTACATCATCTTCAACAGCGAAAAACTTAGGTGTTATATTTGATATCTGACAATCTGTCCTTTGAAAATCAAATTTCTAATGTTTGCAGAACAGCATTCTTCCACCTGAGAAATATTGCTAAATTACGACACTGTAACGTTGGTGTCTTGGAGTGGAAGAGGAAGAGAGGAGACGCAGGAGTAAAAACTTTAAATCCTTTAATCACAATTGTTGGAGTAGAGCAAACACTGGAGTGGAAACAAACACAAGGCTCAACAATAGTAATCGCTGGAGTGGAACAAATACAAAATCTAAACATCAAAGCTTAACTCAACGAAACAATTCACAATGTAACACTTCATATCCTCAATGTAACACTTCAAGGACTGACAAAGGATGAACAGAACTAGAGGGTATTTATACAAACAATGACTAATGATGGAATGGAGGACAGGTGAGGAGGATTGGAAACAGGCGGGAGTGATGAGGGCAGTGTACTATGGGAAATTAAGTCCGGGGAAAACTTCAAAATAAGAGTCCTTGAAGAAAATGAGGGAGACAGACTGTGACATTACCCCCCTTTAAAGGGCGACTCCTGGCACCCAACGACAGATGAGGAGGGTAAGATGACTCAGAAGATGAAGGATTCGAGGAGGATGAACAGGAGGCCTAGGGGTTGGCTTCAGGGCTGGGAAAGGATCCGGGGGCTTGGGGGACGGCATCAAGGGCTGGGAATGGATCAGGGAGCCTGGGGGGCAGCTTCAGGCCTGGTAATGGATCAGGAGGCATGGGAGGCAGCCACAGGGCAGGAACTGGGTCTGGAGGCCTGGGAGGCGGCCACAGGGCAAGGACTGGGTCAGGAGGCCTGGGAGGCAGCCACAGGGCAGGAACTGGGTCTGGAGGCCTGGGAGGCGGCCACAGGGCAAGGACTGGGTCAGGAGGCCTGGGAGGCAGCCACAGGGCAAGGACTGGGTCAGGAGGCCTGGGAGGCAGCCACAGGGCAAGGACTGGGTCAGGAGGCGGAACCGCTGGAGGAGGAGACGGGAAGCGGGCAGAGCCGAGGAAGAGTCTGAGGACGTAATCTCGTTGGTAAGGTCATGTGGAGGAGGAGTCAGGAAGCACATCATTGTTTACATTTTTTTTATTATTATTTGGAAATTATTTTTTATTTTATATTGTTTTGAAATTGTTTTGGACTGTTTTGGTTGTGAACGGAGCTTGGTCTGTGCTCTGTGCAAGTTTCTATTGTAAACAATGACGCGCTTCCTGCCTCCTCCTCCACGTGACACGTGACCTTACCAACGAGCTTACATCATCCCTCTCATGAGCGCATGTCACAGAGATGTACGGAAGTGAACATTTGTAGTTAAAAAGTATATAAGTATTGTTTTGTTTCTCAAAATAATCAATAGTTTGCATTCGGAAGAACTTTATTTGTCAACTGGAGTCATGTGGATTATTTTGATGCACCCTAAATATGCATTTTGGACCGTGAGTACATTCACTTGCCTTGTTTAGATGAGGAGGCCTGAAATTAAATCCTAAAAATCATAAATTCTGTTTTGATGAAGAAAGAAACTCAGACACATCTTGGCTGGCCTGAGGGTGAGTAAATTATCAGCAAATTTTCATTTTTGGGTGAACTATTCCTTTAAGTGACCTTCTGACACCCTATATTCTGTCACATTCATTACGATCACAAAATTCTGGCTTGTTAGTAATTCCAAGAATATCACAATCCACAAAAGGAGGTAGATATTTGTTAGATATTTGGCTCCTAAACTATGGAATAGTCTCCCTAACACTGTTTGGGATGCAGACACACTCAGTTTAAGTCTAGACTAAAGACTTATCTATTTGGCCAGGCATACACCTAATTTATCCTTCAAATCACAAATAGGCTGCTTTAATTAGGTCTACCGGAACCAGAAACACTGATCATGGTCTATAACTCTGCAAAAAAATTTTTTTTATGGAATCTATGCTAATATTATTCTATTTGTATCCCTGTCCCAACCTTTGGACTCCTATCCCAGAGGTTACCAGAACCGGCCGGATCCAGCTCCATTCCTGCTTCGTGCTGGACTCCACTGCTACGTGTCTCTGAGTGATGATGACTAAATGCAGCCGGTGTCAGCCAGACATCACTTCAGTCTACTACGATGGACTTCAGAGGATGAACTGATGCTAACTCCAACCATAAGACATGGGATACATCATATGCTATTGCCTGAACCTTGAATTTAGGATGGAACCCACTGAACCTCACCGAAATTACCGGCCGGTTGAACTGCGAAGCACCTCACTGATCTCGGCCTGCATCAACCTTGGTCTAATGATAGACTATCAATTAATTTTCAACAAAAGCCTTCAACAGCCGACTAACAAAGAACAATGCATCTATGAGAATTTCTGCAGTTAATACAGGATGGACTTCAAAGACATTAGTCATTAATCTTACAGTTCTTACAACATTTTTGTTAAAACACTGGCCTTTAACACTTAGTTTAATAATTTTAAACCATGACTTGCACTATACATAATTAAGTAATATTGGCATTATATTCATGCTGTTAGCCAGTGGGGAACTGGCCCTCACAGTGAGCCTGGTTTCTCCCAAGGTTATTTTTCTCCATTAACCAACATCTTATGGAGTTTTGTGTCCCTTGCCACAGTCACCTTTGGCTTGCTCACGGGGTTTCTAAATACTTATTTTTATACACAATTCACAATCGCATTTAATCAAACTTCACAATGATGACTCTAAGACTTTATAGATATTACAGTTTCATTTTCTGTTAATGCATGATTTTCTGTAAAGCTGCTTTGAAACAATGTGTGTTGTGAAAAGCGCTATACAAATAAAAATGACTTGATGGTATTGGAGTGGCCATCACAAAGCCCTGACCTCAATCTGATAGAAAATTTGTGGGCAGAACTGAAAAAGCCTGTGTGAGAAAGGAGACCTACAACCCTGACTCAGTTACACCAGTTCTGTCTGGAGGAATGGGTCAAAATACCAGCAGCTTATTGTGAGAAGCTTGTGGAAGGCTACCCAAAAAGTTTGACCCAAGTTAAACAATTTAAAGGCAATGCTACCAAATATTAACAAAATGTATGTAAACTTCTGATCCACTGGGAATGTGATGAAAGAAATAAAAGCTGAAATAAACCATTCTCTTTACTATTATTCTGACATTTCACATTCTTAAAATATAGTGATCCTAAATATCAGGAATTGTAAAAAACTGAGTATAAATGTACATGTCTAAGGTGTATGTAAACTTCTGACTTCAACTGTATGTTTCATTGTGTTCTTTTCACATCACCAAACAACACTAATCGAAGCATAGCCAAGCGTATCTACATAGGCGGCAGCCAAAGAGAGCAAGGATTTGCTTCATCGATGTTTAATAAAACACATTGAAGCGGGTGACCCGCACCATGTATAATAAAAACACTTTATAGAAAACTATTGTGAGTATGCACCGTTCAGATCACACAATTAAAAAACACAATACATTCTTTAATGTGTAAAACCTTTTAAATTAGCTCCATGTAATGAAGGCTGCTACTGCTGGCAATGGCAATGATGAAGACGATGACGATGATGTGAAGATGAAGAACCCAAGTGCAGTTTATTTACAAAGTGCAGTAATCCAAAAACCCTAACTAAAAACTTTCGAGCCTCATGTATTCAGATAGAAGACAAAGACAGGCCTAATACAGTCGTAAAAACCTAACTCAAGCCCCTACTTTCCAAGTCGTAAATTTCAAACCAAAATCAAACAAAGGGAGTCCAAAACAGACCAAATCCATGAAGCCTTGCTCACTAAAGGATCGAACTCTCAACTCCTATTGGATGAGGCACACAACAGAACACCCCTCAAACATGACATCATCAAGTTGAAATACCTCTGAAATGCTTCTGGGATTTGCTTCCAGGGACTTTGTTCACCGAGTATGGACGCATCTCTTTGCTGCTCGTGGCACAAGGAAGTAACGTCCGACTTGAAACTGTGGCCATACAATCTCCATCTCGCTGGAACTCAGCAACTGAGTTCATCCATTAAAGAATCAAATAACGCGGGACTGTTTACGAGCCGTCCACCGCGTCTCTGAGTGATAAACTGACAGCTGTTTTCTCTCCCACTATCGCGAAATCGGCTTTAGGGCTGTCACCTCTCTCTCTCTCTCTCTCTCTCTCTCTCTCTCTCTCTCTCTCTCTCTCTCTCTCTCTCTCTCTCTCTCTCTCTCTCTCTCTCTCTCTCTCTCTCTCTCTCTCTCTCTCTCTCTCTCTCTCTCTCTCTCTCTCTCTCTCTCTCTCTCTCTCACTAACCACACACACACACACACACACACACACCTTATATATACACTGGTAGACGCCATTGACTGGTTTCTCGCCGCCCCCATTCGCGGTCATATTCCCTGGCTGGAAGTCTCGCGTGACATACTCTCCACGAGAGTCACATCCGCCATTTTGTGCGTGTCCCTCCTTACACACACACACACACCTAATGTGTTATAGGATTATTTTTATTTCCATATCTAATCATATCACTGTTTAGTTTGTAGTTGTAAGTCAGAAGTTTATTGACTGCATTGTATTAATTATTAATTGATATTACTGCATAAATAAACTTTTGTTTATATTACAAAGAGAAGTGTTTTGGTTTGTTTTGCATACGCCTGTGTCATGCTGACGGGATGTCAGTGCTCGGATTCAAACCTTCATTCATTGTTTTTTTTCCCGAAAATCGATATTCTTCAGATGCTGATTTTCCTAAGAAAACAGTCTAATATTGAGACTGTTTTACTATTTGGTTATTAGTCCCTGATTTCAGGGTGGTGCCCCGTCAATGTTAATCCTTATTAATATTCTATTGATTTTTGATAATTGATAATAATCTTTGATGATTGAATTTGAATGATCAATAAGCTAGTATTAATTGTAATTAATGTTTCATTGATGTTAACAATTAACAATTATCTTTGATAACTGTTGATTTAAAGGATTTAAAAAAAGCTAACATTGATTCTCATCAATGTTCTATTGATTTTAATAATTAATAACTATCTTTGATAATTATTGCTAATAACCAAACTTGCTCCTAAACGTAGCACGCTACATTTACTGGAGCCCCATATGAGGTTTTAATGAGTTAGATTCAATTGATTAATCTAAATATTAATTAATAATTACAGAAATAATTATTAATTATTTTTGATAGTAACACTGATCTAAACAACCTGTAAAGCCCTACAAAACCGTGAACAAAACATGGACTTGACATAACATGACTTGACTATAAGCAAGGCTTAACTTGAACCAAACTTACATCAACATTTACATTCAATACTTAGCAATTAGACAAAACAAACATGAGGGCTTAAATACAAAACATGGGAGAACATAAACCAATGAACAAACAGAACTCTAACAAGATAATTAAACAATAAACCAATGAAAACATGACACATGAACATGGAGGAAAAACATGAAATCACATGACAAGGGAAACAGGAACTAAACATTTCAAAATAAAAGACATGAATCAACAAAATACACATGACACTCCAAATGAGTGCACCTTTAAAAAAACCTTATTTAGGATGTTTTTATAGATACTTATTTTTATTTTTATCTTTTCTGGAAGCAAAACAAAGAGAGTGATTAAGAAAAATATATCCAGACAGCCGACCACCAGTCTTTGCAATGATCATTCGATTCCTTCTGCATGATGCCACGGGAAAGTCTTCCAAAAGCAGAGAATCCAATCTCTCCATTTTACAACTTATATTTAAATGCATTTTCAATTAAATTATGTGATATTTATATTGCCTAATTTTGTCTAGATAAGGATAACTTCACTGAGTACTTTTTTATTCTAAATGCGATGTATAAATGTAAAGAAGAGTATAAAATCAATCTGTTCAATTCATTACTATCCATTTGGAGTCGCCAATTCACAGAAAGCAGTAAAAGAGTACATACACACAGTCAAGACTGTGTGGACGGTTTAAGTTTATTTTTTTACAAATCACATAAAGTGTGTATGGGAAATTGTGTATGCACATTTAAATCTTGTCCATGTGCAACGTTTAGAAATGAGGCCCCAGATCTGCAAAAACAAGCTCAAAATAAGCAATTAAATTTTTTCCCATATGGGAAATTATCAACATAAGCATAGTATACAGTGGCCTATTGACCTGTTTCAGTGATGTGATGGCAGCTGCCATATTTGTCACCATCAGTGGGAAAAAGCAATACAATTTTCCGGTAAATAGGAAAAAAAACACTCATGAGTATCAAGATATCAAGAAAAGCATCAAGAAATATCTTTTGATCCATGCCAAGTCCCATGAAAAGTGTACAATACAGTTTCCACACAGACTCAGTTGGTATACTTTGACAGGAACCATGCTGTGCAAGAACGTTTCTTTGAATTCATCCCTATCTTGGATGCAACAGCCGAATTGATTGCCAGTGTGATTTTGGAGAGACTGAACAGTCATTTCACTGATGATGACAAAGGTAAACTCATCGCGCAACCATATGACGGGGCCAGTGTGATGAGTGAAGAGCAGGCTTTTTTTTAACCGGTCGCCCAAACGCACTACTATTCTCAACCAGACTGTTGCATGAAGGCTGCCAAGAGCCTCGTCCACAAGATGGAACTTCAATTTCAGAATCGTGAACACTGTCTACAAGAACCTAGATGACCTGATAGTGGTTTAGATCTATTGTGGCAGCCAGCTCATTTGATAGCACCACAGTAAGGGAGGTATCTGGCTTCCTGAGGATACTGCAGGATGATGACTTCTAGTTTTTCCTGCAGCTGTTTCATCAAATCATGCCTCACATTGACATGATGTACCAGCAGCTGCAGAAGAAGGACATTGACACAGTCTTCATCAAACAAGCCCTCCAGAGGGCAGTGTGCATCCCATAAGTTAAGATCAAATAATATTGTTCATACCTTTTCAATATAGAACCTTGTCATATCAAAATGTATGCATAATATAAGCTTATATGGTAACAAGATTTAGACACTCAAAAGTGAGAAACTAATTTAGTCATCTGCATCTTTGGAAATTGTAATTACCCTTTGTGTAACAAAGTTAAGCCCAGCCAGTAATTTTGATATTTTCCCAGCCATTCTCAGAAATGATATCTAAAACAGACTATTTGTATTACTTCTGTTTTTCTAAAACATGAATTGTAGGTGTTGTCAATGACATACTGTCTCATTCATATACTAACAAACACTGTTGGTCTGTCTACCTTCAAGGACAAAAGCTCATTTCAAGAGCAGCAGCAAGTAGCAACACGAACCACAAGATCAAGGCCTTGGGAGAAGAAGAAAAGCAGAGGCTGTCTAAAGAGGTATAGGCATTTATTAATGATCATTTAAGTAGGTCTACTCAAGTGTTGGAAAATCACCCACTCTGTTTTTATAGAGTTACATTCAGGAATGGATGGTAGCAGTCTTTTTTACTCATAGTATTGTACTTTCAAAGTGTGAGACACTCATTTACTTGAGTGTTGAGTATTTCCATATCCCAAAGGAAATTTGGTAGTTTTCCACTATATCTATCTGGACCCATCATACTCTCAAGGATACAGTAAAAGTCTGCATAATTAAATCACAAACTTAGGGACTTTGAGACAACTTTTCCTTAAGAGACTGAGTACATAATGGTCACATTCATGTTTATTGCATGCCAACACCAGTAGAATTGTTTCACAAGTTTGTTTGCCCATATAATCTTTAATCTATTAAGGTTAAACTTATTTGGCTTGCTGTCCATGGTGGAGGGGCTCAAGGAAGCAGCTTCAACTTGAGCTCCGAATTGCAGTTTGCGATGGGTATATATTTATGGAGCTATGCTCCTAGACTTTATAAGAGGAAACATGGTTGCGGTGTTATGGGAGATTTAGTGGCATGGCCTGAAAGGTTCCACAGTTGCGGCACCTGGACAACACATTTGCGCTGCTTTGCAGTGTCGTGGGAGTTTGTCGCATGGCAGAGGTTTAGACGCACGGCCTAAAAGACACCGCAGTTGCGGCACCTGGAGAGCACGTGTGCTGCTTTGCAGTGTCGTGGGAGTTTGTCGCATGGTCCGAAAGATGCCACAGTTGCGGCACCTGTACAGCACATTTGCGCTGCTTTGTGGTGTCATGGGAGGTTGTTGCATGGTCTGAAAGATGCCGTAGTTGTGGCATGTGGACAGCACATTTGTGCTGCTTAGGGATGTTTTGAGCCAATGGCAGGGGCACTGCAGTTGTGCTTTCTTAACAACTAAAATGTTTGCCATCTTTGGCTCCACGGTAGGTAATGGTGAAGTCTTGGAAAGACACCTAGGTAGAGAAAGCGAGAGGTAAACCTGCGTACAATCCAGTGACAGGAATTTAAATGGGCTCTCGCAGGGATCTGCTGGAAGTAATATTGGTGAAACCCCTGCGGAAGCCACAATACAGGTGTTGCTGTAGAAAAGACAAAATGGTCATATTTAGGTGAAATTTATATTAGGGAGACATTTCACACCCCTGTGAATAAGAAATAATCTGTGAAGAGTTAGATCCATGGCCACTGGAGAGTGGGCTGCACTTGCGCTGGTAGATGGAAAACTTCTGCTAATGCTTATTTGAGGGGAAAGCATGCAGTCGACGTTTCAGGGACATAAGTCTAGAGAGAAGGGAGCGAGAGAGAGCAAGAGACCGCTGAAGTGCCGTTAAGAGGAAACACCTGTGCGCTAGAATGAGATTTAAACAGTCAAGCATGTGGGAATAAAATGTAGACAGTTGAGATGAAAGGACCAGTGCACGGCCATATGAAGCGGTAGCACTGGTATATGGAGAAGCAGTGGCCGGTTTTGCGGAGGCAGCCTCAATGCAATATGGTCTGCTTCGGCGAGTAATGATTAAAAAAGGAAGAAAGGCAGGGTAGAAAACCACAGTTAATAATTATCACGGTGTATGCAAATAGTGAGCTGCTGCGGCAGCTTTAGTTGAATAACATAATGATTTTGATAAAATAGCTTATCTGATAATGAGGACGAATGCTTCATTCGGAGTAATAGGACATCACATGGATCTATTGCGGGTGGGCAGGGCCAAATGCTGGAAACAGCTGAGACCGAAGAGAGGTAAGCAGCTGCTTATATACTCTGGCTGTTAATTGAAAGATTAGATGGGCTTGCTCCTCCCGAACTTACGTTTAGGAACTTAATTTATGGCTGTTTCCTCAGTCATGCCTGAGATGCCAGTAACACACACATATACTAATGGAATTTAAAAATGCACCACTCCTATTATTTAGGAAAATTGTAAAAAATAAACTTATTCCATAACAAAACAATATTTGTTTTATCAGAATTTTATGTAGTACAATATTCATATTCACTACTTCTGTTAAAACATCTTGGATACTGATGTAACCTCTGTTCCCTGATGGAGGGAACGAGACATGGTGTCGATGTAGTGACACTAGGGGTTCGATCTTGAGAGCCCCAATCACCTTTGCTTAAAATAGAAAAGGCCAATGAAAATTGGCGAGTGGAATTTGCATGCCACTCTCCACCCCGGACATACGGGTATAAAAGGAGATGGCATGCATCACTCATTCAGATTTACGCTGAGGAGCCGATAGAGAGTCCCGGCCATGTCAGCGGCCGGTTCAGTGCTGCGGCAGGAGGGACACAACATCTCGTTCCCTCCATCAGGGAACAGATGTTACATCAGTAACCAAGACGTTCCCTGTCTGTCACTCACTCGACGTTGTGTCAATGTAGTGACACTAGGGGTTCCTATAGGAAACGTCACAGGCGCTGAACCATGTCACAAGGCACAGAAGTGTGGACATGGGCAAGCGAGTGCTCAAACATGTCATGACCTTCCAGCGAGTTAGGTAAGGTGTCTCACTAGTTCCGTTAAGGGGGGAGAGGGCACTTACCCAAGTAGGCTACCGGCGGTGCCTTTCTTAATTTGCTGTTAAGCAATCTCCTGCCAAGCACTTTCTAGAATAGCTGGGAAGTGCTCTTCCCTCTCCAGGAAGGAGAGCTCTACAGAGAACACATCCTGCCGGAGGGAGGTTAACATGTGGAGCATACCTCACATGGACTTACCAACGGGGAAGTACACATATGGAATGATACCACAAGAGGACCCTATCTTCAGAAAGGGTACGCAGCACAGTGGCGGAGACAGAAAAAGCACTGACGAGGGGAAACACAGGTTTCACCTAAGGTGGAAACCGAACAGTGGAAACTCAACAAATGGGATTACCAAAAGGGAATCACCATGCATGGAGCACTGAGCTCAAGCACACGAGCTCACCTGAAAAGGGGAATACCACAAGTACTGGGCCTGGTGGCATTACTCCTCCGCTGAGTTTGTAACCGGACAGTGCCAAAGAATTAAAGAGGCATCCGGAGTTCACCGGTACGGCCACCAAGAGGGCCATCTTCAGAGACAGAGTGCTGAGCTTGGCCTGCTCCAGGGGCTCAAACGTGGCTCTCTCTAGGGCAGGTAGGACCACAGAGAGATCCCAAGAGGAGATCAAGCGCGGTCTAGGAGGATTCAATCTCCTCACACCTTTGAAAAACCTGTTGAACACAGACCCGACGGCGCATCTCTGTGGGTCTTCCCCACGGGAAGAACACCAGTTAGCAAAAAAGACGCCACTTCAAGGCATACAGCCACTTGGTAGAGGGGGCCCTGGCCTGAGTGATCGTGTCCAGGAGCCAGACGTGGAGATTCCAGAGGTCCGGCCATGGGTGCTGGAGCGTGCCTTGCCCTTATATGAAGGTCCTGCCTCAGGGGAATGCGCCAGGGTGGTGCTACTGTCAGGAGCATCAGATCCGAGAACTAAGTCTGGTTGGGCCAGTACAGCGCAACGAACAGGACTTGCTGCTTGTCCTCCCTGACTTTGCACAGAGTCTGTGCAATGAGGCTCACAGGAGGAAACGCATGCTTGCGTAGCCCCCGAGGCCAGCTGTGTGCCAAGGCATCCGTGCCGAGGGGGGCCTCGGACAGGGAGTACCACAGGGGACAGTGAGAGGAGTCTTGGGAGGCAAACAGGTCTAGCTATACCTCCCCGAATCTCTCCCAAATCAGCTGGACTACATGGGGGTGGAGTCTCCACTCTTCACGGAGTGTTACCTGCCGTGAGAGCGTGTCCACTGCATGGTTGAGGGCACCCGGAAGGTGAGTGGCTCGCAGAGACATCAAGGTCTGCTGACTCCAAAGGAGGAGGCGGCGGGCGAGTTGCGACATGCGACGTGAGCGTACGCCGCCTTGGCGGTTTATGTATGCTACGGTCGCGGTGTTGTTGGTTCGGACCAACACATGCTTGCCCTGAATCAACGGTCGGAGCCTCCTCAGGGCCAGCGATACTGCCAGCAACTCTAAGCAGTTGATGTGCCATTGAAGTCGGGGCCCCGTCCAGAGCCCCAACACTGCCTGCCCGTTGCACACGGTGCCCCAGCCCGAGTTCGAGGCATCTGTCGTGACCATCTGTATGCGCCTTGAGACCTGCTCTAGGGGAACACCTGCCTGTAGAAATGCCAGGTCCGACTAAGGGCTGAAAGTCTGATGGCACTGTGGCATGATGGTCACACACCGGGTGCCGTGGCGCCATGCCCACCTCGGGACTCGAGTCTGTAGCCAGTGCTGAAGCGGGCTCATATGCATCAACCCGAGGGGGAGAACCGCCGCCGAGGATGCCATATGCCCCAGGAGCCTCTGAAATTGTTTCACTGGTGCCACTACCTTCTGCCTGAAGGTCTTCAGGCAGGTCAGCACTGACTGAGCATGTTTAGTCGTAAGACGTGCCCTGAGAGCGACCGAGTCCAACTCTATACCAAGAAAAGAGATACTCTGCACAGGGGAGAGCTTACTCTTCTCCCAGTTGACCTGAGCCGGAGTCGGTGGAGGTGCTGAAGCACAAGATCCCTGTGTACACACAATAGATCTCACGAGTGAGCTAGGATTAGCCAGTCGTCGAGATAATTGAGAATGCGTATGCCCTTCTTCCTTAGCGGGGCCAGGGCAGCCTCTGCGACCTTGGTAAAGACGCGAGGGGACAGGGACAGGCCGAAGGGGAGGACCTTTTACTGGTATGCTCTTCCCTCGAAAGCAAACCAAAGAAAGGGTCAGTGTCAAAGAAGGATCGATACGTGAAAGTACGCATCCTTCATGTCGATGGCCGCGAACCAATCCTGATGTTGTACTGATGCCAGGATGCGCTTCTGCGTTAACATCCTGAACGGAAGCCTGTGTAAGGCCTTGTTCAGGGTACACAGGTCCAAGATTGGGCACGACCCTCCCCTCTCTTGGGCACAATAAAATAAGGGCTGTAGAAGCCCTTGCGCAACTCGGCTACGGGGACGGGCTCTATTGCTCCCTTCGCCAGAAGGGTGGCAACTTCCGCCCGAAGGATGGAGGCACCCTCGCCCTGCACCGTAGTGGAGAGGACGCTATTGAACCGGGGCGGGTGTCTGGCGAACTGGATCATGTAGCCGAGGAAAATCGTCCTGATGAGCCACCGTGAGGGCTGGAGAGCTCTAACCAGGCCTCCAGTCTCTGTGACAGCGGCACCAGGGGAACAACTGGACTCACCGTGCTGGGCAGGGTAGTTTGCGGCAAGGCAGAGCAGGGGCTCCACCTGGAAGACAGCCCAGGGGGGACGTGTTGCTCCGCAAGCCCGCAACGGTGGCTGGTGACTGTGGTGGGCGAGCGGCCCCAGAGACCAGCACACTTATCTGTTCACCGGCTGTCTCTCGATGGAGAACGAGGGAACGGGAAGTTCTCTTGTTCACCTGATTGACCAGAAAGTTTTCCAGCGCCTGGCCGTTGCGAGTGCGCTGGCCCAGGGAATGAGGAAACTGCTCTTTTATATACCATGTGGGTGCCGAGGCCCAGAGAGCACTCAGCAATGTCATACTCACCACACGTTGGCCCAGGGGTGATGGTGGGGCTGGAGAGATGTCCCGGGCCAGACCGGTCAGGAGCGGTCACCTCATCACTGGTCGGGCCATGTCAGGACTGCCTCGAAGCCCTTCTGGGGTTCTTGGTGGCCGGCTGACGGGCAGGTGGAGCCAACTTCCCGTTGGAGGATCTTTTTCTCTGAGGCCGGTGTGCGGGCTCCGATGGTACAGGAGCTGGGCCAGCACCGCAGGGGAACGGCTCTGGCGATAAGCAGACGGGGTGCGGGATCTCGGTGGCCTGAAGGCGGCCGGGTCGTGCCACGGCAGGATGTGTTTTCTCACCGTCGAGAACTGATGGGTGAAATCCTCGACGGTGTCACCAAAAAGCCACCCTTGGGAGATGGGCGCATCAAGAAAGTGGACTTTCTCAGCATCACACATCTCCACAATGTTGAGCCACAGGACCACAAGCATGGACACTGTCCACCCCAGGGCGTGCACCGTGACCTTCGTCACATTTAAGGCGAGGTCGGTCACAGTGCGCAGTTCCTGCATCAGCCCTGGGTCGGTCCTACCCTTGTGCAAGTCTTTTAGCGCCTTGGCCTGGTGGACCTGCAGGATGGCCATGGCATGCAGGGTGGAAGTGGCCTGACCCATGGCCTTGTAAGCCTTCATCATTAAAGAGGAAGAGAACTTACAGGCCTTTTAAGGGAGCCGTGGTCAGTCATGCCAGGTGGCTGCGCCCTGCATCTTCACAAATTCTGTGGAATGATGTTAACAGAGATTGTTCGTCACAATTTACAGACTGGGTAACCGTCATTAATATTTTAAATACCCAAAGTATTCCTACTGCACATCGCAGACTTCAACCGCACCATAAATGAGGAGGAAATAAAGTTCAAGCTCCGACATTTGGTGTGCTTCACCCTGAATCTCGTCAGGTTGGTGAAGCTGTATATGTAGCCGATTGTTTCTTAATTTAACTGATATTTACAATGGAAACGTTAACTTCTTTACTTGTATATATATATTTTTTAAATCTGAATAAATCCTGACTCACACAGTGCCGTGAATGAAAAATTGGCAAATACAGCTGTATGTTTTTTAAACCCTGGTACACTGTGAAACTGGTGAATCTTTATTCTAAACACAAACTTTCTCCTTCGAATGATAAATACGTCATCACAACGACACACCATTCACAGTATCTAATCTGCTTTTGTTCACACAGACATGTTCTGGGATTGATCCTGGCAATGTTACTAGGGTCAAATTTTCTGGCATTCCGACTCCGGCTTGCGTTCACACAGAAGGCTCAATGGCATTGATTTCTGGGAATATCCGAGTATTTTGACATTATAGTGCTTTTTATTTATTTCAATGTGTTACAGTTATGACAATTATTTTTTACAAGATTAATAGAAACAATAATTGGGCAAACTTTTGCCACATAACAGAGCACCACACACATGGCAGCACGGTCATATGGTGACGTCAAATGAAACAGGTCAATATAAAATAGCATCTTTTCAATAAAAGTATTGTGCATGCACTGTGTGGGCGCATTTGGACTAAACGTCACCTTATGTGGGCCGAATTTATATTTTGTTTTTTTAAACGTTGGTGTACCCACAGAGAGCACATGCAGAGACCATGTTCCTCGGGAGCTAATAAAGTCCTGAATCAACGTTATACTGATTTAAAGCTGCACTATGTAAGATTTTTTGGTTAAAAATTAACAAATTGCCATTACTGATTGTGTACATAAACAATCAGTGTTCAAAACAATGTCCTTACCTTACCCCGATTCACTACGGTAAACCTATAAAATTATTTGTATTTTGAGCTGTCGGGTTCGATTTGGTGCAAAATCACTGGCTTATGATGTTCATCTTTGCATCATTACGTCATGTCCGCACATACAGGAAAGAAGTGCCAGCTGTCTCATGTTCCGGCTGAAGAAACTAACTACGCTGTTCAACACAGTTCAGTCACACTCACACAGTTCAGGACAACATCACAACAATCTGGATGGATATTTATCTGTTATCTGTTTGGCAAAGTTGTTTACCTGCTATAGTGCTTGGATATATTTTCTGGTAGGGTTGTTGAAGGTTATATTACATGTCATGCTTTTATGACTCGCGTGTTAACCGATTGCGATGTATCTATGTTGTCCGGTGAGGTTACTGTGATATGTTTAATATGTATGACTTCTGAAATTGACTTCTTGTAATTGTTATATTGCATATTTAAGCATATTATTTTTGCATTTAATAAAGTATATTTTATCCCCATCATTATTGAATCCTCGTTTTATGTTTTTAGTTTAAGGTGTTATTGTGTGCATTGCATAGACATGCTATATTAATAAGTAAAATAATAAATAGTTTATTATATAAGTGAAATCCAAAAACCCTAACCATAAACGTAATCTAACAAAAACATGAACTTGACATAAACTAGACTTGACTATGGCTTGACTTGACTAGACAACAAAACAACATTTGCATTCAATACTTGACAACTAGACAATGCAAACATGAGGGCTTAAATACAAGACATGGGAGAACATAAACCAATGAACAAACAGAACTCATAACAAGCTAATTAAACAATAAACCAATGAAAACATGACACATGAACATGGAGGGAAAACAGAAATCACATGACAAGGGAAACAGGAACACATGACATGAAACAGGAACTAGAATTTCAAAATAAAAGACATGAATCAACAGAATACACATGACATATCCCCCCCACTAAGGGGTGGCTCCTGACACCCCAACACATAAACAAAACACATAAAACATGACATAAATTCAAAGTTCTGTAGGGAGCGGAGGGGGGGGGTGTCTTAAGGTGTGGGGCGTGGCGAGAAAGGGCGAGGGGCATGGGACCAGGGCAAAGTCCGTGGGGGGTGAAGCCATGAGAGGCTTGAGGGGCGAAGCCACGGTAGGTGGAGCCGTGAGAGGCTCGAGGGGCGGAGCCATGGAACGTGGTGCCCGGAGAGTAGCCGAAGACTCGAAGGGCCAGGGTGGAGCCGATGGCGGGGAGGACTAAGGCGGTGCTGGAGGCTTGGAGGAGCAAGGCGGAGCTGAGGGATCGGAAGACTGAGGTGGAGCCGGTGGGACTGAGGACCAAGGTGGAGCCGTAGGGAAGGAGGTCCCGGTGAAGCTGACAGATCGGAGGGACGAGGCGCAGCCAGAGGATCGGAGAGCCAAAGCGGAGCCAGTTGACCGACAGACCAAGGAGGAGCCGGAGGGACGAGGGACCCCGGCACAGCCGACAGGCTGAAGGACCGTAGTGGAGCCAAGGGAACGCCGAGCTGAGGCAATGTCGAGGGACCGACAGGCCAAGGCAAAGTCCAGGGCTCGGAGGGTCCAGGCGGGATCGGAGGGCCTAAAGTTCCCCTTGCCTGCTCAGGAGAACTAAGGGTAGGTATAAGGGTGGGAACCATCTCCAGGTCCCACTGCTCAGGTGTGGCTGTGACGTGGCATGGAGCAGGCTGAGGCGTTGCTGTGACGTGGCATGGAGCAGGCTGAGGCGTTGCTGTGACGTGGCATGGAGCAGGCTGAGGCGTTGCTGTGACGTGGCATGGAGCAGGTGAGGCATTGCAGTGACGTGGCACTCTTGCTCGGCGGCGGCCGTGTCGTGGACCTCTGGCTCGGCGGCGGCCATGTCGTGGACCTCTGGCTCGGCGGCGGCCATGTCGTGGACCTCTGGCTCGGCGGCGGCCATGTCGTGGACCTCTGGCTCGGCGGCGGCCATGACGTGGACCTCTGGCTCGGCGGCGGCCATGACGTGGACCTCTGGCTCGGCGGCGGCCATGACGTGGACCTCTGGCTCGGCGGCGGCCATGTCGGGGAACTCTGGCTCGGCGGCGGCCATGTCGGGGAACTCTGGCTCGGCGGCGGCCATGTCGGGGAACTCTGGCTCGGCGGCGGCCATGTCGGGGAACTCTGGCTCAGAATCCGCCTCCCCCACAGTGAACGGGGAACCAATGAACCGTAGGGCGAGGTCGATATATTGAGCCAGGCTGAGGGAACTGCGACCGCCAGACATCAAAAAAAGAAATGGACTCATTCATTCCAAATCGGAAACAGTCCTTGAGTGCAACCTCGTTAAAGTCCACCTGGCAGGTTAGACTGCAGAAGTCCTCAACATAGTCCTCCAGAGGACGATTCCCCTGACATAGGCACAGAAGCCGAACTGCTGGGTTCATGGTTTGGTCAAGTATTCTGTAATGTTGTTGGCTGCTGACACTGGCAATGATGGCAATGACGAAGACGTGAAGATGAAGAACCCAAGTGCAGTTTATTATACAAGTGAAATCCAAAAACCCTAACCATAAACGTGATCTAACAAAAACATGAACTTGACATAAACTAGACTTGACTTGACTTGACTTGACTTGACTTGACTTGACTTGACAACAAAACAACATTTGCATTCAATACTTGACAACTAGACAATGCAAACATGAGGGCTTAAATACAAGACATGGGAGAACATAAACCAATGAACAAACAGAACTCATAACAAGCTAATTAAACAATAAACCAATGAAAACATGACACATGAACATGGAGGGAAAACAGAAATCACATGACAAGGGAAACAGGAACACATGACATGAAACAGGAACTAGAATTTCAAAATAAAAGACATGAATCAACAGAATACACATGACACCTCTGTTCTCTAATTAAAAGTGCTTTGAGTGTAGAGTCAGAAAAGAGATTTAAGTGTAAAATTCATTCAGATATTTAAATAAGAGTGTTGTTTATATTCATCAAACCAAGTAATGTTTCCATTTCAAATGTTTAATCGTATAACATAATTTCAACATGAAAATAGCACGTTATGACTCCAGCTCCAGTCATGATCACACACAGGCGATGTCCAAGTAAGCTCAAATCATGAGATTCATCCGCCAGAAGAGCAGTACCAGAACACGACTGATGTAAAGTGTTCCTCCGCAAATTGCTTGCAATTTTAAGTTTCAACCACAGATGTCGTTAGAGAGCACAACTTTATACAGTGCAGCTTTAATAACCAACATTGTGGTAAAACTGAATGGAGCATATACTCATTGCTCTTGGCTCTTTAGCTGTATGAAGCCGAACATAATTACAAAGTAAGGCGTAAATAAAAAAATAATATTTAAGATTAATTTAATTTTAATAACAGATGTGCTTCTCAGTCAAAATCCGGCAGCATCTAATCTGTATTTATGCATCATATCTAACAATTATACATTAAAGACTTAAAAACAACTGAGAAATGCACTTTTCAATGTTGTAACTTATATCTAGATTAACTGTGAATTTGTAGTAATTATATATAGTTGTTAAAAAGATTTTCAACATGTTACAGAAGGCTATATCCACAATGTGCTATGTGAAATGTGTGATGCAGCAATTTTCTTCAGAATCAAAGCTCATGCTTCAGTTCCACTAAAAAAAGAAAACACTTTTTTTTTTTTTGGGGGGCAACAGGAAGTGGGGTAATTCTTAAAAAAGAAAAAATGACTGTAATAAACCCTTTGGTCTTTTGTTTCTTGAAAAAATTATTGGAACAAAATTAACCAGTTATTAAACAGTTACCAGTTCTTTTTTATTATTTTTTTTATAATAAAGTTTTCACTCTGGAAAAAGTGAAAGGGACTTAGTTTCTATTTTCGCTTAAATACTGAAAAAAAATAAAAAAAAATAAAAATCGTTTTTTGTTCCTTGAACCATTTTAAGTCCCTGTTTGAGACTGCCCTAATAAGAAACTTTAACAACAAGCAGCTTTATGTATATTATCAGGACTAGTGTTATTATTGTTAACAAAAACTAAATAAAAAATTCAAAACTACAATAACCCTGATCTGGACTAACAGTTATTACAGTAAAGCATAACAGGTGAGTTAAAATAAAGTCTAACTCCATTTTTAATATACATTTTGTCACACTGCTCCAAGGTTCATTTGTTTTACAACATGATGATTATAGGCCTAGTGTGACCTATAGTGTAAAATAATATATCATGACTAATATATTGTAGTTATACATGCTAGTGCTTGTTAAATCTGACTGGCACTCAAACACAATATACAGTTGTGCTCAAAAGTTTGCATACCCTTGGAGAATTGGTAATATATGTACCATTTTTAAAGAAAACATGAGTGAGCAGACAAAACACATTTCTTTTATTTCTTATGGGATTCATATTCAACTGTAGGTTATAACAGAATGGCACAATCATAAAACTAAACATGGCAACAAAGAAAAAAATGAAATGACCCCTGTTCAAAAGTCTGCATACCCTTAGTTCTTAATACTGTGTATTGCCCCCTTTAGCATCAATGACAGCGTGCAGTCTTTTGTAATAGTTGTCTACGAGGCCCGAAATTCTTGAAGGTGGTATAGCTGCCCATTCGTCTTGGCAAAATGCCTCCAGGTCATGCAAAGTCTTTGGTTGTCTTGCATGAACCGCACGTTTGAGATCTCCCCAGAGTGGCTTGATGATATTAAGGTCAGGAGACTGTGATGGCCACTCCAGAACCTTCACCTTTTTCTGCTGTAACCACTGGAGGGTCAACTTGGCCTTGTGCTTAGGGTCATTGTTGTGCTGGAATGTCCAAGAGTGTCCCATGCGCAGCTTTCGTGCAGAAGAATGCAAATTGTCTGCCAGTATTTTCTGATAACATGCTGCATTCATCTTGCCATCAATTTTCACAAGATTCCCCGTGCCTTTAGAGCTCACACAACCCCAAAACATCAGTGAGCCACCACCATGCTTCACAGTGGGGATGGTATTCTTTTCACTATAGGCCTTGTTGACCCCTCTCCAAACATAGTGCTTATGGTTGTGACCATAAAGCTCTATTTTGGTCTCGTCACTCCAAATTACAGTGTGCCAGAAGCTGTGAGGCATGTCAAGGTGTTGTCGGGCATATTGTAACCGGGCTTTTTTTGTGGCATTGGTGCAGTAAAGGCTTCTTTCTGGCAACTCAACCATGCAGCTCATTTTTGTTCAAGTATTGTCATATTGTGCTCCTTGAAACAACCACACCGTCTTTTTCAGAGCAGCCTGTATTTCTCCTGAGGTTACCTGTGGGTTTTTCTTTGTATCCCGAACAATTCTTCTGGCAGTTGTGGCTGAAATCTTTCTTGGTCTACCTGACCTTGGCTTGGTATCAAGAGATCCCTGAATTTTCCACTTCTTAATAAGTGATTGAACATTACTGACTGGCATTTTCAAGGCTTTGGATATCTTTTAATATCCTTTTCCATCTTTATTAAGTTCCATTACCTTGTTATGCAGTTCTTTTGACAGTTCTTTTCTGCTCCCCATGGCTCAGTATCTAGCCTGCTCAGTGCATCCACGTGAGAGCTAACAAACTCATTGACTATTTATACACTAATTGCAATTTAAAAAGCAACAGGTGTGGGAAATTAACCTTTAATTGCCATTTAAACCTGTGTGTGTCACCTTGTGTGTCTGTAACAAGGCCATATATATTACAATATACAGTATATATAACATACAAGTGGATTTTGGTATAATGTGTGATGGTGTGGATTTTTGATATTGTGTGTGATGCTAAAGATGTTTGGTGGTAATGACACTGGAAGTGGAAGACTGGGACTTTATATTAGAAATTAGCTTGCAGTTAATGAACTCTAAGCATATAAAAATAAAATGATCATTCTCAAATACTGTCTGTTTTATGATCTTCTGTCCCTGTTACTTCTCATTTCCATGACAACTAAAAACAAGCCTTTTTGTTAAATAAAACAACAATTATTTTTTATTAAAAGAATGCAGCTTGAACACTTTAATACCAAATGTATTGAAAATAGGATTTAAAGAAGGGCTTGTGATAACATACAGGGTGGAATTTCCATGTTTTAACACTTTAATAAATGTATTACTGAAGAGAAATAAAAAGACTCTGTAGCGAACCAACACAAAATACAGACATTCTGGCATCAATTGCTTTCATCAAGCAATTTTAAATCTATTATAATCTGTCCTTAAACTAGAATGATTTATTAAACATTTTCCTTTCAAAACATTCAATTTCTCCTGAAGAACTGAAGAATCATGTACATTGCTGATGTAGAGTTATATCTCTCTGCCTCAGTGTTTGACGCATTGACGCAATTCTCTTTTAATCGTCAAAATGGCATCTGGTTACGTCATCATTCTGGTGGCTATAAAATCCGACGCTCACAGTGAACTTCAGTTATTAGGATCATTGTTCGATTTTGGATAGCATTGAATCCAAAGTGACACAGTGTGATATGTTCACAATTTAAATACATAAACAATTAAATGAATGAATAGAAATAAATAATTACTTCAAGAGTTTATCCTCTGTCGAGGGCTTGTAGGGTCAGAAAAACTCAGTTCATGACGCTAAAACCCCTGCAACCAGTTGTTGACACAGCTACATATATTGGTCACATTCTTTTGAAATATGGAAATAAATAAACGGACACAAGTATACTGTAATATTTATTAATATTAGGCCTGTCGCGATTATTAAATAATCGTCTGATCACGGTTATTATTGTGAACTCCAAATTCTAATCACATTTTACTGTCCAACTAATGTCATTTTAAGCGAATATATAATACTTTAATATAATATAATAGCTATTCATGTTGGCTGGCTTCCAAAAAACAACAGTATAAATGTAAAATGGACCAAGAATAAAGTTTACAATAAGTATTTGGAAACATTTGATTTTTAAAATTAAAATGTTCCTGTCATTCACAAGTTTTTAAAGCCTTTAATAAAATAGGGATTTGATTATTTTCTTTTATGATTCCAAGTTAAAATTACTTTAGGAGTAAGAAGCACACATACACCTTAAGAAGTATGACAGTTAATAGTGAAAGCCCTAAAAATGACAATTAATCGTCATAACCACAATTATTATTATTTTTGTTTACAATTAATCGTCAGCCAAATTTCATAAACATGACAGCCCTACAAAGCCAAAAAACTATATTATTTTGTTTTTGAAAATATAGAAAAATGGCTAAAATATGTTTATGTATTGTAGGAAAAGTATTTTATAATATGTTTTAAACATTTAAACAAACTGATTTGTTTGAAAAACATATTTCTTTCAGCCGTCCATGGTGTTTAAAACATATTTTTTCTATTAAAGTGATATTAAGGATAGGAACTTATGTCATTTGTCTCATTTGATCTTAGTCCAAAAACTAAATGACCCCAAAGTAACCTTTTAATAAAAAGCATTTAACTTAAATGAATGTTAGACTACTCCATATTAGCATGAAATGAATGTGATGCTCTGCAGATCTTAAAATTCAAGCATGGCCACCAACTGAGATGAGAAACAAGAACCCTCTCAGTGTCCCTAAAGACTTCAACATCTTTGTCGCCAGGAAACAGTTGAAACAGAAAAAGATGCAGGTAAGGAGTCTATAAGACTGTTAACGCATCAAAATGTGTCGTATTATTTTCACCCATCATTAGCCATAATTCTCCAGTTTTTAAATGAATTCATATTTTGACGTTATATTCCTATTATGTCAACAAAACTCCTCTCTTATTCAACATTTGCTTCCTTTGGTCTGTTCCAGAAGCGTCTTTATCAAAAGACCCTTCGTTTGGCTGAGAGAACCACCATCGCCAGAAGGGCAAAGTCCTGCAAGAGATCTGGTCTTTTTCCAAAGATCAAAGATGGTGGGATTTTGCAAAACCAAGAGTCCAGCATCAAAATGGACTTCATAGGTGAGATGGAGATTAAGTTATTTGTTGTCATATATTTGGAGACTGAGTGTGTTTTGACTCTTATACTGTAAGTCCGCTGTGTGTCTCTATCATTTGTGTCTCTTTAGATTTTAAACCAAAGGAGATGGCGAGGGACTATGTTGCCCATCATGTGGAGATGAGCCGCTTGGATGTAATGGACACATTATATTTTTATTATTCCACTTCAAATGAATGTGAAATTTTTTACCACAGTAATGCACATGTTGCCCACCTTTGTGAACTCTTCTACTCTAGATAAGAATCGCACAGCAGAAAGAGGAGATGCGCAGGCTTTCAGAAGAAGCCCGTAAAAAGGAAGAGAGGCTTTCTCAAGAGGAGAAAATCAATCAAGAGAAGGAAACAGAATTACTGAGGTCCCTCAAGGAGAATGAGAGAGATTATTTACAAGCCCGAAAAGAGTATGAATTTTGCCTTTTCACTGTTGTCAAACCATGAAGCCTTCCAACACTTCAGAGCAATTGTAAATAAAGCTTGTTTGTTTGGTTGTCAAAAGTCACATGACTCTTAACATGTTCGTTTTGATACAGGGCTCATGACGAGGTGGTAAAGAAACACCACACTGAAGACCGGCTCAAAAAGATGCAAAGAGAGCAGGCCAAGATTGAAAAGTAGGTAGACATGATAGTACTGTGTAAACACACGTGTCAATGTACACACTTTATTTACCATTACTGATACATTACAACCTGTTTGCAGTGACATCTATGAGCTTGAGGAGAATCTGAAGCAGTGCGATCTGATCAAAGAATTTCTCACCATCATGTCCCCTCCTGATTTGGAGTCTGAAGATGAGGTACATGTACTGTTGTTCCTCTTTGTGCCCAATTTGCATCGTGGAAAAAAAAAAAATTTTCTTCATGTGTCTGTGCATTAGTATGTGAATGACACTCACCTGTGTTTGTGTGTGTGATACCAAAGTATCATCAGATGTTTCTGGATCATCCCGAGAAAGTGACCGAGTTGTTGATGTTCGTGGAAAGGGATGTTGAAAGAGATGTCTGTAATGCTCAGAAGGACACCACAGAGGAGGAGCAGGAGCATATGAACAAAGAGGAAAAAGAAATGTGAGGTTTTTTTCTACATTGACAGAATGTATATGGACCCCTTTCACAGAATGCAATGATGTATTTCTGCCTTATTTAGCAGCATGTCAGAGCTAGGATTTGAACTTGGGTCTTTGGCGCAAGAGTCTTAATTTCCACCACTGAGCCACAGAAGGGAGTTGAACCTAATAGTCAGACGCGTTCTTAAATGAACTCAGAAGAGTTTATTAACAAAAATAGCAAAAAGGGTACAAAAAGCAATTTCTTACTGACAACCACAAAACAAAAATCTTTAGTCCAAAAAGGATCCAAAAGGAGGAAAATAATCTCCAAAAAACTCAGGAAAAAGACACCAAAAAACAGCAAAAATAAACACAGGGAAAAAACAATCCAAAAGGCTTTCAAAGTTTAATACTTAGAACTAGAGCAGACTTACGGCAGCAACTGGCTAGGAACATCAATAACCAAGCAAAGAAACAAAAGGAAGTGATCAGCTTAAATACACAGCCCAGAACGAGGCACATGTGAAAACAATGGCACTGATTATAAGAGGCACAAGATAGACATGAGTACCATAGGGACCTCTAGTGGCCAAAATATAACATTAAAGCAAAAACTCTGACAGGACCCCTCCCTCTAGGAACGGCTCCTGACGTTCCCTCCCGGACGACTGGACTTGCGAGCATGAAATTCTTGAATTAGTTTGGGGTCCAAGATGTCCTTGGCAGGAACCCAGGAGCGCTCCTCAGGGCCATAGCCTTCCCAGTCCACAAGATACTGCCGGGACCCACGTAGTTGATGGGCATCCAGTATTCTGTGGACTGTGTAAGCTGGCTGGCCACCAATGATACGAGGAGGGGGAGGTTTACCTGTCGCAAGAAAAGGAGAAGACAAAACAGGTTTTAACAGTGAGACATGAAAAGTGGGATTTATCTTCAAAGACTTAGGCAAGTATAAACGATAAGTAACTGGGTTTACTTTCCCGGCAATCTTGAAGGGGCCAATGAACCTCTGGGAAAGTTTATGGGATTCCACCCGCAAGGGAATGTTCTTAGTGGAGAGCCAGACTCTTTGGCCAGGGCGCAGAGTGGGGGCAGGTCTGCGTCTGCGATTGGCCTGGTGCTGATACTGCTGAGAGACATTCAAGAGCTTGAGTCGGGCTTTTTTCCATGTCTGGCGGCAACGTTTAACGAACTGTTGAGCAGAGGGAACTGCAACCTCCACTTCTTGCTCAGGGAATAGCGGAGGGGTGTATCCCAACTGGCACTCGAAAGGGGACATGCCTGTAGCAGAGGAGCGAAGGGTATTATGAGCGTATTCTGCCCACATGATGAAGGAAGACCAAGAGGATGGGTTGTTAGCTGCCATACACCTCAGTGTAGTCTCAAGATCTTGGTTAAGCCTCTCCATTTGCCCATTGGACTCCGGGTGGAACCCAGAAGATAGACTCACTGTAGCCCCCAGAGATTGACAAAATGCCCACCAGAATCGGGAGGAAAATTGGGGTCCTCGATCAGAGACGATGTCTTGTGGGATGTCAAAGACTCAGAAGATGTGGTTTATAACCAATTCAGCAGTTTCTTTAGCGGTGGGTAGTTTGGACAGAGGAATAAATCGGGCGGCCTTGGAGAATCTATCAACTATGACCATGATAGTGGTGTTGCCTTGTGATAGCGGAAGTCCAGTGATAAAATCCATGGAAAGATGAGACCAAGGTCTATGAGGTATGGAGAGAGGATGCAATAGCCCCCGAGGAGAACGGTGAGGGACCTTACTTTGGTTGCACGTGGGACATGCGTTTACAAATGTTGTCACATCCTACTTGATAGTTGGCCACCAAAATCGTCTTTGGAGGAACTCAAGAGTGCGAGAGGTACCAGGATGACAAGTGAGACGAGAGGAGTGTCCCCACTGGAGGATCTGGGAGCGGACAGCTTTAGGGACAAACAGGCAGTGGGTTGGCCCCCCTCCTGGGTAAGGTTCTCGGGCTTGGGCTTGTTTTACAGTATTTTCCAGATCCCACCTGATAGGAGCCATTATCCCCAGTTCCAAGATAATTGATGCAATAGAATCTTCCTGAGGAGTGTTTACATATACTCAGGACAAAGCATCAGGTTTTAGGTTCTTAGAGCCGGGGCGGTAGGATAAGATTAACTTGAATTGGTTGAAGAATAAGGACCAACGTGCCTGGCAGAGGTTGAGTCGCTTTGCCTACTGAATGTATTCCAGATTTTTGTGGTCTGTGAATACTTGGAATGGGTGTTTGGCCCCCTCAAGCCAATGCCTCCACTCTTCAAGCACTAGCTTAACTGCCAGTAACTCTCGATCCCCTACATGATAGTTCATCTCAGTCGGTGTAAGGCGGTGGGAAAGGAATGCACACGGATGCAACTTGTTGTACTCCCCCCTTTGGGACAGCACAGCTCCAACCCCTACGTCCGAAGCATCGACCTCCACGATGAAGGGTTTATCTGGGTTAGGGAGAATGAGAATAGGTGCAGAGGTAAAATGGCTTTTGAGTTTGCTGAAGGCCAACTCTGCTTCATGTCCCCAATTAAAGCTGGTTGTGTTCCCCTTGGTGAGGGCAGATAAAGGAGCCGCCACGGTACTGAAGTTCCGGATGAACTTGCGATAAAAATTGGCGAAGCCAAGGAAACACTGTACTTCCTTTACCGACGAGGGAGAGGGCCAATCCGCAACTGCTTGAACCTTTTGAGGGTCCATTTGTATCTGGCCAGGCTTGATAATGAACCCCAGGAACTGAACTTTGGTCACATGGAACTCACATTTCTCAGGTTTAACATAAAGATGATTATCAAGAAGACGTCTGAGAACCTTACTGACGTGTTTTACATGCTCTTGGAGGGAACTCGAGAAGATGAGGATATCGTCTAAGTAGACAAACACAAATTGGTTGAGCATGTCTCTGAGAACATCATTGATGAGAGCTTGAAATACTGCAGGAGCATTAGTGAGACCGAAGGGCATAACTAAATATTCATAGTGCCCAGTGGACGTGTTGAAGGCGGTCTTCCATTCATCTCCTTGTCTGATGCGCACGAGATGGTAGGCATTGCGCAAGTCAAGCTTAGTGAAGATGGAGGCTTCTTGCAGAATTTCGAAAGCAGTGGCCATTAGCGGCAAGGGATAGCGGTTTCAAATAGTGATCTTATTAAGGCCCCTGTAATCAATACATGGCCGGAGTCTGCCATCCTTCTTCCCAATGAAAAAAAAATCCAGCTCCAGCAGGGGAAGTGGATGGTTGGATGATACCTGCCGCAAGGGATTCGTTAATGTATTTGTCCATAGCAGTTCGTTCGGGGGGAGACAAAGAGAATATACGACCTCTGGGGGGACAGGTTCCTGGGAGCAGCTCAATGGTGCAATCATAGGGGCAATGAGGAGGTAAGGAGGTGGCCTTCCTTTTGCTGAACACTGCTTTGAGGTGGTGGTACTGAGCAGGGACTTGAGACAGATCTAGGGCTTCTTGGGACTCGAGAACAAGATCAGGGGAGTTCTGGGCCAAGCATGTAGTCTGACAGGTGGGACCCCAACTGAGAACAGCACCAGTGGACCAGTCAAAGTGTGGGTTATGCTGGAGGAGCCAGGGGTAGCCGAGGATAATAGGGAACTCTGGAGTCTGTATAAGGTGAAAGCACATTCTCTCCTGGTGCTGGTAAGTGACGAGACAAAGGAGAGAGGTGAGGTGGGTTATTTTCCCTGGAGCTAACGGTCTTCCATCCAAGGCTGTCGCAGTTAGGGGGGCAGGAAGGGAATTACTAGGAATCTGGAGACTTTTGGCAAAGGAAATATTCATGAAATTCCCAGCAGCACCAGAATCAATCAATGCCTGGAGTTGGTGTTTTTGATCTCCCCAAGTGTGTGTGATGGGAAGGAACAATCCAGAGTTGGAAGGTGAAGCTGTGTGTGTAACTCCCGTTACAGTTCTTCCTTGCCTGTACAAGGGACTGGGCGTTTCCCGAAAGCTCGGGGCAGGTGGAGCGAAAATGACCATACAATCCACAATATAGACAACAGTGCTCTCTCATGCGACGGTCTCGTTCTGATGGGGAAAGCCTAGTCCTTCCCAATTGCATGGGTTCCGAGGACTCGTGGGGCACTGGTAGCATTTGAGCAAGTGCTGGACTGGCAGACAATGTGGAAACAAATGGCCGGTTCAATCTTCTCTCCCTCAGGCGATTATCCAGCTGGATTGCTTGATCCATGAGGGTCTCGAGATCACGAGCAGGTTCTCTGGTAGCCATATCATCCTTGATTGCCTCAGACAGACCATTCAGGAAACACACCATGAGGGTCTCATCGTTCCAGCCGCTCCCTGCTGCAACTGTCCGAAACTGTATGGCATAATTAGCCGCACTGCCATTACCTTGTCAGAGGGTGAGAAGTCTCTTAGAGGCTTGCCGGCCACTGAGGGGGTGGTCAAAGACTTGCTTGAACTCCTTTTCAAACACAGAATAACTTGAACAGAAGGGTGCCTGTGCCTTCCAGACCGCTGTTGCCCAAGAAAGAGCCTTGCCAGAAAGGAGGGTGATAACATATGCGATCTTGGCCCGATCTGAGGGGAAGGAAGATGGTTGTAATTCAAATGTGAGAGCATTGAGTCAGGAACCCATCACATACACTGGGATCACCTGAGAAATGTTGTGGTGGAGGTAGGTGAGGTTCAATCAGAGGAGAGAGCACTCGAGAATCCGGAAGGGGTACCGAGGCAACAGTAGAAGCAGTACCTGAAGTAGAGGGCAGCCGGTCCAGGATCTGACGGACAGAAATCATGAGATCAGACAGCACTTGTGAGTGTTTAGCCATCACAGTCTCCTGCTGAACTAGTGCTGACTCATGGTGTTGGATTGTGGACTCCTGCTGAACAATTGTGGCCAGGAGTTCTTGAGCATTAGGCATCTCTGGGTTCATAATGTGGCTTGGTTATTCTGTCAGAGCCAGGATTTGAACTTGGGTCTCTGGCACAAGAGTCTTAATTTCCACTACTGAGCCACAGAAGGGAGTTGAACCCAATAGTCAGATGCATTCTTAAATGAACTCAGAAGAGTTTAACAAAAATAGTAAAAAGGGTACAAAAAGCAATTTCTTACTGACAACCACAAAACAGAAAAATCTTTAGTCCAAAAAGGATCCAAAAGGAGGAAAAATAATCTCCAAAGAACAAAGGAAAAAGACACCAAAAAACAGCAAAAATAAACACAGGGAAAAAACAATCCAAAAGGCTTTCAAAGTTTAGAACTTAGAACTAGAGCAGACTTACGGCAACAACTGGCTAGGAACATCAATAACCAAGCAAAGAAACAAAAGGAAGTGATCAGCTTAAATACACAGCCCAGAATGAGGGACATGTGAAAACAATGGCACTGATTACAAGAGGCACAAGATAGACATGAGTACCATAGGCACCTCTAGTGGCCAAAATATAACATTAAAGCAAAAACTCTGACAGCAGCATAAATGAAACATTTGTATTGTATGTTTTGTTCAGGCAAAAGGAGTTGAACAGGTTGATTCAACAGATCGGGATCACCACTCAGGAAGTCCAGACAGAGAAAAAACTAGTGGATGAGCTCAAAGTGAAAGTCCAATTATATAGCTCTGACAAGACTAAGAGCAGAGAGGTAAGTGCACAACCTAACTCGTCTGAAGCGTACACACCCTCACACACTTCCAAATGCAAGAGACGTTAAATTGATCTAATCTTTTGTTTTTTATCTGTAATATAACAGAAGAAGCAGGAAAGAATATATCAAAAGGTCAGGGAGGTGTTTGAGTGCTTCGGGACTGAGTTCTGTAATCTCCGCACACTCAAGCAGCTTGCTCACATTGATTCCTGAATGGACATTCATCAAAGCACAGAAGGCCTTCAAGAAAGAAAAGAGATTAAGGTTAGGAAATACAAACACATGTATCCTTATGAAGCTAATGTGAAGACTGATTATTACAGCATTAAGCAGCTCTCTCTCTATCTTGCTCTCTCTTTCACAGGCAGGAGAAAAAAGATTGATGGAGATCGAAAGGAAAAGGGAGGAGTGGTGCAAGAACATCCTGGAGCGAGCTCTGTCTGAGATAAAGAGACCTGTAAGTGTCACTCACAATCAGCACTACTTCTATTTTATTATTGTTTTTCTTGTGTCATTTTTCAAACACAAAGTACCACTCAGTTTTGCCATGCTAATTAAATAAGTTACATGGCTTCTTCATTCCAGACTGGTAAAAAGCAGATGACCCGCAGCTTCCTTCCACTGAGGAAGAAGAGAGCAGAGATTCCTGAACCTCTTTACAACATGAGGGTGGAAGAAATCAGGGATGGCATCTTCTTTTAAACATCCGCCACTTTACTGCAGACATCTTGTGCAACAAAAAGATGACCTGTGCATCAAAACAAAGACTGTGCAACAAAAATGAGCTGTGCAAAATAGAATGACACGTGGTGTACTCTTGTTTTGCTTGAGATGAAATGCTGAAGAAAGTGCTGGAGAGAACTTAACCTGACACCACTAGAGCTGTAATGGTTTGTACTGCTCATCTTTAGAGATAACAAATAGCATGCAGTCATCTATTCGGGACTCACTATAAATCGCACCAAAATCCCTTGTTGGTTTACACTCTAATGCTACCACATGAAAAGGAATACAGAAAAAAAAAACGGAATTGGTTGGTTCATTAAGTTTCCGTCGTGTGTTTTTTGAAGGAAAATTGCACTTTGGGTGAATTATAAGTAAACTAATATCCACATTTTAAACCAAGTCCATTTTATCGTCATCATACACTGACCTTATCACTGTGAGCTGTATTATTGAGGGGATTATATTGGACTCTTTTTCATAGAAACCAATATCTGCTGTGAATGCTTATTCTTTTTGCGTCTGTTGAAACACACTGCAGTCTTTGTTTCTCTCTTTTTTTCCTCATCAGATGTTTCTCAGACACCCCTCATTCTGTCTGCTTCTTGCCATTCATACACCTCTCATATGTATGTTCATGGTGTCATAATGTGCTCAAATTTGGGGGCATTAGGATCCCCCCATAAGAAGTCAAAAATAGGGGGGCCTGGGTAGCTCAGCAAGTAAAGACGCTGACTATCACACCTGGAGTCGTGAGCTGGAATCCAGAGCGTGCTGAGTGACTCCAGTCAGGTTTCCTAAGCAACCAATTGGCCCGGATGCTAGGGTGGGTAGAGTCACGTTGGGTTAACCTCCTCGTGGTAACCATAATGTGGTTCTCGCTCTCAGTGGGGTGCGTGGTGAGTTGTGTGTGGATCCCGCAGAGAATAGCATGAGCCTCCACATGTGCTAAGTCTCCAAGGTAACATGCTCAACAAGCCACGTGATAAGACGTGCTGCTTGCAAATGCAGAAAATTATTTGCCCGCATGGTGCGAGTAACAGCTGATCTAAGTTATGAACTTATTATTGCAGCCTACCATCAGAAGTAAAACTCCCTAATGTATCTTCCCTCATATACCTAAGACTTTTAAAAGAGGCGCGTTAGTTATTTTTGCATTAAAAGCGCTGTTTTTTTCACTCTCACGTGGCTGAGAGCACTGTCCTCTCCCTCCCTCTCTATCTTTCATGAGCACACAGAGACAGAGGGAGAGATATACCATGTGAAGATGGTTTAAGCGGAGTTTCTTGCTTGTTTTTTATGTGTCAAAATTATGGACAGCATTTTTAATAATGACGGATTAATCTCGTGCTCACACGCAAAATTCTGAGAAAAATAGCAAGTCAAATTAAAATGTATGAATCCATAATATGTGTGATAACAGTAAACAGCATGTCAGCGCCCTTATTTAACTAGACGTGATAAGCAAAATCTCAAATATAAAAAAATAAAGAAATAAAAATTATGAAATGTCACTACCAATAATAGCGTCTTTGCACAACTGCGTGAGGATGACGGGCACCAAATTTACAGTATTCTTCTTCTAACACAGGTGTTCTGGCTGTCGTGTGGACAAGTGTTTGTGGGTTTCTTTTTCTTGGATCTTCAATGGTCATGAAAATTGTATAACATCATAACCACGCACTGTATGCGTGGACTTATATATAAGTAGAGGGGGCTTCAAGGTAAAAAGGTTGGGAACTACTGGTCTGGCGCTTATTTTCATAGAAAAACAATTTAAAAAGAAACAGCATATACAGATGCAGAATTGCTTCTTTGAGGTAGTTTATGTCATATAAAATATATTAACATTGTATAACTTTCATGAATAACCCATTAAGCGTTATTGCATTATACAACGTTTAATAGACAGTTAAAACTGAAAATACATTCATGTAGCTATGAATGTCCTGAAAGTTTGATTTGAAAGATTTAAATGTTGATGAACTAGCTACTAATTTGTTAAGAATTAGACCTACCTACAGTATATGTTTGTTAATGGCAATGGAAATATAAAGTGTCATCAATATATTATTACTTTATTAGTGGCTTAAGGAGATCCGTCAGGACTGATGTAGTTTGGTTCTGCCTGTAAGGTTAATTTAAGAAATAATCATTTGAAAAAGGTTTGTCAAAGAAGACGTCCTTTGTCATGTATGAAGAATCTTTTGTTAACGAATTCTGTAGTAATTTTTAATGCATGCATGCTCTGTTGTGATACATTACCAGTTGTATTAACCTGAACACCGACTGTGTGCCTAAATACCGCTAAGCACAACAGCCCCCAAAACCCCCGGACAGGTGCACGCACACCTTTCCTGGTCTGGAACGCGTGGTCGGTGGCTTTTTCCAGCGGCTCGGCAACTCACGGGCCGGCATAAAGCCAGGGTCATGGTGGTGACTCAGTTTATTTCATTTCATTAAATGTATTTATTAATTTGTGCAAGTGATAGATTCAACGGGGCTAAAGGCACACCTTAAGGAAAATTAGCTTTTTTTCTGGTCACAAAATGTATCAAGATCGAAAACATTTATTTCTTTAATTAAATATTGATGGAGCAACATAATTTGTGTGAAAAGAAATAATAACGGAAGGTTGTTTTGATTAAAATGCAGTTTTTTTAAAAAGGTGGTGAGGGAGCTTGTTACCCCACACTCGTGGTAAAGGGCCCACAGGGGGGTTATAGTGATATAATATTTTGTAGATACCGGGGCAATAGTTATAGTGCACAGTTTGTCAAGTAATGCAAATAATTGTGAGACAGCAAGAAGCTTTTTATGATAATGAAAATTAAGACAACGCTTACTCAAAATAACCACTTCAGAAAAGGGTGCACAATTTCCTCTTAATTTCAAACACATTTAGCATTTATAACATCTCAAGTATTCTATAAACAAATGAATCTCTATTGTGATTGGATAAGTCAATGTGAGCACACTTTGAATATTCTTAACAACAAATCTATTTGCTCCACTTAAGAAAAACTGTGTTTTATGGGGGCCTGTAACAGAGGTGGCATTTGGTACCCCAAATTCCATCCTTTTAATTATTGGACAGTTATTAAATGGGTCATGAAATGGAGAATCAAATTATCCTTGATATTTAGACATATAAGAGGTAACTGTACTATAAAAACCTACTGTAAATTTCAGAACTCAAAACTTCCTCAGTCTAAAAAGAGCATTTATAGTTGTCACCCTGCTGAAACGTCTCGTCTGTTCGTGATGTCATGAAACATTGCTCATTTGTATTTACACATCCCACAACATACGTCATCGCTCCCTTGGCCCCCGCCCACTGGCGTGCAGTTCAAGTCAAGAGAGCAGGCCTTGTGTGGCTAAATATTCCTAACATAACACCAAAGGGGATGTTGATGTATGTAAACATAGGACGTCTTTGACAATGGGCGTCTTTGACCATTTCTGTGTTTCCGGCGATGTGCACCTCAGTGCGCCTTCAGTATTAATCTGTCTGTGTGTAAATTCACGGACAGTTGCCTCTGCTTCTGAGACCATCAATCCGCGCATCTTATCATGTGGCTTGTTGTGCATGACACCGCGGAGACTCACAACCTGTGGAGGCTTATGCTACACTTCACAATCCACGCGCAACTTACCACACGCCCCACTGAGAACGAGAACCACTAATCATGACCACAAGGAGGTTACCCCATGTGACTCTACCCTCCCTAGCAACCAGGTCAATTTGGTTGCTTAGGAGACCTGGCTGGAGTCACTCAGCACACCCTGGATTCGAACTCGCAATTCCAGGGGTGATAGTCAGCATCAGTACTCGCTGACCTACCCAGGCCCCCCATTTCACCATTCTTTGGACAATGGTGTGTTTCTTTTTTCGGCTCATGTCAGTATTGATTGTTTGTGAACCGTCATATTCAAGCATTGCAAAGGAACTGTTATTGAAGGATGGGGCATTTAAAAACACTTGGACTGTTTGATAGTTTATGGTGCTGAGTATTAACAGTTGTACTTGAGATTAACAGTTTAATATATTCAGATGCAATGTGTTGGATGTGCGTGAGGTTTCTTTTCTGATTGAGTTTGCTAAATTTGAGGGGCTGCATGATGTTAGCCAGTCATTACAATGGCCATTTATGTTTGAGTTTTAAGGAAGCGCTTATGCCAAAACTGAGCATTTCTGACAGAGGGCTAAAAACAGGGTGGAAAATTATCATATATTATGACTGTTTTGGTAAAAAAAAACAAAAAACAAAACAAAAAAAAAAACTTGTAGATCTACAGTATGTAAGACAGCACTGTAAGCACAGATGATACAGTAATTGTGGACATTACAGTTTTTTATGATCGCTATGACAATTTTTTCAATACTTTTAACAATTTTCCTAAACTTTTAACACACAAACACACCTACATCACACAATTGGCAAAACGGTTCATTTCATGCTCAAAATCACACATTGTAAACTAAACTCCAATACTAATTTTCAAAATACAATAATACACTAACAAAATACACTATGCCTACCAAAACACTGCAGACATGTCTCAAAATCAAATAATTATTCCAAAACACTAACACATGTTCTCATCCAACAGGAACATTTAGTTAATCATAGCACAATATCATAAAAACACTAACATCAGATGGAATTACAGAAATTGCATTATTTTATATGTGTCAGGTCTGCCCTTATACAATAGATGGTATATTGTATTGATCATATTGATGTTTGTGTTTTGCACTGCAGTTTCTTTTGAAGCCTCTCTACGTTTTTGTTTTGTTGGGTTTAGTAAATGCATGCATTTTGTTTCTTTTGCTGCAGAAATTCAATACAAAAAATGAATGACCCATCTCAGAATAGCTTTATAGAATGTACGGTTTATGAAAAAAAGAATACAGAATTGCTGCAGTCAAGGCTTTATTTGCAACAGGACATTACTGCAAGATAACAAAAATATGCAATATAGCTGCCATTTACAGTATTATGTGAAAATACAAAATATACAAACAGAAAAAGCCACAGAAGAATAAAAAAAAAAAAGAAAAAAAAAAGTCATCTTCTAATCTGCCCTGTCTTCTGCATTTGGCCACATATTCTCATCCACATCACACCTGATATATTCTCTGGCAAGGCATCTTGGGAAAAATCATTTGGCATGCCTTATCCACCCCTGGCAGTGTTCAGCTGTGATGTCTTGGCATGCAGCATCCATTGCATCCAGGAGGGACATTTGGTCCTGTGGACGATGGTCAAAAACCTTCCATCTCCAGGCTGAGAAAAACTCCTCAATGGGGTTGAGGAAAGGGGAGTAAGGGGCAAGGAAAAGGGACATCATCCTCGGATGGGTGTCAAACCAGGCTGTGACTGCACGGGAATGGTGGAATGCCACATTGTCCCATGTGATCACATATATTGGCAAGTGGTCTCCCACCTGTCCCCTTTCTAGCTCTGGCACCAGTCTTTCGTGCAGGTCTTCTAAAAACAGGAGAAGGCGGTCGGTGTTGTAGGGGCCAATCTCACATTTATGCAGGAGTGCACCGTTGTTGGAGATTGTGGTGCACATGGTGATGTTGGCTCCTCTCTGGCCTGGCACGGTAACTGTGGCCATTTTGCCAATTATGTTTCTTCTGCGCCGATGCCTTTTCACCAAACTGAAGCCAGCCTCGTCAACGTAGATCATTTCATGTGGGACTTGATTGGCCTCCAAATCCATGATTCTCTGAAAGTAATCAGACACAGTGTGTGTAAATGCTTTGCTGTATACCTACTGTATGTCCTACTGTACTCCAGGTTTATAGAGTAGTTTACTGCAAAACACACTATGTATAGGACAGTAATAACTGTATTGCATAACCTGGATGTATTGGTAACGGAGTTCTTTGATGCGCTCACTGTTCCTTTCAAAAGGAACTTTGTATAGTTGTTTCATTCGGACTCTGTGTTTAGCTAGAGTCCGAGAAATGGATGTTATGCTGATTGCTGCAATGTTCCCAAAAACAAGGTTGTCCTCTACAACTCTGGACTGAATGTCCTTCAGTTTTATTTCATTGTCAGCAATCACCATGTTGACAATAGCAAGTTCCTGTTCTTCATTTAGGAGCTTTCCTCTGCCCCCTGAAGGAGGTAGATGTTGAATCCTTAGAGAGATGTTGAATCCTTAGAGAGACAAAATACAGTTACATATTAGAGACTGGAGGCATACAGTCACTGTAATACATGGTAAAATTATTTACACTTTGCAGTAGGAGAAGCCCTTATACAATATCCTACCTGTTGGTTTCTCAAAAAACCCAGACAATGGATGGCACTGTGTCCCGGCTGAGATTTGGCTGTACTCGTTCACCAGCCTCTCTGTATGATAGCCCGTGGTTTATGACATGGTCTATGATAGTAGCTCTTATTTCATCAGTTACCCTAGCTCTGGCCCTTCTTTGAGCGCCACCATGCATTCTAACTCCTCTCCCTCTCCCTTGTCCTCGTCCAGGCATTTCTCTCCCTTGTCCTGGTACTTGTCTTCCTCTCCCTTGTCCTGGTACTTGTCTTCCTCTCCCTTGTCCTGGTACTTGTCTTACTCTCCCTTGTCCTGGTACTCGTCTTCCTCTCCCTCGTGCAGGCATTTTTCTTACTTTCTTTGTGTTGCTCTATATTGTTCCTTTTCCACACAAGATCAGCCCAAAGTATGGTATATATTACTGTATACCATATGGTCATGCGATTGAAAGAACCTCAACACCTGAGTGTGTTTCCTAGATGGGAATCAGCTGTGATTTATTTGCATAACTTCAATCAGCTATTTCTCAGTAGCAATGGAATAAAATACAGGGGGTATATTTGTGTTTCAATTCACAATATGAACAGCTGTTCACTTTGACTTTAGCCTATAAGTTAGGTTTAGAACATGATGTTATCTGTTCTGACATAAAGTGTGAAAGCATTTGTAAATTTGGCAGTAAAAATCCATTGTTTTGGTCTTGGTTGAGCTTGTGTGTAAAAGAAGTTCAAGCATTTTAAATTTGTGTTAACTATATGCATTTTGTGTCAAAGCAACAAGAAATGTGTTAATTGTATAGCCTACACAGACGGATGTTGTGCTAACTGTGTTAAGAGTTTAGGAAAATTGTTAAAAGTATTGAAAAAATGGTCATAGCGATCGTAAAAAAACTAATTGTGGCATGCAGACCAATGTCATTCCTCCCTTTTCTTCTATTTTTGTTGAGATGAAATCACTATAGATCTGCTCACATTAGACTGAACACTAGGGACTCTCAGATCATTTGAGCCTTTTCTTTGTCTTTACTCAACCGGTTTGAAAACCTGACAAGTGCATTTGAGAATTTGACTTTAATTTAGTTGTCTGTGCTAGCTGTTTTGAAGCATGAATCTTGGATCAGAGAAATTTGTGTGTAGTGTTTCGAGAAAATTATGAAAATGAAGAAAAATTTGCAATCTGTTAAGGACAGTTACAGTGTTCAGATAGCTTTGTTAATTGTTCTGAAAGCAGTGACCTGAGTTTGGAGAAATTTGTAAAATCGATTAAGAAAAACTGTAACAGCATCTGATGTTGATGTGTGTGTGAGTGTGTGTGTGTATGTGTGTATGTGAATTTTTGTGAGCGTGTATGTGTATGTGTGTGTGTGTGTGTGTGTGTGTGTGTGTGTGTGTGAATGTTTGTGTGTGTTTGTGTGCATGTTTGTGTGTGCATGTGTGTATGTTTGTGTGTGTGTGTGTGAATGTTTGTGTGTGTGTGTGCATGTTTGTGTATGTGTGTGTGTGAATGTTTGTGTATGTGTGTGTGAATGTTTGTGTGTGTGTGAATGTTTGTGTGTGTGTGTATGTTTGTGTGTGTGTGTGTGTGTGTGTGTGTGTGTGTGTGTGTGTGTGTGTGTGAATGTTTGTGTATGTGTGTGAATGTTTGTGTGTGTGTGTGTGTGTGTGAATGTTTGTGTGTGTGTGTGTGTGTGAATGTTTGTGTAGGTGTGTGAATGTTTGTGTGTGTTTGTGTGTGTGAATGTTTGTGTTTGTGTGTGTGTGTATGTTTATGTGTGAATGCTTGTGTGTGAATGTTTGTGTGTGTATGTGTGTGTGTGAATGTTTGTGTGTGTGTGTTTGTGTGTGTGAATGTTTGTGTGTGTATGTGTTTGTGTGTGAGAGAGAGAGAGAGAGAGAGTGTGTGTGTTTGTGTGTGTGTGTGTGGGCAGGTTTAAGTGGTTTACGATGACTTTTTTTTTTTAGGTAACAAACTGGTAATTTCAAGAGTCTTGTGCTATAAATGTGGTTTATGAGGACATTTCTAGTGTCCCCATAATTCAAATCGCTTAAAAAACATACTAAACAATGTTTTATTGAAAATGTAAAAATGCAGAAAGTTTTTTGTGAGGGTTAGGTTTAGGGGTAGGGTTAGGGTTAGGGTTAGGGGATAGAATCTATTGTTCATGCAGTATAAAAATCATTATGTCTATGGAGAGTCCTCATAATGATAGCTGCACCAACATGTGTGAGTGTGTATGCGTGTGAATGTTTGTGTGCATGTGAATGTTTGTGTGTGTGTGTGTGTATGTGTGGGCAGGTTTAAGTGGTTTACGAGGACTTTTTTTTAGGTTACAATCTGGTAATTACAAGGGTATTATGCTATAAATGTGGTTTATGAGGACATTTCTAGTGTCCCCATAAATCAAATCGCTTAAAAAACATCATAAACGATGTTTTATTGAAAATGTAAAAATGCAGAAAGTTTTCTGTGAGGGTTAGGTTTAGGGGTAGGGTTAGGGTTGATAGAATCTATAGTTTGTACAGTATAAAAAGCATTATGTCTATGGAGAGTCCTCATAATGATAGCTGCACCAACATGTGTGTGTGTGTGTGTGTGTGTGTTTGTGTGTGTGTGAATGTTTGTGTATGTGTGTGACTGAATTAAACACAAACAGAGACTCTGCTAAAGTTCTGCTGTGTTCTTGGAATAGTTCAGTTTTGTTTGTTCTTCAGATGTATTGGTCTGACTGCCATATAAGGAGAAGATGAGTGTGAATATTAGGTTAGCTGTGATGCACGAAACCCAAGTGTAGTATGTTTTATGGCCTGTCAGGTTTCCATGACTACAGACCTGCACTTTGTCTACATACATTATTCAGATAAACATGATCAATGTGTGTGTGTGTGTGTGTGTGTGTGTAGACACTTAAGGGTACATGTTTTAAGCAAACTCTCCTGTCATGAGTATATGTGTCTGATTGTGGCAATTTTGTTCTATAAACATGTTCAGACCATATTACCCATTTGAGAGCATAACTTTTTTTTAAATTTTCAATAATTTCTGTTATTCTTGATTCTCATTAGGAACTCATCACAGTAATACAGTAACAGTAACATTTTTTTATTTTTTATTATTTACATTTAAAATAATATCCCAGCATTTGTGGCATAATGTTGATTTAGCACAAAAATGAATCTCGACCCGTCCCTTCTCTTCTTCAAAAAAGCAAAAATCTGGGTTACAGTGAGACACTTACAATGGATGTGAATGGGACAGACATGTTCTTAAGGTTTGGTGAGATTAGCAATAAGAATTGCTCAAAACAATCAACAAAGAAAATAAAGGATCATTGAGAATGTATGGAATGTAGTCTAATCACCTCCTCCTTATAGTTTCAAACAGCATTAATCCATTGATCCATGTTGAGCTACTGTCCATCTGGGTCACTGTGGGGAGAGAAGCCCACCGCTGTGACATCATCAGTGTACTCCATCATACATGACTACACAATAGACTATTTTAAGTATGCTAAAATATTTTAACGGAAATCGGCTGTGAGGACGTGGGGACGATTTCCCTCCTCCTCTGTCCCTGACCGGTCCTATGGTGGGTATCCAGAGCCAGGTAAATGCTTTGATGTCCCCAGACTCAGCACGGCCATGAGTTTGGGGCCCGAGCCCCCTCAACGTGGCGCCTCAGGCTCTGCCCTGCCGCTAGGTTCGCCGCGATTACCCCCTTGGTCCCCCATGCCCGGAATTTGGAGGCGTGGCATGCGGCATCCGTTTCACCTCAGTGAAGGGCAAGAATGCTGTTGCCCTGCAAGTGGAGATCGCGACTCTTCTGCAGAAGGACGCGATAGAGCCTGTTCCTACAGCCGAGATGAAGAAGGGGTTCTACAGCCCCTACATTATCGTACCAAAGAAAGGTGGTGGGTTGCAGCTAATCTTGGACCTGCAGTGGTAGACACAATCACTCAGGCTAGGGCTCCCTCTACGAGGTGTCTGTATGTCTTTAAGTGGCGTCTGTTCGCTAAGTGGTGTTCTTTCCGACACGAAGACCCCCAGAGATGCGCAGTCGGGTCGGTGCTTTCCTTCCTGCAAGAGAGGCTGGAAGGGCGGTTGTCCCCCTCCACCTTGAAGGTGTACGTGGCTGCTATAGCGGTGCACCATGACGCAGTTTACGGTAAGTCTCTTGGGGAGCATGACATGATCATCAGGTTCCTTAAGGGCACGAGGAGGCTGAACCCTCCCAGACCGCACCTCATTCCCTCATGGGATCTCTCCGTGGTCCTACGGGGCCTGCGGGGAGCCCTGTTTGAACCCCTGGAGTCAGTTGTGCTAAAGGCACTCTCTTTGAAGACTGCCCTCCTGACTGCACTCACGTCCATCAAGAGGGTTGGGGTCCTGCAGGCGTTCTCTGTCAGCGACACGTGCCTGGAGTTCAGTCCAGAATACTCTCACGTGGTCCTGAGACCCCGACCGGGCTATGTTCCCAAGGTTCCCCCGACCCCGTTTTGGGATCAGGAGGTGACCATGCAAGCACTGCCCCAGGAGGAGGCAGACCCAGCCTTGTCGTTGCTGTGGCCGATTCATGCTTTGCGCATCTCTTTGGATCGCACACAGAGCTTTAGATGCTCTGAGCAGCTCTTTGTCTGCTTTGGGGGACAGCGGAAAGGGAGCGCTGTCTCCAAACAGAGGATCGCCCACTGATGCCATCGCCTTGGCATATCACACCCAGGACGTGCCGCCCCCCTTGGGGTTACGAGCACACTCTACCAGGAGTGTAGCGGTCTCCTGGGCCCTGACCAATGGCGCCTCTTTAGCATACATCTGTAGAGCAGTGGGCTGGGCAACACCCAATACCCACCCTTGGGAGTTGCACCCCCCGATGCAGACACTTATGTCAATCGATTTCCACTCTTTTTTGGGGAGAAAAAAGAAGAGAAGAGGCCACGGCTGGGGTAGCCTGTCCCCATTTTTTGGGTAGTCGACTTGTCCCCAAGGTGCAGGGGACCATACGACCCTCGTAGGAGCGTTGGGGGAGGTTACGTTACGGCCAGGTGCGCTGGCTACGAGGCATGCAATGGTCTGCCCGTCTCGCACCACCAGTCCACGTAACACAGTTCAACTATTTGTGGCGTTTCGTATAGGGACCCCTAGTGTCACTACATCGACACAACGTCGAGTGAGTGACAGATAGGGAATGTCCTGGTTACTTTCGTAACCGTTCCCTGATGGAGGGAATGAGATATTTTGTCCCTCCTGCCACAACACTGAACTACCCGCTGACCTTGTCTCGGTTCCTCAGCACAAAACCTGAATGAGTGGTTGCGAGCCAGCTCCTTTTATAACCGTATGTCCGGGGGAGTGGCATGCAATTTCCATTCGCCAATTCCCATTAGCCTTTTCTCAATGATCAGAGGTGTTTGGGGCTCCCAAGGGCGACCCCTAGTGTCACTACATCGACACAATGTCTCTAACCAGGACGTTTTCTGTTAGCAACCACATGATGATTCTAATTGCCTGTTCCCTGTCTGTCACTCACTCGACATTGTGTCGATGTAGTGACACTAGGGGTTCGACCTTGGGAGCCCCAATCACCTTTGTTTAAAATAGAAAAGGCCAATGAAAATTGGCGAGTGGAATTTGAATGCCACATTTTTTCCCCATTCTGATGGTTGATGTGAACATTAACTGAAGCTCCTGGCCCGTATCTGCATGATTTTATGCACTGCACTGCTGCCACATGATTTGCTGATTACATAATTGCATGTATGATTGTTGGTGTCAGATGTGTTGATTTAAGTATTTCTGTAACTGCTGATCTCCTGGGATTTTCACACACAACAGTCTTTAGAATTTACTCAGAATGGTGCCAAAAACAAAAACATCCAGTGAGCGGCAGTTCTGTGGATGGAAATGCCTTGTTGATGAGAGAGGTCAACAAAGAATGGCCATACTGCTTCGAACTGACAAAGTCTACTGTAACTCAGATAACCGCTCTGTACAATTGTGGTGAGAAGAATAGCATCTCAGAATGCTATTCTGAGATGCGGGTTGACGCTGTTTTGGTGGCACAAGGGGGACCTACATAATATTAGGCAAGTGGTTTTAATGTTGTGGCTGATCGGTGTATATCCCAGTTCAAAAATGTGTTGATGCGCATTGTGGAGAATTTTTTCATATTATTTTAACAACGTCTGTTCTATCCAATACCTGCATTGTCCTACGTCAACGTCACATGGGTGTTCATTGCTTCATTGCATACTAGCAGCAGCCAGCCAGGTGTTGTATAATGAGTTTGGCTGAAACCGATGTGTAAAAAGAGGATGCCCTATCCTCTTTAAAGTCAGATGAATGGCAACATTTTGGTTTCCCTGTTACTCGACTGCACGGCGAAAAGATTACAGACAAAACAGTAACATATGTAAATACTGTAAAAGAACTACAAACTACTCAAATTCTAACACCTCCAATATGACGCAGCATTTGCAACATCACCACAACAACAAACTCTGGGAACTGCATGTGAGAAGGAGAGTGCTCAAAGGCCAAACATCTCTAGAAAGTAGTTTTGCAGCCCTGTTTTCTCATTCATGTGCAAGAGCACAAGAAATAACCAGATGCATAGTCGTTTTCCTGGCAAAAGTCTTAAGGCCGTTTTCTGTGGTCATTAATGATGGATTTCGCTAACTGGTTAAGACACTGGAGCCCAAATACATTATTCAGTCACGTGAGAACTTTAGTCTGTCTGTAATACCAACATTGTACAGATCAGAATCTGCTGCCGCTGCTAGTTCAAAAGATGCGCCCAAGCCAATACTAATTAAAAAGGGTCACTTTAGAACTAGTAATGATGGCTTGGGCTGTTTCTAACAAGTTATTGGAGAAACAAGGATGCATGTGTATATGTATGTATGTGTGTGTCAGAGAAAGAGAGAGATATAGAGAGTGACTGCGCATGTGATTACCTCATAATCTGTAGTGATAGTAATGCGCTCCGATTGAGGAGTGATGCTGCCATACGTGCCTTTGTAATTATCCCATGAGTATTTCAATCACGTTTAAGTGTTTTGTTGTTGGAGAGAAAACATAAAGGATGCCAGTTTCATTCTTGTATATTACTTGTTTTGAAACAGACACAGAAACCATCCTCTCATGTTGAATGTTTTTGTCTCCTCACAACTTGGGATCTTGTATCAGGTAGGCGCCCTGAGCATCCATCCGCTCACATCAGCTCAACTCGCTCACAGTGTACACAAGACAGTATTTTGTCCACACCTGTTGGCTCAAATCTTTAATGTTACAGGGATGAAGGAAAATTCACAAATTTAGCTGCTCTTATACTTTAGTTTGGAACGTAACAATCAAAGTGGACAAAGTGGAGAGATTCAAACAATGAAGCATTGCAGTGCAGATGAGACTCCTTTATTGGCACTCTTGGAACTCTTGGAACTCTTCTAGTCAGATTCGAGGACGGGAACTAACTGTTGTATAAAAGTATTTTAAGAAAAGAACAATAGATGTATTAAGAAGAATGAAGTGCAAAGACGAACAATTAATTATATTTCAGTCATGACAGCGCTCTGAAAGATTTAGCATGTTAATGTAGGAATGGCATCAGTATGGTATTATGCCTACAGCATTTCCCCCTGCAGCTCTTGCCTGGTTACCCACTGAAGCTAAGCAGGGTTGAGCCTGGTCAGTACCCGGATGGAAGACCTCTTGAGGAAAACTATGGTTGCTGTTGGAAGAGGTGTTATTGAGGCCAGCAGGGGGGACACCATATTGTAAAAAGCATTGTCTTTCAGATGAGACATTAAACTGAGTTCCTGACTCTCTGTGGTCATTAAAAATTCCAGGGCACTCCTCATAAAGGGCTGTAACCCCAGTGTCCTGGCCAAATCTGCTCACTGGTCTCTATCTATCATTGTGTGCTAATAATCCCCTATAGGAATTGGCTACATCACTGTACTCTCTTCTCCACCAACAGCTGATGTGTTGCATCATCCAGGTGGTTGCTGCACACTAGTTGTGGTTGAGAAGATTACCCCTATACTATGCAGAGTGTTTTGAGTGTCTAGAAAATAATTATTATATTGGTCTTAGCAGATCTGCTACGCTGCTGCTGCACAGCAAGAACAAAGACCTGTTACTGCTATAAAATAGACATACTGAGTTAAGTATGTATGACATGCTGAAGCACAATTAGACATTACAAACAATCACATTACAAAGCAGGGAAGCTACAAAAAATGCATAACACAAAACACAAATGAATACAGCATGTCATAACTTCCCAGAGACTGCTGCCCTAAAACTGCTGGCTCTGTGGCTTTGAAGTTGGATACTATAGTTTGTTTGGGTGACCTGATTTTCCAATTATTTGAGTAGTATTCCCTGTGTGAAATCTGTGTCTGTTAGTCTAACAGCCTCTGATTGGCAGACTGGCCTCACAAGATGGCGCCAGTATGTATTCCGGCAAGCCGTCACCTCATGTCTGGATTACCTATTCTGTGTGTAGTCATTTTGCTTGTGTGTTTGTCAGCGCTAAGAGTTACCTCTGCATTTGCCTATGATCCCCAATCTTTCCTCAACATCCGTGCCTCCATTGGCGATGCATGTGGCTGGAATTCTCAGGGTCAAAAGATCCCTGATCCTCCATTTCTGACTGCACTGCCACCGGATCTCTGTCGCCTATTGGATTGTGTTCATCATAGGAAGAAACGCTACAGAAAACAGGGCAAACGCACCGGTTTTGGTGCGGGTGAGGAGATATATGCACGTATCGGCAAGATTCCCGAGCCCTCCAGCTTCGGGATTCCCCGCTTCCATCTGTAGACATGGCCGCTTCTTTGAACAGAGTTACTCCAACCTTGTTCCAGTTTTACCAGAGCCTTCACGATCGGCGTTAATATCCGTCTGTGCTTCCCCAAGGCTGTATGCCCGTAAAGGAGGTTCTAACCATTGAAATCTTTATTTACTAGACTTTACTCCATTGCCGAAATCGCAGCATGTTATTTCAACATTGCACCGTCAATCAACGAATTGTGCAATGGATTATTCTGATGTGAAGATGGCTTTAATAAACGTAAAATCAATCTAAAAAAAAAACTTTCATAATCAATGAGTTATTTTCATCTTGTGGAATGGACTTTCTTTTTATAACTGAGACGTGGCTCAGTGCTGGTGAACTGTGCCCACTTTCTGTGCCGCTTCTCCCAAAAACTGTAGTTTTGTGAGTACTCCAAGGGCTGGTAGGGGTGATGTAGCCACTTTTTTAAAAAACTGTTTTAAATGTCGCTCCCAATCGGCAGAAACCTTCTCTAGTTTTGAACTGCAGTTACTAAAGTTGGACATTTGCAATCTTGTTCTCTGTGCAGTCATCTATAGACCCTATGGCCATAACAAAGTTTTTATACAGGAATTCTCAGACATTTTATCCTCTACTGTACCTAATGTTGATAGGCTTCTTATTTTGGGTGATTTTAATATTCATGTATGCTGTCCTTCAACACCTGTGGCCAAGGAGTTTTTAAAACTCATTGATGCTTTTAACCTCACACTGTCTGTTTTAGGTTGTACACACAAGCATGGTCACACTTGATTTGATTATTTCTTTAGGCCTCTCTGATTGTAATATAGATATTGAAGATAATTGTCTGTCTGACCATAAGACTGTAATTTTTAAAACAGCCTTGATTAGGCCAGTTTCAAGCCCTGTATCAGTAGGCTGGCGTGTTCGCTTGTTTAACTCAGCCACATCCAGGCTTATCTCTGATGCATACAGTATCTCTCCACTTGCCTATACTATTTCATCCCCTCCTACTAGTCTGAGCTCAAATGAGTTGATTTGTATGTTTAATGCTGTCTGTGGAGTCTCTTGCACCTGTTAAAATGATAAAACCCCAAACTAGAGTACAGCCCTGGCTCAACAATGAAACTCGGGCTCTTAGACAGGAGTGGAGAAAGGCAGAGAGGAAGTGAAAGAGAGATAAACTTCAAGTTTTTTATGAAATTATGAGGGACTGCATGTTTAATTATCAGTATGCTATTAAGGCTGCTAAAGCAAAATATTTTTCTGTTCTTATTTTAAAACATGCTCATAGTCCTAAAGTCTTATTCAGCACCATAAACAGTGTACTTAACCCTGCAGTTTCTGAATCTCTTGATCCATTTCCTGTAACCTGTGAGAATTTTTTGAAATATTTTGTAAGTAAGGTTGATGTTGTAAGATCTAGCATTCCATCCTCTTTATTTCAAAATTCAGAGGTAACTTCATGCACATCTCGTCTTACTAAATTTGACCCTGTATCACTACCTCATTTAATAGACATTGCTCGGAACATGAAGCCCACTCTCTGCTCTTTGGATATTGTTCCACCTCGAATTTTAGTAGAGGAGCTGGACATTATTGGTCCCAGCATTTTGTCTATAGTAAATAGTTGTCTGATCAGTGGGGCAGTCCCATCCTGCTTTAAACATGCTGTGGTACAACCCTTGCTAAAAAGGGCTAATCTTGACTCAGCATTGTTAAATAACTATCGGCCTATCTTGAAGCAACCTTTTCTCTCTAAAATCTTAGAGAAGGTTGTTTTTTTATCAGCTTTCCTCTTTTTTGAAGGAAATATTTTATTTTGATAAATATCAATCTGGTTTCAGATCGCAACACAGTATGGAGTCTGCTCTTTTAAAAGTGTCTAATGACCTATTACTTACTGTTGACTCTGGGAAGTATGCTGTCCTTATTTTATGAGTGCCGCATTCGATACGATTGACCACACTATCCTCCTGAAGTGCCTACAACAGTCAGTTGGGATTCAGGGGAGTGTGCTTAATTGGTTTGCCTCTTACTTAAAAGAGAGGACTTTTTCAGTGGAGATCGGTAGTTACTCCTCATCTTCTGCACCATTCTGCTTCATTCTGGGCCCTGTTCTGTTTTCTTTATATATGCTGCCTCTGTTTAGCATTTTTCAAAAGTACATTTAATATCTTTATTATGCAGATGACATGCAGCTTTATTTGCCTTTTCACTCTGATGATACCTCTGCATTACAGTCTTTTTTGACTGCTTGAATGATGTCAAAAGTTGGAAGGCAGACAACTTTCTCCAGCTCAATGAATCTAAGACAAAAGTCATTGATTTCGGCCCTCCTGGCTCTATAAAACAATATCCAGTAACCTGGGACTTTTATCTAGAAATCTGCAGACACATGTTAGAAATGTAGGTGTTATTTTTGACTCAGACCTAAATTTTAACAAACAAATTAATTCTGTGGTCAAAAGCAGTTTCTTTCAACTCAGGAGTATTGCCAAACTAAAGGCATCTCTGTCATTCAAAGATCTGGAGACTATAGTTCATACCTTTATTTCATCCAGTCTTGATTACTGTAATGCACTCTATCTGGGAATTTCTCAGTCTTCATTGTCACGCCTACAGTTAGTCCAGAACGCTGCTGCTAGAATTTTATCTGGGACTAAAAAGAGGGATAGTATATCTCCAGTGTTGGCTTCTCTCTACTGGCTTCCTGTCAAATACAGAATCCAATTTAAAATCCTATTGTTTGTCTATAAGGGTCTGTATGGTTTGGCTCCTCATTATATTGCGGATCTCCTCTCTCACCATCACACCTTTAGACCTCTTCGGTCATCAAATATTCTGCAGCTGACTGTTCCCAGGTCACGCCAAAACTGAAGGGTGACCGCGCCTTCTCGATTGCAGCCCCACGACTCTGGAATAATTTACCTCCCCATATAAGGACTTCCCCAACTTCTGATGCTTTTAAATCTCTTCTTAAAACTCATTTGTTTTCTGTAGCTTATGGAAATATGCAGGTTTAGATGTACTCTTTTATTGACATTGTGTCTTTCATGTTGTCCTTGTGTTTTTCTATGAATTTTTGTAATTATTGATTTTGTACAGCACCAACTGTCGTTGTTTTTAAATGTGCTATATAAATAAAAGTGACTGACTCTGCAGAACAGATCAGTGCGGAAATAAATTATGAATTAAACAGCTGTACATCTGAGTGAAATATTTATGCTCTGTTTTTTGTTTGTTTGTTTTTGTTCCATTCCTCTGAGGTGCTGCTTTTGGTGTCAAATAACTACAAGAGATGTGTGTTATGAGTAGTGCTGTCAGTCAATTAAATGTTTTAATCGTGATTAATCGCATACTATTTTGTAGTTAGTCATGATTAATCACAGATTTTGAAAGTGCTTATATTTTACATTCTTTTCTTGTCCAAATTTATTTATTTCAGTCTTAGGAAAGGAAACAAAACAATATGTAGCAATATAATGATTTATTAACATTTTCCAAACAAAGCCATTAAATCCCTCAAACTGTCTTCCGCCACAAAATTATTCTGCCGGTAGACAGTGGCTATCTGCTTTCCTACAGCAATCGTGAAGCCGCATTCATGATTCGTTTCAGAGCGGCAACGCCAGCATCAAGTCGTCATTTTTATTTGTATAACGCTTTTCACAACACACATAATTTCAAAGCAGCTTTACAGAAAATCATGCTTTAACAGAAAATGAAACTGAATATCTATAAAGTCTTAGAGTGATCATTGTGTAGTTTGATTAAATATGATATTAATAATAATAATAATAATAATTGTATTTAGAACCCATGTGAGCAAGCTGAAGGCGACTGTGGCAAGGAACACAAAACTCCATAAGATGTTGGTTAATGGAGAAAAATAACCTTGGGAGAAACCAGGCTCACTTTGGGGGCCAGTTCCCCTCTGACTAAACAACATGAATATAATGCCAATATTACTTATTTATGTGCAGTGCAAGTCATGGTTTTAAATTAGTAAATTAAATAAGCATTAAGGTCCATTTAAAAAATACAAAATAAATAAAAACATTTTTTTTTAACTTTAAGATTAATGACTAATGTCTTTGAAGTCCATCCTGGATTAACTGCAGAAATTCACATCAATGCATTGTCCTTTGTTAGTTGGCTGATGAAGGCTTTGTTGGCAATTAAGTGTAGGGCTTTACTGGTTGTTTAGATCAGTGTTACTATCAGAAATAATTAATAATTATTTCTTTAGTTAGTAATTAATATTTAAATTAATTAATTGATTCTAACTCATTAAAACCTCATGTGGGGCTCCAGTAAATGTAGTGTGCTACATTTAGGAGCAAGTTTGGTTATTAGCAATAATTAATAATTATCAAAGATAATTATTAATTATTAAAATCAATAGAACATTGATGGGAATCAATGTTAGCTTTTTTAATCCTTTAAATCAACAATTATCAAAGATAATCGTTAATTGTTAACGCCGATGAAACATTAATTACAATTAACACTAGCTTATTGATCATTCAAATTCAACAATCATCAAAGATAATTATCAATTATCAAAAATCAATAGAATATTAATAAGGATTAACATTGACGGGGCACCACCCTGGAATCAGGGACTAATAACCAGATAGTAAAACAGTCTCAATATTAGATTGTTTTCTTAGGAAAATCGACATCCGAAGAATATCGATTTTCGGGAAAAAAAACAATGAATGAAGGTTTGAATCCGAGCACTGACATCCCGTCAGCATGACACAGGTGTATGCAAAACAAACCAAAACACTTCTCTTTGTAATATAAACAAAGTTTATTTATGCAGTAATATAAATTCATAATTAATACAATGCAGTCAATAAACTTCTGACTTACAACTACAAACTAAACAGTGATATGATTAGATATGGAAATAAAAATAATCCTATAACACATAAGGTGTGTGTGTGACAGTGTGTGTGTGTGTGTGTAAAGAGGGATGCGCACAAAATGGTGGACGTGACTCTTGTGGAGAGTATGTCACGCGAGACTTCCAGCCAGGGAATATGACCGCGAATGGGGGCGGCGAGAAACCAGTCAATGGCGTCTACCAGTTACCGGGACAAAGCTGGGCTTTAGCATTAAGCTATCTAGGAGCCAAAAATGTGTGCCAGAATGTTTGTGAGGGGTCGCGTGAGTGTGTGTGTGTGTGTGTGGTTAGTACGAGAGAGAGAGAGAAGTGACGGCCCTAAAGCCGATTTCGCGATCGTGGGAGAGAAAGCAGCTGTTAGTTCATCGCTCAGAGACGCGGTGGACGGCTCGTAAACAGTCCCGTGTACTTTGGCTCTTTAATGGATGAACTCAGTTTACCTGTCTCACCCGCGATGGCGAAATTGCACAACAGTCCAATTTGGTTGGACCACAATACAGCAAAACAAATTCATGATAATTAATACCCTGAGTATTAATAATGAGCGGACATGGCGGTCCTTAAACTGTACAAGCAAAAACCTTGAAACACAAGAATAACACACTATAACATTCTAGCTCTGCCCAGACGTAAACCTCTTACTTGAATCGCATGAGGACACAGGTAGAATGTGTTTTCCTCCATCCTTTAACTCTGACCCGGTTCCTTGAGGCTCGGGTGATGACGGGAGGCCGTTTCCTCACTCTGTCGGCGGGCGGTACGGCTGTTGATTCTCAGCGGGCTGGCGGAGAACTCAGAAATGTCGACTTGATTGAAGATGGAAGAGAAATCTTTAATCTCTTCACTTCTGCAGGCAAACGGATGAAGATCTGAATTGCTCAGCGGTTTCCTTCGGATCCGTTAGAGTGTTTGGTTGAACACAGAGTAATCTCAACTCGTCCAGCGAGATGGAGATTGTATGGCCACAGTTTCAAGTCGGACGTTACTTCCTTGTGCCACGAGGTTGCACCTGAGAGCAGTGATGAGCTGCGTCTCTACAGGATGAACAAAGTTGCTGGAAGCAAATCCCAGAAGCATTTCAAAGGTATTTCAACTCCTGATGATGTCATGCTTGAGGGACGTTATGTTGTGTGCCTCATCCAATAGGAGTTGAGAGTTCGATCCTTTAGTGAGCAAGGCTTCATGGGATTTGTAGTCTGTTTTGGACTCTCTTTGTTTGATTTTGGCATGATTTTTATCAGTATAATTTATGACTTGGAATGTGGAGGCTTGAGTTAGTTATAGTCTACAAAGTTATAGTCTATGTCTTCCATTTCAAGAGTGTAGTCCATCAATAGACAAAGGTGATGGCAGATATTAATGATGTGCATCGCAGTTCAACCTACAGGTCATTGCAGTGAGGTTCGGTGAGGTCCATCCTAAGTCCAAGGTTCAGGCAGCGGCATATGAAGTCTCCCATGTCGTACAGTTGCAGTTGGCATCAGTTCATCCTCTGAAGTCCATCGTAATAGACTGAAGTGATGTCTGCCTGGCACCGTAGTTTGTCATCATCTTTCAGCAACATATAGCAGTGGAGTCCGACACCCAGCAGGAACGAAGCTGAATCTGGTAACCTCGGGATATGAATCCCAAGGTTGAGACATGGAAACTAAAAAAATTATATTACACAGATGCCATTCAATTATATAGATCATGATGGATATTTCTGGTTCTGGCAGACCTAACTAAAGCAGCCTAAATGTGAGTTGAAGGATAAATTAGGTGTATGCCTGGCTAAATAGATGAGTCTTTAGTCTAGACTTAAACTGAGTGAGTGTGTCTGCATCCCAAACAGTGTTAGGGAGACTATTCCATAGTTTAGGAGCCAAGTATGAAATGGATCTACCTCCTTTTGTGAATTTTGATATTCTTGGAATTATTTAGAAGCCAGAAATTTGTATAATAAACGTGACGGAATGTCAGAAGGTCACTTAAGTACTGTGGAGCTAGATCATTCAAAGCTTTGTATGTAGTTAACAGAATTTTTAAATTAATACGAAATTTAACAGTAAGTCAATGTAACCGATAGAGTGGGGCTAATATGATCATATTTCTTGGTTCTAGTCAGCACACTGGCAGCTGCATTTTTAACCAATTGAAGTTTACTTATTGAACTTGCTGGACATCCTCCCAGTAATGCATTACAATAATCTAGTCTTGAGGTCATGAAAGCATGAGTTAGTTTTTAGGCATTAGCAACAGAAAGCATGCATCATAATTTAGCAATATTTCTCAGGTGGAAGAATGCTGTTCTACAAAAATTGGAAATGTTATTTTCAAAGGACAGATTGGTTTCAAATATAACATGCCATACATAACTTTTGTTTGATTTGACAATTCCTCGTTTACACATACAAAGTGGTAGCGGTCTGATAAATAGGACCTAAACCATGCTAATGCAAGTCCACTAATGCCAACATAATTGTCCAGCCTATTCAAGAGAATGTTGTGATCTATCGTGTCGAAGGCAGCACTAAGATCTAAAAGCACTAGAAGAGAAATGCAACTGCGATCAGATGATAAGAGCAAGTCATTTGTAACTCTGATAATGGGATATGGGGCCTAAATCCTTACTGAAATTCTTCATATATTCCATTTCTCTGTAGAAAAGAACATAGTTGGGAGGACACTACCTTTTCTAGTATTATCGACATAAATGGTAGATTTGAAATCAGTCTGTAATTAGCCAATTCTCTAGGATCAAGCTGTGGCTTCTTAATAAGTGGTTCGATAACTGCCATTTTAAAGTTTCTTGGGACATGTCCTAAGGATAGCGAGAAGTTAATAATATTAAGAAGAGGTTCTGAGATTACTGGGAATACCTCTTTTAAGAGTTTAGTTGGTACTGGATCTAACATACATGTTGAGGCTTTTGATTTTTTGATAAGTTTTGTTAGCTCTTCATGACCTATTGAAGTTGCTCGTGAGGAAAATTATGAGGTTTTCTGAGGTGCTGTGACAGTTGATTGCATAGTTCCAATTTTATTTCTGATTATTTCAATTTTATCAGTAAAGAAATTCAGGAAGTCATTACTGTTGTGCTGTGACGGTATATCTGGTTCAGTCTATGCTTTATTACTGACCAATTTAGCCATAGAACTGAATAAACACCTAGGATTGTTGTGGTTATTTTCTACGAGTTTGCTAAAATATGCTGACCTGGCAGCTTTTAGTGCCTGTCTGTAGCTACAGACACTATCCTTCCATGCACCGCAAAATACCTCTAATATTGTATTCTTCCACTTGCGCTCCATTTTCCAAGATGAGTGTGATCATTGTACCACGGTGTGAGGCTTTTTTCTTTAATTTTCTTTAATCTAAGGGGGGCGACACTATCAAGAGTGCTAGAGAAGACTGTATTTATACTTTCTGTTATTACATCAAGTTCTTCTAGACTTTTTGGCTTACTGAGTATGTGAGACAATTCTGGAAGACTATTAGCGAAGCTGTCTTTAGTGGTCAAAAGAATAGTTCTACCTGAACAATAGCGTGGTGTAGATTGAGTGACATTAGTTGATCACAACAAACAAGAGACGAGATAATGATCTGAGATGTCATCACTCTGCAGTAGAATTTCTATAGTATCAACATCAACTCTATATGAATTAAATCTAGCGTATGATTATGGTGATGAGTTGGTCCTCTCAGATTTTGTCTGACTTCTAGAGAGTTGGGAATATCGATAAATCCTAATCCCAATGTGTCATTTTCATTATCACTGTGAATGCTGATCACCAACAATTAAAGCTCTATCTACATTAACTACTAGATCTGATAGAAAATTTGCAAATTCACCAAGGAAACCAGAGTAAGGCTCTGGTGATCTATATACTGTAGCAAGGGCAAAAGATGACAGAGAGTTTTTATTTATATCTGACGGTGTCATATTAAGCATTATTAGTTCAAAAGACTTAAACTTATACCCTGTCCTTTGAGTAACACCAAAAACTTCACTATAAATTGAACACATCCTCCTTGACCCTTCAAACGAGGCTCATGTTTATAATAATAACCAGGGGTAGTAGTTTCATTTAAAATAATATATTCATCTGGTTTAAGCCAGGTTTCAGTCAAACAGAGTGCATCCAAACTATGATCTGTAATCATTTCATTTACAATTAGTGCTCTGGTAGAAAGAGATCTAATGTTTAGTAGCCCTACCTTTATATGATGTTTATCTTCAAAAAAAATTTCCAAGTCTGACCTTAAATTTTTTCTAAATGATTCAGTGAGAGTTTTGTGTTCCCTATCTGTCACTCACTCGACATTGTGTCGATGTAGTGACACTAGGGGTCACTCTTGGGAGCCCCAAACACCTCTAATTTTGAAAAAAGGCCAGTGGGAATTGGCGAGTGGAATTTGCATGCCACTCCCCCCGGACATACGGGTACAAAAGGAGCTGGCTCGCAACCACTCATTCAGATTTTCTCTTCGGAGCCGAGCAGCTGTGTTCAGTGCACTGAATCCAATTTCGCTACTTTCACCTTAATCTGCTGGATCTTAAGGCGCATTTCAGTGGCTTCTCTCCCTCTGCACCTGTGGAGTGCAGAAAACGCCCTTGGGCGTTTTGGCAGAACAAAAGAGTATATTTTCTAACTAAAAGAGTGGCACTCACGGAACGTCTTTATAAAGATGCCTTTACGTTCGTGTATTATTCCTGGCTGCGGTCGTTATCTCTTCGCTTCTGATGGCCATGATCGCTGTCTTACGTGTCTGGGCGCTGCCCACGTGGAGACATCGTTTGTGGATGGGTCATGTCCTCATTACAAGAACATGACTATGGCAACGTTGCGGTCACAGCTTTCCTTCGTAAGAGGGCAAGCCACCCCAGCGGCTCCCCACCTCAGTCCTTCTACCTACGGGTATGAGACCACGTCGGTTAGCACTGGGGGTGATTTGGGGACTTCAATGGGAGCACCTCCGCCGGATAACCCCCAACGGACCTCCCATTCCTCAGTATGCTCACTTGCCCCAATCGGGCTCTCGGATGAGACCGCCAGCCTGTCTCAGGGCAAGTTCGACCTCTTATTCAGAGCCCGGGAAGACGATGAGCCCTCGATCTCAGTATCGGAGAGCGAGTTCGTCCACTCTGATGCGGAGGCTTCTGCTGGGCTTCCTCCTTCGGGTGTGGCCACCCAGTCTCAGGCCGAAGCGGAGCTGATGGACATGCTTTCCCGGGTGGCCGCGAGCATCGGGCTAGAGTGGAACCCTCCACTCTCCCCTGAACCCTCGCAGCTCGATGATTGGTTCCTGGGCCCAGAGGGCTGCTCACAGCCACGCCCCGCCCCGGTTTCTTTCTTCCCGGAGGTGCATGAGGAGCTTATCCCGGTATTTCAGCTCCCCCACTCTCACTACCCTTGATGGTGGGTCAGCCAGGGGGTATTCTGTGATCCCCCAGGTGGATAAGGCCGAAGCTCCTGTCCAGGGCCTGTAGGTTTATGTCGTCTCTGACGACTAAGGCCTACGGTGCCGCTGGACAAGCCGCCTCCGCCTTGCACGCCATGGCTCTCCTGCAGGTACACCAAACCAAGGCACTAAAAGAGCTGCACGAGGGTAGTTCTGACCCAGGATTGATGCAGGAACTACGCTCGGCGACCAACCTCGCTCTCCGGGTGATGAAGGTCATGGTGCGGTCTCTCGGGCAGGCGATGTCCACCCTGGTGGTCCAGGAGGGCCACCTTTGGCTCAACCTGGTCAAGATGAGAGAGGCTGACAAGGCGCGGTTCCTTGACGCCCCCATCCCCCAGTTGGCCTCTTTGGCAACACCGTCGAGGACTTTGCCCAGCAGTTCTTGGCGGTTAAGCAGCAGATGGAGTCTATTCAACACATCCTGCCCCGACGCGGCTCAAGACCCCGCACCCCATCTGCTCGTCGCCAAGGGCATCCTCCTACAGCAACAACACCGGCTCTGCCGCAGCCCGCCGTCATGGCTCGGCCCTGGCGTGGAGCCCCACAGGAAGCAGACACCACCTGTCTCACGGCCGGCCGCCAAGAACCCGAGGAAGGCTTCGAAGCGCCCCTGAGACGGGCGACCCAGGGACGAGGAGACCCGCTACTCTGGAGCTAGTGGCAGACCACTCCATCCCCCGGTGAAGGGCCGGGAGGAGAACCTTTTGTTTCATTTTATTTCGCCGCATGCCCAGGAGGCTGCGGTACCCAAAAGTTCAACAAAAGAGCGGTTTTCTTGTTCCCTGGGTGACATATCCGGTGCGCATGGCCGTCGTCACGACCACCGTCCACCATCCCATTTTGGCAGGTTCGGCGCTCCAGCGGCAGGCCCCCCGCCCCTGTGCACCCAGCTGTGGCACGAACACGCCCACACCGGGTTGGCATTTCTACAGGCAGGGGTTCCCCTAGAGCAGGTCTCCAGGCATGTCGTGGTTACGATGGATGCCTCCAAGACGGGCTGGGGCACCATATGCAATGGGCATGAAGTCGCCGGCTCTTGGACTGGCCCGCGGCTGCATTGGCACATCAACTGCCTTGAGTTGTTGGCAGTACTGCTCGCCCTGCGGAGGCTCCATCCGTTGATCCAGGGCAAGCATGTGTTGGTCTGGACGGCCTATGCTCCTATGCTCCTGTTGCATGTCACAACTCGCCCGCCGTCACCTCCTCTGGAGTCAGCAGCGCCTCAAGTCGCTGCAAGCCACTCATATACCGGGCGACCTCAACACCGCAGCGGACGCGCTGTCGTGACAGGTTACGCTCAGGGGAGAGTGGAGACTCCACCCCCAGGTGGTCTAGCTGATTTGGAGTCGATTCGGTCGAGCACAGGAAGACCTGTTTGCTTCCCAGGAATCACTTTGCTCCCACTGCCCACTTTGGTATGCCCGGCCAAACTGAGAATAGATGCTAAGGATGGCCGTAAAATATTTACATGTCCCCAACAAGCGATGTCTTTCATAAAGTCAATGGACTAAGTTATTTTGTGGTACTCACGTTGCAGCCAAGTGGACCAACTCATTGAACATTCACTTGACCATCTGAGGAAACTGAGCACCTTTTTTGTTTCTTTTTGTTCTGGTCCCACCTAGCGGCTAGAGTTTGTTTTGTGTAGTAACACTCCTTCGGGACAGTGTTGTGGATGAATCTGCATGTTCTTTGTGCTTATGCCTCCTATTGGTTGGAGTTTGTTTTGTGGAGTATTTTTTGCAAGACATTGGAGTGATTAGGTCATTTGTTGCACTCATGTAACAGATAAATGGGCCGGCTCACTGAACATTAGTTTGACTGTCCAAGGAAACTGAACGGCCTTTTTATTTTTTTTATTTTTTTTGCTGGTTCCGCTAGGGGCTGGAGTTTGTTTTGTGGAGGAACACACCTTCGGGACATTCCGCCTATTGGCTGGAGTTTACTTTATAGATCGTCTTCTGTTGTGTAATTCTGTCTCACAAAATTATGTATAGAAACACCGGACTTGAGCAATCTGATGGCAAAGTTGTCGCGGGGGCTCTTGTAGGCGTACATGGACTGTGTGAGTTTAGAGGGATGGACGCCAGTTGGCGCTGTCATGTGCGGGGTTATTGCGCACATTTTTCTTATTTTTGTTTGTTTGGTTCGGGAGGAAGTTTGGGGTTTGATTGTTGCTCTAATGTTGGAATGTGGTCTTTATAATTTTATTTTTGACACACAATCTATTTTTTCTGTTATGTCAAAATGTCAAATGTTAATATGAGTGGATTGTCTCTCTCCACGTGGAATGTGAATGGATTGGGGCACCCCATAAAAAGAAGGAAGGTTATTTCTCTTCTTAAACATAAGAAATATGTCATAGTGTTTCTTCAAGAAATGCATCTTTCCCCGCAGGAAGCTGAAAAATTTGGGAAGATATGGGGTGGACATGTTTTCTTCAGTGCTGGCTCAAGTAAGAGCAGGGGAGTCATCACACTGATAAGTAAGCATCTACAATTAAAATATCTCAAACAGATTAAAGATAAATTAGGATGAGTCATTGTTTTAGCAGAAAGGGGCAGAGTCTTATTTTGGCTAACATTTACGCACCTAACGTTGATGATAAGGGCTTTTTTATAGATCTTAAAGGGATGTTGCAAGTCACGGGCACCCCTCAAGATATAATATTGGGAGGAGACTTTAATCCTTTGATGGACTCAAAAGATGGTCATTGATCACTGTGAAGCAAAAGTGTGTAAGCCCTCTAGAGCGACATTGACGCTTCACAGGATGTGCAGAAATCTTGGTCTTACAGATATTTGGGGACTTTTGAACCCATCTGTTAGGGACTATAAATAGTTTTCATCAGTCCATAAGATCTAGTCTAGAATAGATTTTTTTAAATATCTAAATCCCTCATTTCATCTGTTGTTGACTGCTCAATTGGAAACATCTTAGTCTCAGATCATGCCCTGGTGAGTTTAGAGGTGTTGCCAAGTATGGAGAAAAGGAAATCATATAGTTGGCACTTTAATGTATCCTTTTTGCAAAATCCTGAACAATCCTGAATGTTAAAGGCTGAAATCAATGTTTATATGGAGACCAACTGGTCCTCAATGTCCTCTGTGGGCGTGGCTTGGGAGGCACTTAAAGCGGTTCTTAGGTGCCAGATCATACAGTATGCCTCATTCACCAAAAAATCCAAAGCATGACAACTTGTGGAGTTGGAAGGGAATATTAAAAGCGCAGAGGTAGAGCTGAAGGGGTGATGGCGGGAGGTGTGGTGCATAAGCTTTTGCTATACGCAGATGATATTTTATTATTCGTCTCCGACCCTACTAGATCTATGCCTTGCCTCCATAGAATTATTCATTCCTTTTCTAAATTCTCGGGATATGGAGTTAATTGGTCTAAATCCGAAGCTTTGGCTCTGACAGCAGACTGCCTAGTCACTGCTTTTCAGCCGGGCGCACTTCATGGCCCAAACAGGGCATTAAGTATTTGGGTATTTTATTCCTAACAAATTTGTGATTTAGTTAAGAGTTAATTTTGACCCTTTAATAAAAAGATTTTTGAGCGATGTGGACAGGTGGGCTTCATTACTTTTATCTATGATTAGGAAGGTTAATGTTATTAAAATGAATTGTATTCCAAAATTCATCTACCTGCTACCAAGCAATTCGATAGCATAGTGAAGTCCTTCATTTGGAATGGTAAATGTCCCAGATTACATTTCAGTAAGCTGCATAGGCCGATTGACAAAGGTGGGCTAGGCCTACCCAAGATTTTGTTTTATTATTATGCTTTCGGTCTCAGACATTTGGCTAATTGGTCGCTTCCACCTGAGAGAGCCCTTCCCTGGTTTTGTATTGAACAGGAAGTTCTTGCCCCTATTCCACCATTGCAAAGCCTTTCTATCAAACTAACCGGAGAAGTTACACCCCGTTATCTCGCATTTGCACTTGGTATGGACAAAAGTGTCCAGAGTGTTTAATTCGGACATTTATTTAAATGTTGCCTCGAGCATATGGCTGAACCCAAAATTCTGTATTAATAAGTCCCCTTTCTGCTGGTCAGAGTGGATTGTGAGGGGGGTTACTACACTCGGTGACCTATGTGACAGTGTTGAGATCCTTTGAAAATTTGGTTCAACATTTTGGGATTCCCATATCTCAGTTTTTTAGGTATTTACAGCTGCGCCACCTGCTCTGTACTATTTTTGGTAGTAGCATACACCCCCCTAAAGCGGCAAACACTCTGGGAGAGGTGATTACTGCTTTTGGAAAAGGTCATGAGGCATCAGTGTATAAATCCCTGCTAATTCAGTGTCTGGGGGAATGAAGCTTTAACTTCTATCAAGAGATTATGGGAGAAAGATTTAAACTTGGTATTGGAGGAAGGAGTGTGGGCTAGGATTCTAAAAAATGTCAAGTCTGCATCTAGAGATGCAAGGGTGCTCCTTATGCAATTCAAGATTTTACATTGATTCTATTGGACCCCCTCTAGATTGTATAGGCTTGGTCTTAAAGACACACCCACCTGCTGGCGATGCCAATCAGAGGATGGAGACACAATCCATATCTTTTGGTGGTGTGTTAAGATCCAAAAATTTTGGTTGAAGGTTTAGAGTTTTGTGTGTGACATATTGGGCACTCGGGTTTCATTTTGCCCCAGACTCTGTATTTTGGGCAATGGGGCAGTCATCGATGTAGACACATAGACACATAAAGAGTTGGGTCCTAACCAGTGTCATGGTTGCCAGACAGATAGTTTTAAGAGGATGGAGGTCGGCTGGAGCACCCCCATTTCAGGAGTGGTGCTGGGAGATAGGGAGGGTGGTGGCTTTTGAAGAAGGGTCATCTAGAAGACTGGGGAAATTGGACTTGTTTGTGGGGAAATGGGGCAGATATCTGACATTTTTGGAGGACTCTCGGGAAGAGGCAGTGGAGAGAGAGGTGTAGTTGTTAATATGTGTGATATTTATGTTTTTTGTGTGTGTGTGTGTGTGTGTGTGTGTGTGTGTGTGTCTATAAGTATGTATGACCACTGGGATGTTGTTGAGGGCCAGGGTGGGGTTGGAGATTGGGAGGGGTAATAGTGGGGTTAAATATTGATTCTGTGTATATATGTTTTGTTTTCTTGTGTTTACTATATGAATCAAAAATTTGTTTTTATCAATTCATGTATTTATTAATTCCTTCAAATAAATGTAACCTTATTGCATTACTTTATCTCTGTGTCTGATTTAGAACTGGCATTCAGGACATTATGATGGTTGTGGTTCGGCTCTGCTCCTCTGCTCGAATGAATGTGGTTCGAGGCACCGGTGTTCACACGGATACAAGACGTCTTATCAGAGCGAATGGACAAATAAATAACGAAAGAAAGGAAAAGACAGATATTCGAAAACATGTCATCTGAGCAGGTAAGTGCCATATCTTATGCTGTTGTTTTGACTTAATTGAAACATTGATGTTTTTAAATAAATTACATTACAAAAGTTAGACAACATTCGTTAACATTAGACACAATGACTGCTATTCTGATAAGGTCAAACATTGTAAAGTATTTATAACTGCAGGATATTCTGGCCAAACAGACCACGGTAGGAATTAATTTATAGATTGTCATTGTTACCAACCAGTGGTCAACATAATTTCAATACTCACATGTCCTTGGCAAGCCCAGGACTAAAGGATTTATTTATATAAATTTTTGACTTTATAAAGAAAAATACACACGTGTGCTAGCAAGTGAAAAGTTCTGCACCGATTACAGTATAATTATTGCATTTTACTACACACACACCCACACACACACACACACACAGACGTGTGTGTATAAAAACCATAATCAATAAAATATCTTACCTGTTGAGTAAGAAAAAAGCCATCTCTGGGTCGCTTTTAAATCCTTTCAGATCTCGGAGTGAAAAGTCAAGCCGATGTTGATTCAGGTTTTATTACGGACTCTGTCGCTTTCCCTTTGTGCTTGTAGACTCTGCTCTGTTTGGGGTTTCTTTGTTTTTACAAAGTGATTCTCTGGATGTTTGCCGTTTTGAATGATCCATGTTCATTTTTTCTTGTTCGTTGTGACAACAAACTTTCAGCTTCAGGTACTCCCACACATGCGCTACAGTAGCCGGATCTTATTTTCTCTGTGTACGGATATGACGTCAACACACACGGGCGAATGGCATATGTATGCAATTTCCCACGAAATCCGTCCCGACAGCTCTAAAATATTTATAATATAATTATAAATTATAAATTTATGCACTCTCTTATTAATAACAATTTGTTATTTTTTAACAACAACAAAAAAAAAGTTACACAGTGTAGCTTTAATTGCATTTCATGTATACACAGGATATGAGCTATTTTCACCATCTAAGTATATGGTCCTTTTGAATTCAACACAGATTTTTTTTTACTTTAAGATCTTATGTAAAGTCGAACTAAACTTAATTTAACTAACACTTTATTTCTATAATTTTTTTAAATTTTTTATAAAGACTAGCTTGCCCTAAACACAGAAATAAGGAGCCATCCATGGTCTTACCTATGCCTGTGGCATTGCATTGTAAATCTAAGAGAAAGTACATAAAGGGGTATAAAGTCTGGACCTCCAAGACTTTTCGACAAATTATGGACAAAGTTTTCCTCCCGTCTAATATACAGTTGAAGTCAGAAGTTTATATACACTTAGGTTGAAGTCATTAAAACTCATTTTTTAACCACCTCACAGATTTAATATTATCAAACTTTAGTTTTGGCAAGTTGTTTAGGACATCTACTTTGTGCTTGACACAAGTAATTTTTCCAACAATTGTTTACAGACAGATTGTTTCATTTTTAATTGACTATATCACAATTCCAGTGGATCAGAAGTTTACATACACTAAGTTAACTGTGCCTTTAAGCAGCTTGGAAAATTCCAGAAAATGATATCAAGCCTTTAGACAATTGGCCAATTAGCTTCTGAATTGGAGGTGTACCTGTGGATGTATTTTAAGGCCTACCTTCAAACTTAGTGCCTCTTTCCTTGACATCATGGGAAAATCAAAAGAAATTAGCTAAGACCTCAGAAAAAAAAACTGTGGACCTCCACAAGTCAGGTTCATCCTTGGGAGCAATTTCCGAATGCCTGAAGGTACCACGTTCATCTGAACAAACAACAGTATGCAAGTATAAACACCATGGTACCACACAGCCATCATACCGCTCAGGAAGGGGACACATTCTGTCTCCTAGAGATGAACGTAGTTTGGTGCGAAAAGTGAAAATCAATCCCAGAACAACAGCAAAGGACCTTGCGACGATGCTGGAGGAAACAGGTAGACAAGTATCTATATCCACAGTAAAACGAGTCCTATATCGACATAACCTGAAAGGCTGCTTAGCAAGGAAGAAGCCAGTGCTCCAAAACCACCATAAAAAAAGCCAGACTACAGTTTGCAAGTGCACATGGGGACAAAGATCTTACTTTTTGGAGATGTGTCCTCTGGTCTGATGAAACAAACATTGAACTGTTTGGCCATAATGACCATCGTTATGTTTGGAGGAAAAAGGGTGAGGCTTGCAAGCCAAAGAACACCATCCCAACCGTGAAGCATGGGGGTGGCAGGATCATGTTGTGATGGTGCTTTGCTGCAGGAGGGACTGGTGCACTTCATATATTGAAGCAACATTTCAAGACATCAGCCAGGAAGTTAAAGCTCATCACAAATGGGACTTCCAAATGGACAATGACCCCAAGCATACCTCCAAAGTTGTGGCAAAATGGCTTAAGGACAACAAAGTCAAGGTATTGGAGTGGCCATCACAAAGCCCTGACCTCAATCCGATAAACAGTTTGTGGGCAGAACTGAAAAAGCATATGCGAGCAAGGAGGCCTACAAACCTGACTCAGTTACACCAGTTCTGTCTGGAGGAATGGGCCAAAATTCCAGCAACTTATTATGAGAAGCTTGTGGAAGGCTACCCAAAATGTTTGACCCAAGTTTAACAATTTAAAGACAATGATACCAAATACTAAAAAAGTGTATGTAAATGTAAGGGGGTTCAGTGGAAAGGAGGAGGCGAGAACCGGCTTGACAGCTTAAATAATAATTTAATAAACAACTTAAACAAACACACAACCAAAAACCACACAGTACAGCTGCCTGCAATTCTCTCTCTCTCAAACTGTCGTCCCCGGCCGCCTTTATCCCTCGCGCGCCCCATCAGGCTGATTGGGGACCGGGTGTGTCTCATTCCAGCCTGGCCCTGCCCTCCTCGGCTCTACAGTAAACTTCTGACCCACTAGGAATGTGATGAAAGAAATAAAAGCTGAAATAAATAATTCTCTCTATTATTATTATGACACTAAATGCTGGGTACTTAGTTGCTGCTTTTCTTAATTATTCGGTAATTAATGTTTTTTTTTATTATTACATTTTAGTTTTGTAATTAAATAAATTAATCTGTTGGAACAATTACATTTTTGAAATTGTGCCAATTGAGCGAGTATTTCACACTGTATATCATGCTGTGGCCAGTGGAAGGCTAGTCTTATATTCCCTCAGCCTATACGCATTTACTGCTTTTTTAATGCAGTGTGTATTAACACATGAATCAATCGTGTTTCACTCAACCGAATGTTAAATGTTAAATGTTTTAACACAGAGCAGTTCTGATGCAAACTGATCCTAGAGAAGTAGTTAGGGGCAGCTTTAAAACAAAGAAATTTGGATGCACAAACAGTCAGCGATCATTCCACATTGTATTTAATTGTATAACCATGCCGTGGCCACGGGAAGACTTCTCCTGGCTTAGGCCTGTGTTATATTATACCACGAAAATGTGTGTTTACACATTTTTAAATGCAGCATTTACATGAATCAATTGCGAGAATCAAAGTTTCACTAATCTGAATGTTACATTTTATTTTTTTACATTTTATCCCTTTTTTCTCCCAATTTGGAATGTCCAATTCCCACTACTTAGTTGGCCCTAGTGGTGGCATGGTAACTCACCTCAATCTGGTTGGTGGAGGACAAGTCTTAGTTGCCTCCGCTTCTGAGACATTCAATCCGTGCATCTTATCACGCGCATGACACCGCGGAGGCTCTGCGATCCATGCACAACTTACCACGCGCCCCATTGAGAGCGAGAACCACTAATCACGACCACAAGGAGGTTACCCCATGTGACTCTACCCTCCCTAGCAACTGGGCCAATTTGGTTGCTTAGGAGACCTGCCTGGAGTCACTCAGCACACCCTGGATTCGAACTCGCGACTCCAGGGTTGGTAGTCAGTGCCAAATATTACATTTTTGACAAAATGTTGCCTTACGAGGACACACCTCTTAACTCTTGATGTGATTGTCATGACGACTGACAATGGCAAAGTGTATGAGGGCTGCTCATGTAAGCACTAGTGCACAACATATCAACCGCTGCAAATGATGACTACAATTGGATTTCACTGAAGCGTTCAGATTTATATTCCTTTACTAGCAATAAATCTCAGGGTGGGCTAAAATGATTCTTGTTGTGCTCTGTCCATCTCTGATAAGCATGGCTCATACTCACTAGAACTACAATATTCATCATGCGCACACATACTACAGTCTCATTGTCTCTCTGATAATCAAGCCTCACACAGTCTAGAACTACAATACCTATTATGCGCACACATATTACAACTCATTGTGCTTCTCTGGTAATCAAGCCTCACACTCTCTAGAACTACAATGCCCATCATGCACTACGCCCCCTCCCCAAAGTTTGCACACTTTTACTGCTGACTTTTCACAATACAGGGAAAGGAGAGGTGTACAAAAGCAACACATTACTTATTTAAAAAATCAACTCAGATATTATGGTCTAAAATAAAGAAATATCGCATTACTTTACTCGTTACTTGAAAAAGTAATCTGATTATGTAACGCGTGTTACTTTAAACGCATTACCCCCAACACTGGTCATATTTCATCAACATTATATCATCATCATCAACAGGTGATCATTAGTGATTGCTTGTCATACATTTCTGATATAGCTTAATAATTGTGAACTGCTCTGCAACAGCTGGAAACACTCACAAGCCCCCACATGCATGGAGAAAATACAGTGCAGCATTTTCACTCTGAAAGACGCAGTGCATGCATTTATTTAATCTAATTATTTAAATTGTATTCTTTTGAAGTATGATAATCACGTTTGGTCATATCGCAATTCCCATCTTTCCGCTCCCAAATTTAAGACCTCTTTAAATGATAATTAAGACTTTTGTTGTATCATTTAAGATATTTAAGACTTTTTATGACCTTAATTTTTGGAAAACTGAATTTAAGACTTTTTAAGGATCCGCAGGAACACTGAGTTCCCCACACAAAAGTGTTTTTTGGGACAGTCCTTAGTTTTTCCCTACTTATTAATTTACTTGTTTAATGAACTGTAATAAAACTGTTATAAAAGCAATATCACACTCACAATCATGCTGTATTGTCCATCTATCAGTATAGCTGTGATTACTTGCAGCCATCTGTGCTATTTTTAATTGTTGGTGTATGCAAACATGCACAAGATGTATGTCTCTGACCAATTTGATGCTTTTCCAGCGATGTGCATCTCAGCGCATGATGATACTGTACAGCGTGTGTGTGCACGTCTTGTTACAGTGTACTTTGGAATATGTGTTTGTGTTTTTTTTCCGGCTCATGCTAGCGTGGATTGCTTGTGAACCAGTCACAATACGATTCAAGCTTTGCAAAGGAACTGTTTTTGAAGTAGGGGGCAGTTAAAAACACTTGGACCCGATCGCAAAACAGTAAGTGAACAGATTCATTCATGAATATTTCAAATGTCATGACTGTGTGATAGTTTATGGTGCTGAGCGTTAACAGCTGTGCTTGAGATGAACAGTTTAATATATTCAGATGCAATGTGTTGGATGTGCGTTATGTGTAAACCCTGAAATTTAGTTTTATAATGTTGAGGGTCTTGTTCATTCTCTTCCGACTGAGTTTGCTGTATTTGAGGGGCTGCACAATGTTAGCCAATCACAACAGTGGGCATTTACACTGAATGTTTAAAGAGGCACTTAGGCCAAAACCGAGCATTTCAGACAGAGGGCCAGAGACAGGGTGGAAAATTATCATATACTACTATATTATTACTTTTGGTGCAAAAAAATTACTAAAATAATCAGGGAAAATAATACACATAAAAAAAGAGTATGTCATGACCCCTTTAATATGTTTGCCATGATATATTCATTTATAAACAACTATTCAGAGTTTTCTACTGAAAAATTGCTGTTTTAGAAGTTAAGTCATGGGAATTTTGCATCAAGTAGGGTTTATTTAGAGTACTAACTATTGCAGAAGTCTGAAAGCGTTGTCATACTGTATCTATGTTTGTACTTATCAGAAATCAAAAGACTGGCTAACTTAAATATAAATTACGAATACTGCACTGTAATTATATAATATTTGTATAATGCAAGCACATGTTATGGTAATACAGATGTACAAGTAAATTACAGACAATGGATCTGTTCCAAAACTTAGTGAGCTGCCTCTGGAAGCAGCATTAGAAGGCATCATAGGTGCACTCCAAACATGAAAGCTGTTCCAAAAGGTTGGTATACCTTCTTTTAGCCACATTTTAAGGCAATGTGATGCGTGGAGTAGCCGCCTATGAAGATCATTCCAAATCAGTCTCTTATGAGACTGCATGTCAGGTATGACACTGAGGCAGCTCACTAGGTTTCAGAACAGACCCTCTAAATTGAACTAAAATGATTAATTATCTCATTTTAATTTATAATTTAGTTTAATAGTTTAATATCCCAGATTATGGTTTATAATACATAAGGATATAACGTCATGGTTACTTGTGTAACCTCCGTTCCCTGATGGAGGGAACGAGATGTTGTGTCGATGTAGTGACACTAGGGGTCACTCTTGGGAGCCCGAGACACCTTCGGTCTTTGATAAAAGGCCAATGAAAATTGGCGAGTGGTATTTGCATGCCACTCCCCTGGACATACGGGTATAAATGGAGCTGGTATTCAACCACTCATTCAGGTTTTATGCTGAGGAGCCGATATAAGGTCCGGCCATTTCAGCGGGTAGTTCAGCATTGTGGCAGGAGGGACACAATGTCTCACAAGTAACCATGGACACAAGTAACCATGATGTTCCCTATCTGTCACTCACTCGATGTTGTGTCGATGTAGTGACACTAGGGGTCCCTATACGAAACGCCACAATTGGCTGAACTGTGTTACATGAACTGGTGGTGTGTGGAGGCTTAACCCAGTCGTGGCCTCTTTTCCCCTTCTCTTTTTTCCACTCCCTAAAAAAGAAGGGGTATTATCCGACTGGGCCACCAGGTCTAGTCGGGGAGTGTCCCTCCCAAGGGGAAGACACAGTGGAGACCACACCTCGCCCAAAGAGAGGGGGGGTATTTAAGTGGAAGGATACGTCACACGGTCTTTCCAACCATGTGGAGAGTCTTCAAGGTAGATCCTGCCCAATGGGGGAGGAGTTACTAAAAACATGGAGACTGGGGCAAAGGGGCTGTGCCCAAGGAAGACGCAGTTTGCCGACAGGGAAACGAATTAGCGGAAGATATATATCACATGGGGTTAGCCTTACAGGGAACTGCCACATGCAGAGCACTTACCCCAGAACAGGACTCTTATTTAGCATGTGTACTGGGCCGGCAGCGAATCTCTCTGAAAACTCGACTGCCACAGGGCTCAGAGGAAGTCAACCAGGGAACAAACTTGTGAACACTACTGGGAATTAATGGCGCACGTCTTCAGCTTAAAAGGAGGTGGAAGGTGCTATGTGCAAGCGATACACCCGGCCGGCTATTCCGGGCTTATCCACTTGTGTTGTGTGCCACTACCTGGGACGAAACCGGTTCCACCCGGAGGTTGTAGTTCCTTGCAAAGGTGTTGGGTGTTGCCCAGCCCGCTGCTCTGCAAATGTCTGTTAGAGAGGCACCTCTGGCCAGGGCCCAGGAAGCCACTACACCCCTGGTAGAATGGGCTCGTAGCCCTACCGGAGGCGGCATGTCCTGGGCGAGATATGCCATTGTTATGGCGTCAATGAGCCAGTGGGTGATCCTCTGCTTGGAGACAGTGCTTCCTTTCCGCTGTGCACCAAAGCAGACAAAGAGCTGCTCAGAGATTCTAAAGCACTGCATGCGATCCAAATAGATGTGTAAAGCGCACACCGGACACAGCAACGACAGGGCTGGGTCTGCCTCCTCCTGGGGCAGTGCTTGCAGGTTCACCACCTGGTCCCTAAAAGGGGTGGTGGGAACCTTGGGCACATAGCCCGGTCGGGGCCTCGGGATCACGTGAGAGTAGCCAGGACCGAACTCCAGGCAAGTTTCGCTGACAGAGAACGCTTGCAGGTCACCTACCCTCTTGATGGAAGTGAGCGCAGTCAGGAGGGCAGTCTTCAAGGAGATTGCCTTAAGCTCGGCTGACTGCAAAGGCTCAAAGTGGGCTCTCTGTAGACCCTGAAGAACTACAGAGAGGTCCCATGAGGGAACGAGGTGCGGTCTGGAGGGATTCAGCCTCCTGGCACCTCTTAGGAACCTGATGATCAGGTCGTGCTTCCCTAAGGACTTACCGTCGACTGTGTCATGGTGTGCTGCTTTGACAGCAACGTACACCTTCAATGTGGAAGGGGACAGACTCCCTTCCAACCTCTCCTGCAGGAAGGAAAGCACTAATCCGACTGCGCATCTCTGGGGGTCTTCGTGTTGGGAAGAACACCACTTAGCGAACAGACGCCACTTAAAGGCATACAGGCGCCTTGTAGAGGGGGCCCTAGCCTGAGTGATCACGTCTACCACTGCAGGTCCACCATCCAGGGACCAGACATGGAGATTCCAGAGATCTGGTCGCGGGTGCCAGAGGGTGCCCTGTCCCTGAGAAAGAAGGTCCTTCCTCAGGGGAATTCGCCAGGGGGAAGCTGTCGTGAGGAGCATGAGGTCCGAGAACCACGTCTGGGTGGGCCAGTAGGGTGCTACCAGGACGACCTGCTCCTCATCCTCCCTGACCTTGCACAGGGTCTGTGCAAGCAGGCTCACTGGGGGAAACGCATATTTGTGTAGGCCAGGGGGCCAGCTGTGTGCCAGTGCATCTATGCCGAGGGAAGCCTTGGTGAGGGCAGTGGGAGGATTCTTGGGAGGCGAACAGGTCCACCTGTGCCCATCCGAATCGACTCCAAATCAGCTGGACCACCTGAGGGTGGAGTCTCCATTCTCCCCTGAGGGTAACCTGCCATGACAGCGCATCTGCTATAGTGTTGAGGTTGCCCGGGATGTGAGTGGCTCGCAGCGACTTGAAGTGCTGCTGACTCCAGAGGAGGAGATGGCGGGCGAGTTGTGACATACAATGAGAGTGCAGACTACCTTGGCGGTTGACATATGCTACCGTTGCTGTGTTGTCTGTCCGAACTAACACATGCTTGCCCTGGATCAACAGCCGGAACCTCCACAGGGCGAGCAGAATTGCCAACAACTCGAGGCAGTTGATTTTCCAATGCAGTCGCGGACCCGTCCAGAGGCCGGCGGCTGCGTGCCCATTGCAAACAGCGCCCCAGCCCGTTTTGGAGGCATCTGTCATGACCACGACGTGCCTGGAGACCAGTTCTAGAGGAACACCTGCCTGTAGAAACAAGAGGTCGGTCCAAGGGCTGAAAAGACAGTGACAGACCGGCGTGATACCCACGCAATGTGTCCCGTGGCACCATGCCCATCTTGGGACTCGAGTCTGGAGCCATTGCTGAAGCGGCCACATATGCATCAACCCGAGCGGGGTGGCCACCGCTGAGGATGCCATATGACCCAGGAGCCTCTGAAAAAGTTTCAGTGGGACCGTTCTTTTCTGTCTGAACACCTTCAAACAGGCCAGCACCGACTGGGCGTGCTCGTTCGTAAGCCGCGCCGTCAAGGAGACTGAGTCCAACTCCAAACCGAGAAAAGAGATGCTCTGAACCGGGAGGAGCTTGCTCTTTTCCCAGTTGACCCGAAGCCCTTGTCGGCTGAGGTGTGAGAGCACCAGGTCCCTGTGTGCACACAACATGTCTTGAGAGTGAGCTAAGATTAGCCATTCATCAAGATAGTTGAGAATGCGAATGCCCACATCCCTTAATGGGGCAAGGGCAGCCTCTGCGACCTTCGTAAAGATGCAAGGAGACAGAGACAGGCCGAAAGGGAGGACTTTGTACTGATACGCCTAACCCTCGAATGCAAACCACAGGAAGGGTCTGTGTCGAGGAAGGATCGAGACGTGGAAGTACGCATCCTTCAGGTCTACCGCCGCGAACCAATCTTGATGCTGGACGCTCACCAGAATGCATTTTTGCGTCAGAATCTTGAACGGGAGACTGTGTAAAGCCCGGTTCAGTACTCGCAGGTCCAAGATTGGCCGCAACCCACCGCCTTTTTTCGGTACGATGAAGTAGGGGCTGTAAAACCCTTTCTTCATCTCAGCTGGAGGGACAGGTTCTATCACACCCTTCCGTAGGAGGTCCGCTCTTGACCAAGGTGAAGTGAATACCTCTGAACCTGGGTGGGCGCCTGGCGAACTGAATCGCGTAGCCGAGTCGGACGGTCCGGATCAGCCATCGTGATGGATTGGAAAGCATGAGCCACGCGTCCAAGTTCCGCGTAAGGGGGACCAATGGGACAACGTCGTTGGACGTACCGGCAGGTGGGGCCTCGTGGCGGGGCCTCGCTCGAGATGCCACACCATGTCGTGGCTGTGCTAAGTCTAGGGTCATCGATGCACTTACCTGGCTCCTTGTGACCACCCCGGAACAGCCTAGGATGGGGGAGGAAGAGGCCTGTCCTCATAACCCTTGGAGACTGCCACATCGGGGGCGGCTGTGTGCCACAGCTGGGCGCTCAGGGGTGGAAAGGCCACCGCTGGAGCGCCAATCCTGCAAGAAAAAACCCATGGACAGTAGTCGTGGTGACGACCGTACACACCGGGTATGTGACCCAGGGAGGAAGGAAGCCGCTCTTTTGCTGAACTGTTGGGTACCACAGCCACTTGGGCATGCGGCAAAATCAAACAAAAAGGCAACAAAAGATTTTCTGCCCAGCCCTCCACCGGGGGATGGAGTGGTCTTTTTACCAGCTCCAAGTGAGTGGGTTCCCTCGTACCCGAGTCGCCCATCTCAGGGGCGCTTTGAGGACCTCCGTGGGTTCTTAGGTGCCAGCTGTGAGACGGGTGGCGTCTACTTCCTGTGGTGGGCTCCACGCCGGGGCCGGACCGAAGGGGCGGGCTGCGGCAGAGCCGGTATAGTCACCGCAGGGGGATGCCCTTGGTGATGAGCAGATGGGGTGTGGGATCTTGAGCCACGCTGGGGCAGGATGTGCCGGGTTGCCTCCGTCTGCTGCTTCACCGCCGAGAACTGCTGGGCAAAGTCCTCGACGGTGTCGCTGAATAGGCCCATCTGGGAAATGGGGGTAGCAAGGAACCATGTCTTGTCAGCCTCGCCCATCTCGACCAGGTTGAGCCAAAGGTGGTGCTCCTGGACCACTAGTGTGGCCATCGTCTGCCCGAGAGACCGTGCCGTGACCTTCGTCGCTCGGAGAGCGAGGTCGGTCGCCAAGCGAAGTTCCTGCATCAAATCTGGGGTGGAACTACCCTCGTGCAATTCTTTCAACGCCTTGGCTTGGTAGACCTGCAAGAGAGCCATGGCGTGCAGGGCAGAGGCGGCTTGTCGAGCAGCGCTGTAGGCTTTAGCCATCAGGGATGATGTGAGCCTACAGGGCTTGGACAGGAGCTTAGGGCGTCTGCGCTAGGTGGCGGCGCTCTGCGGTCATCCACGCTAGGTGGCGGCACTCTGCGGGCATAGGTGCACCGCGAGCGCCTTATCCACTGGGGGAATCGCCATGTAGCTCCTGGCCGCCCCGCCATCGAGGGTAGTGAGAGCGGGGGAAATGCGGAATCGGGGCCGGGCAGTAAAAGGTGCCTCCCACGATTTCATCAGCTCCTCGTGCACTTCCAAGAAGAATGGCACTGGCTACTTTGAGCGGTTCAGGGGAGAGCGGAGGGTTCCACTCTCACCTGATGCTCGCGGCCGCCCGGGAAAGCATGTCTGTCATTTTGGCATCGGCCTGTGACTGGGCAATCGTCCCCGAAGGGGGAAGCCCAGCTGAGGCTTCTGCATCCAACTGGTCAAGCCCGCTCTCCGATGCTGCGCATGAGAGCTCATCATCTTTGCGGGCTCTCCGAACAAGAAGCCAGACTCGCTGTGAGACGAGCAGGCGAACTCATCCGGAAGCCCGATTGGGGCAGACGAGCATGCCGGGGAATGGGAGGTCCGCGGGGGGATAAACGGCGGAGACGATCCCATTGGGGTCCCCAAATCGCCCCCAGTGCTAGCCGCGCTGGCCTCATACCCATAGGTAGAAGGACCGAGGCAGGGAGCCACTGGGGTGGCTTGATTTCTTATGAAAGCAAGCCGCGACCGTAATGTTGCCATGGTCATGTTCATCCACAAACGCTGCCTCCATGTGGGTTGTACCCAGACACGAAAGACAGCGATCATGACCATCCGAAGTTGAGAGATAACGACCGCAACCAGGAATAACACACAATCGGAAAGGCATGTTTAAAAAGACGTTCCGTGTGTGCCGCTCTTTTAGAGAAATATATGCTCTTTTAGAGGAGAAAAAGTCCTTTCGGAAAATATACTCTCTTGTTTTTCTGCCGAAGCGCCCAGGGGCAAATACCACTCGCCAGTTTTCATTGGCCTTTTATCAAAGACCAGAGGTGTCTCAGGCTCCCAAGAGTGACCCCTAGTGTCACTACATCGACACAATGTCGAGTGAGTGACAGATAGGGAACTTCATTTAATAACGGTCCATGTATGTTTTGTTAGTTTGATTTTCAATTTTAAAAGAAATAAGGAGAAATGAGAAAACAATGCGTTTTTTAATTAAAAAAAAAAAAAAAAAACGGATAAACAAGAATTCGGCTTGATTTTTCTTTTTTTGAGTTGTGGGTAGGAAATTGATAAACAGCTTGAATATTTGATTTGCACATGTAGGTGGGCATAAAATGGCCCTTTCCACTGATTGATCAACCTGCACCCTCATCAGTACTTCCTCAATGCCATGCGACAGAATAAATTTTATTGCAACTTCATATTATCTCTATCTCATCAAACAACCGGACTAAGAAGTGCCTTTGACACAAACCGGATAAGTCAGGGCAGGGTCTAGACAGGAGTCCGTGCCAGCTTTCTCCTGTGTAGGCATGGGTACGGCACTGTTTTAGAAATCGCCTATTGATGTCCCTCGCATCTGCATGTAAAATTACCCCTTAGTCTACTTCTCATAATGTGTGCGAAGCTGCGCAACCCAGTGTGGCCCACAGTGAGGAGTGGATAATGATTTCAATTATACTATCTCTTAGTATCCACCAAACTTGTGACCTGTTTTATCCCTTGTATACCTCAGATCGGTAGCGACCCGGAACCTCATTAAACCCCCTGTACCTCACAATGCCGCCATCTCTTCAATATTCCTCAATCTATCTGTTATATATAGTGTAAAGTAAAAATACAATTGCAAAATATACTGTAACGCAGTTCAGTGGAAAGGAGGAGGCGAGAACCGGCTTAACAATGAGATAGAGATAATATGAAGTTGCAATAAAATTTGAGCAGCCGATCAAACACTTTGAGAATCCGTTCAACTGTAATAATGGTGGACTTTTATTCTGTCACATGGCATTGAGGAAGTACCGATGTGGGCGTGGGTTGACCAATCAGTGGAAAGAGGCTTTTTATGCCCACCCACATGTGCAAATCAAATATTCAAACTGTTCATCCATTTCCTACTCACAACTCAAAAAAACTAAAATCAAGACGAATTCTTGTTTTTCCCTTCTTTTTTTTTTTTTGGTTTTGTTGAAAAAAATGAAAAAATGTATTGTTTTCTCATTTCTCCTTATTCCTTTTCAAATTGAAACTCAAGATGGCGCCGAGTATGGCTGCTGCGTTGCGAGCTCTGACACAACATTGCAGTTTTTTGTTTGTTTTGTTTACAGTTCTTATGTTTTTTGGCTTGGATGTTGTCTGCCTTATTGTCTAGGATAGACAAATCCCCTTCCGGGATGGCTACAAGTACCTCCCCCGCCCACCATTTGGCAAATCACACCACTCTTCCGTTCTCCTTCTGCCTGCTTACAGGCAGAAACTGAAACAGGAAGCACCCACCCTCAGAATGATCCAGTGCTGGTCGGACCAATCAGATTCTATGCTACAAGACTGTTTTGATCACGCGAACTGGGAGACATTCCAGTCCGCCTCTGATGATGACATCGAGGTTTACGCTGATAGCGTAACTTGTTTCATCAGAAAGTGCGTAGAGGAAGTTGTTCCGACCAAAACAATACGGATTTACCCCAACCAGAAACCATGGATTAATAGTGATGTTCGTGCAGCACTTAATGCGCGGACCTCAGCTTTTAATTCTGGGAACGCGGAGGAGCATAAACAAGCCAGTTATGCCCTCCGCAACACAATCAGAGCAGCAAAACGCCAGTACAGGGACAAGATTGAAGGACAGTTCAACACCACCGACTCTAGAAGCATGTGGCAGGGAATTAATATCATCACGGACTACAAAGGGAATAAAAACTCCGCCATGAACACCGCTGCCTCTCTCCCGGATGAGCTTAATACTTTTTATACTCGTTTCAAGGGAAATAACACCGCCCTTGCAGAGAGAGCTCTCGCGGCCGAAGCTACAGAGGTTAGTTCACTCTCTGTCTCTGTAGCGGATGTAACCTGATCCTTCCGATGGGTGAATATCCGTAAAGCCGCAGGTCCAGATGGCATTCCGGGCCGTGTCATCAGAGCGTGCGCAAACCAACTGGCTGGTGTTTTTACGGACATTTTCAACCTTTCCCTCTCCTTGTCTGTAGTCTCCACATGCTTCAAAATGTCCACCATTGTGCCTGTACCAAAGCAATCCAAAATCACTTGCTTAAACTTGCCATCATCAGCAAATGCTTTGAGAGGCTAATCAGAGATTACATCTGCTCTGTGCTGCCTGCCTCACTGGACCCATTGCAGTTTGCTTACTGCAACAACTGCGCCACTGATGATGCCATTGCAATCTACACTACACACTGCTCTCTGCCACCTGGAAAAAAGGAACACTTATATGAGAATGCTGTTTGTACACTACAGCTCAGCATTCAACACCATACTGCGCTCCAAGCTTTATGTGAAACTCCGGGTTCTGGGCTTAAACAGCTTGCTGTGCAGCTGGATCCTGGACTTCCTGTCAAGCAGATGCCAGGTGGTTAGAATGGGCAGCAACATCTCCTCATCACTGACCCTCAACACCGGAGCCCCGCAGGGCTGTATTCTCAGCCCACTCTTGTATTCCTTGTACACACATGACTGTGTGGCAACACATAGCTCCAATGCCATCATTAAGCTGATGATATGACGGTGGTAGGTCTGATCACTGACAATGATGAAACAGCCTACAGAGAGGAGGTGCACATTCTGACCCATTGGTGTCAGGAGCACAACTTCTCCCTCAATGTCAGCAAGACCAAGGAGCTTGTGGTGGACTTCAGGAGAAAAGACAGAGAACAAAGCCCCATCACCATCAATGGAGCACCGGTAGAGAGAGTCTGTAGCTTCAAGTTCCTCGGTGTCCACATCACTGAGGAACTCACATGGTCCGTCCACACTGAGGCCGTTGTGAAGAAGGCTCATCAGTGCCTCTTCTTCCTGAGATGGCTGAGGAAGTTTGGAATGAACCACCACATCCTCACACGGTTCTACACCAGCACTGTAGAGAGCATCCTGACTGCCTGCATCACTGCCTGGTACGGCAACAGCACCGCCCTCAACCGCAAAGCCCTGCAAAGGCAAAGTACGAACTGCCAGACACATCATTGGAGGTGAGCTTCCCTCCCTCCAGGACATCTATACCAGGCGGTGTGTGAAAAAAGCTCAGAGGATCATCAGAGACTCCAGCCACCTGAGCCATGGGCTGCTCTCACTGCTACCATCAGGCAGGCGGTATCGCAGCATCAGGACCCACACTAGCCGACTCCATGACAGCTTCTTCCCCCAAGCAATCAGATTTTTGAACTCTTGATCTCTCACGATCAATATACATCAGCACTGCACTTTATTAATCTTATTACCTCACACCGGACTGTCATAAATTATATTCTCTCTTAACAACACACTGGCAACTGACTATCAACCGACAGCCTGAATGTCAATACAGTACAATACAACCTACTGTATATTTTATATATACTTTAAATACTATTTTTATTGTATGTGTATTCTATATTATGTTTTATGTGTATTCTATATTGTGTGTATTGTATACTGTACATTGTATATTATTATTGTGTTGTGTAATTATGTGTATATTAGATATGTAAATTGTGTTGTGTAAATCTGATGTTTATTGTAAATTGGCATATGTCTCATCACTGTCAAGACTGCTATGTTGCTCGGAACTGCACCCAAGACTTTCACCCACTTTTGCACTTGTGCATATGGTTGTGTGACAATAAAAGTGATTTGAATTGATTTTGTGTCTCCATCTTCTGATTGACATCACCAGCAGGTGGGTGTGTCTTTAAGACCAAGCCTATGCAATCTATAGGGGGTCCAATAGACTCTATGTAAAATCTTGAACTGCATAAGGTGAACCCTTGCATCTCTAGATGCAGACTTGATGTTATTTAGAATCATTGCCCACACTCCCTCCTCCAATACCAAGTGATACATTGGTTAATTTGAATTTGGTTTGGATATGTGTTACCAGGATGGTGTGCCCATTAAAACACAATAAATCCAGCTCTTAATTCCATGATCATTTATTTTCATTTTATTTTCACCCACCAAACATGGAGTTAATTAATTATTTGCTACAGCTGGTGGGACCCAGTTCCTCACAAGACACATCACGTCATCTCATCAGGTGAGAATTCTCAACAGCTGCCCCCAAATAAATAAACATGTTTACCCCATAGAATTCTACACAATTATTTGCTTGAGTCATCTGAAAACTAAGACAGGACTACAAGACAGCTAACCGGATGGATATAATGTTTCCCACCAATAAGAACTTCAGCAACCCTTATCCTGCCATCAGAACTTGGCAAGATCTTTGTAACAGTCCCAGTAGGCCAAAATCCACGAGGGAGTTGGAGATCAACAACTTTAACTACAGCAGCACATGAAATTGGATTCCTATCATGTCTCCACATTTGACGGCTTTGAAGACAAGGAAGATAATCCTTGATGAAACTTGACCAAAATCTGTCAGCAAGAACCTGGCTGTGCCTCCACTTTCTGCGATGTAAGAAGTTCAGAATCCGCATACATCACTTGGAGAAGAGAAGCATCTCACCGCCCCATCAAAAGTATATATGGAGTGATTGGATTGGTGTCAGAAATGTTGGGTGACACATATCCAGGAATTTTTGAGTTTAGCATCTCCTCCACTTCAACAAGCACGATATGTAGGACTTCCTCTATAAGTACTTGTGTACCCAATGTCACCCGCAAGGCAGCTTTAATAGATCTTAATTCTCTCTCCCAGCAACCAAATGTGGGGAATGTGGAGGATTAAAGGTGAATTTAATCTGCTGTTGGGCAAGCATTTCCTGAAGGGTAGGACTAAGTTGACTGAAGGCCATGAAAATTAGTCACCTGATCAGATGTAAGTTCATAAGGACGACCTCTACAAGCTATAAAGCGCCGGAGGGCCAGTAAGAAACTATCTGTATCCAGACTGGATAGAAGCTCTAGGTGAACGCATCGTGTTGTCTGGCATTTAAAAAGAAGACCCCACCTCTTCTCATGCCTATGGCCTACACTGATGCTCAAAGGGCCAAAGCAATCATTCCTGTTGACCAGAAGGGGGGACTTATAAATGCGGAGTCTTGAAGGAGGAAGATCAGCCATCTTAGGAACTGAGGGAGAACCTTTCCACCTACAGCACTCATGGCATGATCATTGGACTGTCTTCACTGCCTGCCATCCATGCAAAACCCAGTACTTCCTTCGGAGTTGGGCAAAAACCCTTTGCAGTCCTGGGTGACATAAGGTTGAGTCCAAATCTGCAATCAGAAGCTTTGTAATTCAGTTCTTAGGGTCCAAAACAATTGGGTGGATAGTTTCTGGCTCCAGGTTTTCACTATAACGGAGGCAACCCCCCACTTTAATAAGACAGGTAACAGTGTCATACTCAGGTCCCAATTCAGCAAGACTACTTTGTGGAGAAACATCCTGACCAACTTTGAGTAGCTTGTACTCCTCAGGAAAATCTTCTTCCTGTGCTTGAGGAAGAAGAAATAGCTCCGCTTGATTTTGACTGAGCTTATTTTCTAATGTTGAGTCTGACGAAAAGTTCTCAATGGTGTATGCAACTAGTTCTGACCAGGTGCTGAATTGAGAATAATCAATCTTGGAAGGGCTCACTGAAACTTGTGCCTGGCCACAAAAAAGAGGTTTCCTCAATTCCACTGCCACATCATCAGAAGATAAACTTGGATATTTTGGCCAATGGTGAGGAGGTGAGGAAAGGAAAGGGGGTCCTTGAAACCAACAACTAGTGGGAGACTTTGCCAGACTTTGTCCCTGGTAATGTCATCTGCCGGATTATTTCCAGTGTCCACATATCTCCACTCTTCTGGACAAGTATAATCCAAGATCTCTGTGATGCGATTAGCCACAAACACCTTATAATGGCAAGAATCAGAGCAGATCCAGGTCAGTACTGTAGTTGAATCGGACCAGTGTAACTCTATGAATGGGCACAGAAAGTTCCTTTTGTAGAAGATTTGCTAACTGAGATCCAGACAAGGCAGCACACAATTCTAAGCATGGAATAGAGATGGTCTTCTTTGGTGCTACTCTAGATCAAGCCACAACAAGGGAGATGAGAACTTCATGGCCATCTGAAAGATGAAGATAGGCAACTGATCCATAGGCCTGTTCAGATGCATCACACAATATGTGAAGCTCTCGTGACTGCCTCCTCACTTGATCCCACTGAACCATACCACCGAGGAACTTGGATTTTGTATAGGTCTGGTAGCTCTTTTTCCTATGCCTGCCAGATCACCCTAATGCCTTCAGGAATGTCTTGATCATCCCATCCACGAGCAGGTTTTATCCACAACTGCTGGAGCAGAATCTTGGCATGTGTAGTAAATGGAATGATAAAACACAAAGGATCATATTGACGAGCGAGGATGCAATATAAAATTTGCAGTGTAAGGATCTTACATACCACTGGGTGATGTTTATATCCCAAGGTGTCCTGCACACAATGCCAACTCAGCCCAAGAGTGCCCTCACATGGGTCGTTTCAATCATGACTCAACCACAAGTCTGTATGAGGCGAGCGTGCTCCTGCAGGTAAGTGCTCAACCACCATGACATTATTACCGGCCCATTGTTGAATCTTGAAACCTTCTTCACTCAGAGTGGAAAGCAATTTTGTGATCATCTCCTTAGCCTCACAAACAGTAGGAAAGCTCTGCAAACAATTGTTCACATAAAAGGATTTAAGGACTCAAGCTTGAATTTTTCAGCTGATAGGCTTTGAACATGTCTCTGGAGTGCGTAGATAGTACAACAAGGATTAGATGTTGTGCCAAATGGTAAAACATGCCATTCATAAACCTCTGGTGGGGCATTTCTAGTCATATTCCGCCACAGAAAGCGTAACAAAGGCCTATCAGAGGGCAACAAGCGAACTTGATGGAACATGGCTCGAATATCCCCACTGATTGCAATTTGGTGCTCTCTGAAATGGAGAAGAACTCCTAGTAAGGAAGGACCTAAGGTAGGGCCAGGTAACAGATAAGAATTCAGGCTTTCATTCTGGTATTGGTAGGAGCAGTTAAATACTAAACGATGTTTACCATTATGTTCCACTAGGTGGTGTGGAATATACCAAGATTCATCAGTGAGAGCAATTTCTCGTGGAGTCAACTTCTTTACGTATACAGCTTCCACAAGCTTTTGAATTTCTTGATCATATATTGCTGCACGTGCTGGATTTTTTGCAAGCTGGCGCTCTGTATGGAGCAATGCTGGCATTACTGCTTGCTGGGGAGCATTCAGTCTAGGTGCGTGTTTGGCTCGAAATAGAGGAGTAGCATATCTTTCAAAACCATTGATCTCTTGGCGTTCTGTTTTCTGTTCCAGGCACTCAAAAGCCTCTTGGTCTTGCCTTGATGTAAAGCAGCTCTTGAAGTCTGGGAATATGGAAAGACATCCATTTGCCACAACCTTTCTACATCCTCCTGCAACTGGTCTTTGGTAGAAGAGGCTAAGAAGTGACACTGGGAAGTAGAACTGATCTCTTTCATCATAGAAGTGGGTCCCTGCAGGGATCCTGCATTCAGGTCCAACATCTCTGCAGCAGAGGAGAGGAGCATGGTTCTTTCTGAACCTTCACTGAGGATGGCGTAAGTCTCCAAAGCCTTTCCCTGGTGACTCAGAATAAATTTCACCACCTTTAAGAGCACAGAATTAAGGCCACTTGGTCTACTCAGATAGAAAACCCCAGAGTCAGGTTTACGAAAATTTACCTCATGCAAGATTCCTAAATGATGGTCTTTGCAAAATGGGCAGCTTTTCTTTAAATCACACTTGGATGAGCAATGTGTCCGACCACATCTCCAACAACGACCATTATCCAGGATCCATTTTCTATTAGCTTCTGCATCAAACTGCTGGAATTCAGGACACTGACTTAGGTGATGAGCTTGATTACTACAGAAAGCTCAAAATGGTCTAAGATCTACTAGTTGTATACCATGTGAGCTGAATCATTCTTCCCTTGGAATCCAATCCAATGGAATCCCTAGAATGGATAGCTGGAAGGCTCTGAATTGAAGCGATCTCCCGCAACACTAGTGATGAGGCTGACCATATATTTTCTGAAGGGCTTTTAAAGCAGTGGTATAAGGCTGAGGATGATGAGCATATGCCAGGGCTAGATGTCGAGCAGTATCCAGCTTTAAGTGGTCTAGGAGTATATGATATTTATATTGTTCTGTTTGCTCAGAAGACAACAGATTTCTCAATGCCATATTCAACACTGCAAATTCTTGAGGATCATCTCTTTTGAAATATGGAAATGAATGAAGACGTGGAACTATAAAGATCAAGATAGAATTCTTTAAAAGCATTATTAATATCAATGGCCGAGGTAATAATTTCACCACCAACAGATTTCACTGAGGGAATGGTAGAAAAAGACTCTCTCTGCTTTATATATCTAGCCAAAAGCTTTCCTGCTTTGTCCCCTGACTCAAAGTATGACTGTCTTGCCCTGAATAGCCAAAACTCCACCTTTCGTGACAAAATAGTATTATATCTGTATTTCAATCGGGTCAATTCTCTGAGGCTATCAGACGACATTCGGTATTTCAGCTCTGCCTCGGCACTTTTAATATTTCCTTCCAAGCCCATGAGTTCTCATGCTTTGGACTTTTTGATGAATGAGGCATGCTGTATGATCCAACCCCTAAAAACCGCCTTAAGTGCCTCCCAAGCCATGTTCACAGAGGATACTGAAGACCAGTTAGTCTCCAAATAAACATTAATTTCAGCCTTTAACATTTGTTGGAATTCAATATTTTGCAAAAGGGATACATTAAAACACCAGATTTCTTTTTCTCCGTTTGTGACAATACCTCTAAACTCACCAGGGCGTGATCTGAGACTAAAATGTTTCCAATTGAGCAATCCACAACAGATGAAATGAAGGGCTTAGATATAAAAAAAAATCTATTCTAGAATAGATCTTATGGACTGATGAAAAAAAAATGTATAGTCCCTACCAGATGGGTTCAAAAGTCTCCATATATCTGTAAGACCAATATATTTACACATCTTGCTCTAGGGGGCTTACATACTTTTGCTACACTATGATCAAGGACTGAGTCCATCAAAAGATTAAAGTCTCCTCTCAATATTATATCATGAGGGATGCCAGCTGCTTGCAACATCCCTTCAAGGTCTATAAAAAAGTCCTGATCATCAACGTTAGGTACGTAAATATATGGCAAAATCAACCTTTGCCCTGAATTTCAGCTAAAACAATAATGACTCTTCCTAATTTATATTTAATCTGTTTGAGACATTTGAATTGTAGATGCTTACTTATCAATGTAATGACTCCCCTGCTCTTACTTGAGCCAGCACTAAAGAAAATTTGTCCACCCCATATCTTCCCAAATTTTCTGCTTCCTGTGGGGAAAGATGCATTTCTTGAAGAAACACTATATCATATTTCTTACGTTTAAGAAGAGAAATAACTTTCCTTCTTTTTATGGGGTTCCCCAACCCATTCACATTCCATATGAATAGAGATAATCCACTCATATTAACATTTGACATTTTTACATATTAGAAAAAATAGATTGTGTGTCAAAAACAAGATTATAAAGACCACTTTCCAGCATTAGTGCAACAATCAAAACCCAAACTTCCCCCCGAACCAAACAAACAGAAAAAAGAAAAACGTGCGCATTAACTCCGTGAACGACAGCGCCAACAGTCCATTCCTCTAAACTCAATCAGTCCATGTACGTCTACGGAGTACCCGTGACAACTTTGCTATCAGATTGCTCAAGTCCGGTGCTTCTATACAAATTTTTTGAGACAGAATTACATAACAGAAGAAAATCTATAAAACAAACTCCAGCCAATAGACAGAATAAACACAAAGAACGTGTAGATTCATCCACATACTGTCCCGAAGCCGTGTTACAAAACAAGCCCCAGCCTCTAGCGGAACCAACACACACACACACACACACACACACACACACACACACAGACACAAAAACTTTCAGTTTCTTCGGGCAGTCAAATGAATGCTCAGTGAGCCAGCTGTTCCATGAGTGCAGCAGATTACCTAATCCATCCAATGTCCTGCAAAAAAAAAATATTCCACAAAACAAACTCCATCCAATAGGAGGCATAAGTACAAAGAATGAGCAGATTCATCCACAACTGACCCTAAGGAGTGTTATTCCACAAAACAAACTCCAGTCGCTAGGTGGAGCAATCACAAGAAGAAACAAAAAAAGGTGCCCAGTTTCCTCGAACAGTCAAGTGAATGTTCAGTGAGTCAAGCTCATTAGGGAGCACCATGAAAATCACCAAAATAACTTACTCATTCCATTGACTTTATGAAAGACATCGCTTGTGCGCATGTAAATACTTTTCGGCCATCCTTAGCATCTATTCTCAATTTGGCCAGGAACATCAGTGCAAAAGTGATCTTCCATTGATGTAAGAGTTTCTTGCATTCCTTGAATCGATCATCGAATGATTCTCTCGTCGAATTCGCAAAGTCTGGGAACAAGAAAATGCTGTGGTTCTTCCAAGAAAGCTTTCCTTTACTGTAACACAAGATCTTTATTGGATGATCTAACAAATTTGGCCAGAATTGATCAGGGCCTGTCTCCCTCTGTGGATCTCCGAGCAGGGACTCTGTGAGCTTGCTCGATTTCCAGCTTATGGCCTGTTATGTCGAGCAGACTCAGGAAGAGCTCCTCTAGGAATTTCACCATATCTTGGCCTTCCTCGTTCTCAGGAATTCCAACAGTTCGGATGTTGTTTCGCCGATTACAATTTTCAAAGTCTTCCAACTTTTCCCAGACGCACTACAAATCTGCCTTGGTCGCTAGCGGATTAGCAGCTAATTCCCTCTCCAATGACTCCAGATAATTGATCCGTTTCTCGACATCTGACAATCTTGTAACCAACTCAGAGAATTTCGCCTCCATCACCGTAATCGATCAACATATTACAGCAAGATCCTCTAGGTCCGCTACAACCTTCGTCAGCAAAATAGACATGCTCGCCAGTTGACGTTGAATTTCTCCCGCCGCACTGTCCAGATTGAGTCCCTGGTCTGCGGCCTTGTCAGGGGTATCAGCTTGAGCACGTAAGTGTCTTTTAATGTCACCAGACCCCGAGGATTTTGAATTCTTTGATATATTTTCTTCATAGAACAGTTATGAAACAGAGTGTATCGAATCTCACCGGTTCAGGACACAAAAATAATTAAAAACTAGCAAAGTGCGCAGAGCTCGCTGTTCACAAGTCCGACCCCCACATGGCGTCACGCGACTCTCCGGTTTACCATATTTTTAATGACACAACATCCTTACTTTTGGTGTAATTGTAATAAAGCCATTCTTTTGTGTCAAACCACATTATTTTACTTATCAACATTAAACCAAAATTACTTTTGATTTTACTTGTGTAACATTGCTGCTGGCGCTGGCAATGACAAAGACAATGGAGTGAAGAACCCAAGTGCAACTGTATTAACAAAAGTGAGATCCAATAACCCTAACTACAAATGTGAACAAAAAACATGAACTTACTTTAACTTGATTTGACATAAACTTGTCTTGACAAATCAAACAAGGTTACATACACACAATACCTGACAATGGACAATGGCAAACATGAGGCTTAAATACATGGAAAAGGGTAACAAGACAAACAAGTTAACCAATGAAAAGACAGAACTGATAACAAGTTAACTAGACAATAAACCAATGAATACAAGACACATGAACATGGAGGGAAAACATGAAATCACATGACCATGGGACCACATGACAAGATCACATGACAGGAACAAACATGGCATGAAACAAAAACACATACAATCCTGACAACTTGTGACCCTATTAACTTATTTAATACAAATTACTGGTCTTTTTGTGCATGATTCATCAGTGCACATTACTCTAAAGAAAATATGGAAATATCTTCATAATCTTTCATCAAAATGTTATACGACTTTTCAGAGGATGTCACCATGTTTCAAATAACTATTTTTCCAAAATCCTCAAACACACATTTAGTTCTGGCTCTATTCTGTTATCGAACGCCCACTTTTCATGATCCAATCATACAAACTACACTCACCTCTAGAATCACTCAGAGTGTTCATTAGATTAGAGCCACAGTCCTACAACACTCCTACTTCCTCTCTTATTACAATCTCACAGTTTTGTTTTTACCCACCATCAATTCCTAATTCCACTTTCTCAAACATAACACAGCAAAACTGCCATCATTACCAGATAGCACACGTACATCTCTGAGATGTCTGTTTTAGATCTTTTCATCTGGAAAGCATCACAGTCTAATTAACATCTGCTAAACATCTTAAAAAGATCAAATTTATAAACATTCTAAATTGAAAACATCTCAAAGACATCTGATAAATGTCTTATTGACATCTGAGACATACTTATTGACATACAGTACTGTGCAAAGAAAGTCTTAGGCACATAAAATGTTTCCTAAAAATATTTGTCTTAAGATGGTTATTTATATCTGCTACTTTAGTGTGTCCATAGGAAATACACATTTTATACTCCCAAACATTCCTTTTGCAAATAGAATAGAATAGAACAGAAGAACAGGGAGCCCTGCAACAGATGTCATGGCCCTAACAAAGCCCCCCACTGAACATCGGGTCAGTCAGGGATTACACGAAGAGACAGAAGTAATTGAGAATAAATAAATAAAAGAACTGTGGTGAATTATCCAAGGAGCTTGGAACATCCTATCTGCCAACAACCAAGAAAAACCGTGTCCAGGTGTAAGTAGGAGAATTTGTGCTGTTTTTATGGCAAAAGTGTTCACACCAAATATTAATTTAGCTTTTTTTCTGTTTACTGTACTTTGTATGACGTTAATTGATTAATGAAAACTATATATGTCAATATTTTTTTAAGAAATCCTCACTTTGAAAATGTTTCACAAGTGCCTAAAACCTTTGCACAGTACTGTACATCTTATAGACGTATTGCAAATGAGCAAACAATGTCTTCCAGATGTTAACACAATCATCAAATAGATGTCTGTGTGGTTGATGTACATGTGCTATCGGGGTTGTCTGTCATTTTTTGTTCCCAGAACGTGTTATAGAGGGAAATGCAGTATCTGTCTAGTTTAGTGGTGAATGTTGAGTGGACACTGTCAGCTGAGAATGTTTTCACATTCATGTTTTATTTGATTGCAATCTAAAACAAATTTTTCTGAGATATTGCATGTTTAGCTTATCATCATCAAACCTTTTATTTGTATCTTTTACTTTGATTAGTTAAATGTTTAAAAGTTGTCTCCGGACACACAAAAATTGCCTTAACTCGTGATATGGCTGATATGAGTTTAATGGAAGACCTGTAATTACTTTTATATGATATTTTTCAGCCTTATCTAACAATACACGTTAGTAAGTTGGTAAGGTTAGTTAGCAGTAAACCACAATAAAAATGTAAAATAAAAACTAAGGCTGTCGATTTAATATGTTAATTTAGTGGGATTAATTGTATAAAAATAATGTGCTAAAAAAATCTATGCAATTAATCATGTCTCCTGACCTGTACTTAAATCCTGTAATAAAAGCATCTCTTTTCCTACCTTTGTGTTTTTACGAGGCGAGTCAGCAGGGAGCAGTCGGTGCGCCTCAACAAACCTGCAGAGCAGTCACAGAATGAGAGCCATGCAAACAGGATGCATTCTTGACAGCTGGACGAAGAACAACTGACTGCAGGGATTTCCAGACACGAACTTGAGGCAGCATCCTAAAAACGCAGCATTTATGATGCTGTTGGTGGAGAGACCACTCAGGACACCATGGAAGTTACAGTCAGTGAGTTATCAATGCTAACTTACAGTATCTTGCTAGCTAGCTAATGTTTACAAATGATATAAACTCAATATTGTAGATAACTAGATAACATGATACCTCAGTTTGAGCTTCCCTCTTGCGTGTGAAATGGGCGGGGTGTGTGAAGTGGGCTATGCTGCAGAGTTATTGGACTGATGGTGGGAACGCAGATCGATTTTGGTCTTGTGGCTTGAGGTCCAAGGCTATTGGCCCTGGCTGGCCAGTTGATAGCCCTGGCTCGCACTGGCCCGATTGTGGAAAATTGGTTACTGAAACCACATAGGAATATTACATATTGTGGTCAAAAACGCTTGTGACCACATCGCATTTGAGGTGTAAATGCTAATCCGTCCTGAAGTGCCTCGGCAGTAGTGAAGCACCGCCCCTCACCTGTCTATCAACTGCTGTGCTATAACAAGAGTTTAAAGTTTGCCATTTATGAGCGGCTTTAAAAGGAAATAACCATCAGATCTGGAAATTTAAAAAAAACGGATACAGGGGGCCTGGGTAGCTCAGTGAGTATTGATGCTGACTACCACCCCTGGAGTCACGAGTTCGAATCCAGGGCGTGCTGAGTGACTCCAGCCAGGTTTCCTGAGCAACCAGATTGGCCTGGTTGCTAGGGAGGGTATAGTCACATGGGGTAACCTCCTCGTGGTCGCGATTAGTGGTTCTCACTCTCAATGGGGCACGTGGTTAGTTGTGCATGGGTCGCGGAGTGTAGCATGAGCCTCCACATGAGGAGCCTCCGCGGTGTCATGCACAACGAGCCACGTGATAAGATGCAGGGATTGATGGTCTCAGAAGTGGAGGCAACTGAGACTTGTCCTCCACCACCTGGATTGAGGTGAGTAACCGCGCCACCACGAGGACCTACTAACTAGTGGGAATTGGGCATTCCAAATTGGGAGAAAAGGAAAAAAAAAAAAAAAATGGATACATACATTATCACAAGAGCTTCACGGATCTTCTTTAGTGTGTCTGATATCAACACAGATGACAAGCACGAACATCTGAAGCTCCTTTAATACAGGTAATACACTAAAATAATGGATAATTCTGCTTGACATGTTGCGTTTGTGCTTAGATTAAATTTCAGTCACATCTGGGAGAAACTTTCTATGGCCAACTTCTTTGGCCACATCCACACTAATACATTTTTGTTTGAACACACTTCTTTTTCTCTACTTTTTGGCCTTTCATCCACACAGCAAAAACTGAGCTTTTCAAAAACGCTCTGCCAAGTGGATACATTTTAAAATGGCGTCTTTGTGTTGTAGTGTAGATGGGGAAGATGGAGATATCTGAAAACGATGACATATTTGTTTTCAAGTGACGCAGTCATGTAATTCATTTAACCCAAAACAATCAAGATGGCGGCCCACACTGTAACGCCATTATTGTGCCTGTTATTCACTTTGAGAGCATTATTAAAGATAAATGTTACTTTGTACAACCTTCACACTGCATTCCTTCATAGCAGACGCAGTTTACATGGAATTGGTGATAAAACACAAGGACAATTGCATTTCAGCCTGTACATGGAATGGTGATTTTTCGCATGCGCATTGAGAGGATTTAAGAGTTTTTATGACACTTTAGTGTGGACGAGCAACTTTTGGAAAACTCTTGAAAACAGTTGGATGGAGAGCGTTTCAAAAATGAAAATGCAGTTTTCAAATGTATCCAGATTAATGTGGATGTAGTCTTTTCTGACTTTGTTGTGCTTTATTATCATGCAGTAACACACTGACATAATGATTGATGTATGTTGTCATGAAACAGAGATCCTCTCCTCCAAATCCACTCATGTGATCACAGGTGACACATTTAAGTGACCAGGTGTAAACAGCTATGTGTCTCACCTGACCACATGTGATCAGATCACCCAAAATGCATCTTAATACTAGGTGTCTAAGAAATTCTTGAATAAGAAGTTCTAAGCCATAAACCAAATCAAACAGCAAGAGATTAACCACGGCATTATATTTGATTCAAAGTAAAAATGTATGTGAAAATTTGAAAAAAAAAAATACATATTTCTTTCCCTTTTCTCTCTCCAGGATTATTGGTAGTGTGATTTTTAATTGGGCATTTAGCTATTAAACACAATTTTATTTATAAATAATGTTTAAATCACACTGGCTCGAAAACCTCAGGGCTCATGGAAATACATAACCATTGTATTTCTCAATGGAGAAAATGAATAGAATTTTTACCTCCGGAACCCTACTGTTGATGCGCTCTATATCAGTCTATCACTACTAATTAAACCATATCCAGTGAATAGGATATACTGTATATTATATATAATATACTCTAGGGGACTACATTCTCGGTTTAGGATCTCCCGTCTGTTTTATTCGTTCTCTTACTCTGTCCTTCCTTCCTGATTTTCCTCATTCATTCGTTCCTCCCTTCATTTTCCCCCTCTCCTGCTGTCATTAGTTACCATGGAGATGTCTCTGTGGCATTATTGTTGGGAGGCATTATTGTTCACTTCCATGAAAAGACTGAGGAGGGGGGATTTGGGGACAGATAGAGGGGGAGGAGAGAGGAGGACTGGAGGAGGGGTCTGTAGTGTCAGCGGACGAGAGCCGGTGCGAGAGATCATGTTCCTAGTTTTCCCTCAGACTTATAAGATGTTTTTTTATTTTAATGTGTGAAGTGAGCTGTGTGTGTATCAACACGTATGTTTTTACTGCTCGTGGGAAAAGGAAACCGGGTGTATATGGCACAGAGATAAGCTGGTGAGTTTTATTCATTTCATGAGGCTGGTGCATTTATAATGTGATTTATGGTTGATGTAAGTGTGTAAATGTTTATTTGTTTGTAATGGGCTTTAATAGTATGAAGCTTTTGCATTACACACATTGGTAGAGCATTATGAATATGTTCTAGTACTAGTATTCAAGCCTGTTGAAATATACATACTCATCATTCATGTTTTATTGAGAGATTTGTGCTGGGCTGGTTTTAGACTGGAGTATAATGTTTTTAGCTTTATATTTATGTAAATGCTCATTCTGTCTTGAACTAATAAGATAATAATGCCTGCTTTCATATGGCAAGGGGTTGTTCAAATCCCAAATCCTAAATATTAAACTTCGGAGTGTAATATGTCCTATTTGAGCTACAGACATGAATGATACCTCAAATCATGCCGCTTGTTAGGGAAAGGTGTACTTCTTTGCTATCACTTTTCTAAGTAATCAGACTGGCCGACAATTGAGTAGGTAAAAAAAATCCCATAGACTTCCATTAAAGGAGGGAGCTGAGTCAAATATAGAGACCAGAATATCAGGGAGACTTGGGTGTGGGCTCTTTTGACTTCAATTTAAAGCCTTATTTTAATCAATATTTACAAATCGTTCTGGTCTTGGATGCTGATTGGTCAATACAGCGTTCCTGTTGTGCTGAAATACACAATACAGTAGCAGCTACGACGTGAAACACCTGTTCATCTACTTTAGCTACTGTGTATAACACTGTACAGCACACATTCAAACCAACTGTTAACCTTATTTCACATGTCATATTTTAATGAAAATGTGTCTTCTTAATATTTTTTAATGTAGAAACCTTGGTTACACGTTATTTTACAGTGTCCTTGTTACAGTGTAATTACACAAGTAATTACTGATTATTACTAATTAACAACATGTACTTACAATAGGCTTAGGGTTTGGTTTAGGGTTAGTTGCTTGTAATGATGCATAACTGACTGTTATTACTATAGTTGATACATTTAATATGTGTAACAAGGACACTGTAAAATAAAATATCACTGAAACCTTTATGGTTGTTGAGGCCAGGGGTGTCATATACCTAATTTTTTTGAGGGGGCACCAATGGGCACGACGCCTTTGGTTGAGATTGTGCTATATTGTGAACATATCTTCTGCTGTGTATCATGCCTAACATTGTCTTTTAGCTGTGACTATGAATTTACAATATAGCACAGCCTCTTGTAACTTATTGCTTAAATATTTGGGTCAATGACTTGACCCTGATTTTTTTTGTCCTGATTTATTAAATTATTCAAAACATAGATGCAATTCACACAAAACAATGATAAACATGGTTTTAATTACTGAGTTCAAAGTCATTTTGATATTTTTTCTGGGGCTTGAAGTCAAAAATATAATGTGGTGTAACCCAGAGAAAGTAAAATAAATACAGTTATTATTAAAAAATAAATAAATTAAAGTCTCATTAAAAGCTGACATTTTTGAAAAATGAATTGTTGGCATTAGAAGTAAAAAGAAGTTATAAACAGCCAAGCAACGGTATACTGTTTGTGAACATTCAGACACCCGCCACACTGCTGTGGGAGGTGTTTAGAAGCACATTTAAATATGAGGACGCTCAATAAAACTTAACTAAACTTAATTAAAACATTAAAATGTGTTATGTTCAGTAAAATAAGTTATTTTAACAACTCTATGATGATTTAAAATAATATATATGCAGTAAATTGTGTAATTTGTCTTGTTTACATTCTGCATTCGGCCATTATATGCACCTATTACACTCTGTTATTGTAATTTATGATGACACTGATACTACTAAAAAGATTGGTGTATAAAAGAGTGTTAATATTCATAATACAGACAAAAGAATGATGATATGTGTTACTTTGGGCAGATGTGTGAATGACTTTCGCTGCAGATGGCACATGAGTGAATGAGCACTTGAGAGTATTTGAGTAGATTTGATTCATTTTGTAGACTAATAAAAAATAAAAAAATCACATGATATTTTCTTACAAAATGTCTCTACATCGTACAGATGTAGGTAAGTTAGCACCAGCTCGCTAATAACTAAACGGCAGTGTTTATTGACTCATTTTGACTGACTGATCAACATAAACAGAATGGGCTGTCGGAGTCAAGGTAGGTGGAGCTTCAGGTCACACCTACTGATGACGTGGACCAATGGCAATAAGAAGGTGTTTAGCAGTCGGTTAGAAGTTTTACTAAAAGTTCAACCAGGTGAGTTGTTACGAACCACCAAAACGAACGCAAAACCACCTTAGTTTTGGCTAGATTTTGTTCTAAATGATGTCATACCCGTTCGTTCTTCGATTTCGTATTGTCATGATTCACTGTTGTTTTGCCTTGTGTTTTGCCCCTGTCATCTGTTTCCCCTGGACTACACTTCCCATAATTCCCTGCCCTCATCACTGCCAGCTGTTCCCCATTGTTCTCGCCTGTGTTTCATTCACTCATTAACCCCTGTGTATATAATGCTCTGATTTCTACCCAGTCATTGTCAGTTGTTATGTGTTTCCCTCCCGTTCATATGTATCGAGTTCCCATCGTGGATGTTTTGTTTGTTTTATTCCCCAGTTCTTAGTTCTGCCGTGTTCCAGAGTTTTCTATGTTAATTTGTACTACACTTTGTTTCTTATTAAACTTCTTAAGCCGCACCTAGATCCTGCTCTTGTGATTCCCTTTGAAACGTTACAGAACAATTGACTGCACAAATGGATCTAGTGGCTATGTTCATTCAGTCGGGAGGACTTACCCATTATGGAGTATTCCCGTCGTTTCTGCACCATTGCCTCACAGATTTTGCAGACTCCCATCTCAAGTCAATATACCGGATTGGTTTAACAGCTCATCGATGGAGGGAATTGCCTGAGATGGGAGACCATACATGGAGGGAGTACATGAGATTAACCCAGGAAACACTCGCTTCTGAGGATCCTCCTCTTTCTGTCCTGATCCCAGCTTCCGAGCCTTACACGCCTGAGTCTGCTCCATGCCATGTCACAGCCACGACTAAGTCTGCTTCACGCCATGTCACAGTCAAGTCTGAATCTGCTCCATGCCATGTCATAGCCAAGCCTTCCGCGACTCCTTGCTCCAAGCCTCCCGCGGCACCTGTCTTGAAGCCTTTCACGGCCCCTGAAATCAAATTCATGTTTAAAATTAAATTAAATGTAACAATAAAATCATTTTTAAATGCAACTTTAATAAGGACATGAAGCATATCAGAAGTCAATGGTCACTTGTCACAGCTGCTGATAATTGGCAAGCACGGCACAGTGGTACATGCCCAGGAAGGAAGCGGGTAACTGCGATGATATCAACAGAATGAGGCAAAGATTACTTGCAATACCTGGAAAACCAGTCTAAAATGTGCAGTAGATATTCTGACATATCAGACCGCTAGATGGTGTCATTGACCAATCAGAATAGAGTATTCCAGAGACCCGTGTAATAAGTGATTTTATCACACTAAAATCATATTAACACACATATTTTTATGTCTTGTGTCTATACTTTTGAAACAGTGATTATTTTAACATTTACGGATTGGCCCCATTCACTTCCATTGTAAGTGTCTCACTGTAACACTGTTTTTTTAAGAAAAGTTTTTAGTGGTAGTCAACATTATGCCACAAATGCTGTCGATTGAGTTTAACTTGTGTTGAACCTGGAATATTCCTTTAAAGCAATTGTTACGGACCTGGAATTGGATTCCCTTCCCTGCTTATTTACTTGTGAGTCACTCAAGAATTCAATATTTGGTGACAGAATTGTTTTACAATTTCAGGGTATTATGTAATTTCATGACTAATTATTACTGAGATAAGATCCCAGTTATAGAATGCCAATAGATTTCAATTGTATTTCTATCCACATTTTTCATTTAAAAACATCTGATCATGATGAATAGAGTCACGCCATAGGAAAATTTCCACATTTGACTTGAAATTGCTAATAAATTCAAATGTAATTTTGAAAAGATTATTTTACTTATACATAATAATAAAAAATTGCCTGTGTAAGTGTGTGCGCACATGTGTGTGTGTGAGTGTGTGTGTGTGTGTGTTCTCCATGGGCGTTGTGTATTAAGGGCCCAATGGACTACTGATGTGTTTATCAGAGGTGTAGCCAGGACATACCACCACACACACACACACACACACACACACACACACACACACACTGTGAAGACAGCAGGTTTTACAGATAGGAGGTTCTGGTGCTATATCTCTCATCATCTCACTGCTGACCCATTTCCCATTCTACACATCTAGTGTGTGTGTGTGTGTGTGTGGCAGTGAGATGAGTTTGGTGGATTGGTGCTCCATGCCCCATACTGAGAGACACATGCACTTACACACACCTGCTTCATTTTCGCAGTCTAATTTCTTTATCATTTTCATGTGCACATTGACCACCAGCATCATTGCACTTCAGGATCGCTTGCTCTCGTTCAAATCTAACCCAAATAAGGAGTATAAACATATGTTTAAAGGTGCAGGATGTGATTTTCAGTAATAGCGTGAATAAAATATAAGTATTTACCTGACAAATATCAATGAAATGTGTCTTGAATCAGCACTAGACTCCGTATACAGCACAGAAGAGTCAAGAGAGTGACTCGTGTTTGTCAGTCATTTTGCACATTTGTTTTTGCTGACATTGGATTAGCTGACATGTCTTTGGAGGGCGTGGTTTTGGAGAGAGGGTGTGTGGTTGGCATCAGTAAAGTAAAAAAGTTGAAGTTGGCAAAACGGCTGAAATGGTTTACAGCACCTTTAAATATGTATTCATGTGTTTAATGTATGTTTATTTATGTATATGAGTAACTTATGACTAATTTTCAAATAACCATTTTCAATATGATTAGTTTAATCCTTTCTTTTTTGTTTTGTTGGGCTGTCAGTAAATGAAGCTGCTGTCAGCTGATCCTCATGATACAGACACACACACACACATTTGCTTCTCAGAGATTGTGTGTGTGTCTAAAGCCCTGTTCGGACAGGATTAGTTTTCTGGAAATATGTCTGTAAAGTAATTATTACTGCGGATGTCTGTAATGTTTACTTACAGTTCGCATGGGATTATCAATGCCTGTAGAAATTGCATCATTTACACGTTGTTTTCATGTCTAAACTGATTACTTTTGCAGCAATTATATTAAATATTAGCTCTGGTAAATATAACATTACCCCACGTCCCCATATAAAATGAATTCCTTCTAAATAAGGCTTTGGATACCAAACATTTTGGCTTTGGCATGATACTATGTAATACTACTATTACTAATTCGATACAAACAGACAGTAGGTAGACTGTTGAAGAAGCGTGATTTATATAACCTTTAACAGAAAAGTACAAGAAATCTGTAATGTACAGGCTGATAAGGCCCATCTTTAAATCGAGCAGGACAATAGAATAAACAAGTAACTACCGTAAACTAGACCTATCTACAAATGCTGTTAAAAATGTATGAAAATGTCACTCGGAGGTTTCTTAGAGCCGTGAGGCGCTGCAAGGATGGGTGGAGGTCGCATGTTACTGAGGAGATGGAGTCTACCTCAGCGGCCCGTGATCACAAATCGCTCTTTTATTACATCAAAAAAGTAACCTGCAGCACCACACCTATTACCATCATTAGGGGAAAGAACGGTGATCCAATCTCCGACCCCCAGGAACAGGTTTGCATATGTGCTGATCATTTCTGTGAGGTCCTGGGGGAGGGGAAATCCCACATCCTACATGGGACAAAGTGGGGATGACCCTGCCGAGGCTGCGGTGCCTCAAATATCGGAGAAAGAAGTCACCCCCTCTGAGTGGTTGGCTGAGGTGCCAACTGTTGAGGAAGTACTGAAGGCGATCCAGAGTCTGAGACCAGGAAAGGCACCAGGCAGTGATGATCTCCCAGGTGAAATGCTGAGGGAGGGTGGCGTTTGTGCACAGACTGCCCTATATGACATCATAACAACAGTCTGGACCACTGGACGGGTTCCGCAGGATTGGAAGGATGCCCTGGGTGGTCCACCTCTTTAAGAAAGGGGACCGCACAGACTGTAACAACTACAGGGGCATCTCACTTCTCAGTGTGCCGGGAAAGGTCCTGGCAAGGATTATTCAATATCGCCTCACTAGGCATGCTGAGGAGAGGCTTGCGGAGCCCCAATGCGGTTTCAGAAAAGTGCGGTCCTGCACAGATGCCATATTTTCTGTCCGTCTGCTACAGCCGAGGTGTAGGGAATCCCAACAAGACCTACATCTCTGCTTTATTGACCTGGACAAGGCCTATGATACCATCAGTAGGCCTTGGCTCTGGGTTGTTCTTCATGCTTTTGGAGTCCCTGACCCTCTGCTCACGATCATTAAGGACCTTCATGATGGTGAGCGGGTCCGGGTAAAACCACATGACCGGGAGTCAGAGCCATTCCCTGTAAACCTGGGGGTGCGACAGGGATGTCCTCTTGCTCCCACATTATTTAACATCTATTTTGACCACGTAGTTCGTGAAGTCTTCAATAGCTGTACCGGAGGAATTTCCATCTGGTACAGATACAATGGGAGGCTGATCGATGCCCGGGTGCTGTCAAGGGATGGCTCCCTATTGCTCAACCATGTTATGTATGCCGATGATCTGGTAATTGCTGCTCACTCAGAGGAGGAGTTGGGGGTGCTGCTGTTGAACCTGGAGCTTGCCACTAAGAGGTGGGGCCTTACCATCAGCCCCACCAAAACTAAGCAACTGCCTGGGTATTTTGTACCATCGGACACTCCACCCCCCCAACTCCCAATTGGTGATTGAGTGGAGAGTTTCCCATTCCTGGGCAGTGTGCTCATGACTGGCTCTGGTTTAGCAGCAGAGGTCTCACTCTGAATCAGTCGAGCAGCATTATCTTTTCATTGGTTGCATAATGTTGTGTGGAAGCTACCTGGTCTGTCGCTCTGCACGAAGCTTCAGGTATTCTCGGCCATGGTTGTTCCCTTCTCGGCCATGGTCATCTTCTCTACGCTTGCGAAACGTGGACCCCGTTAATGGAACATCTTTGCCGGTTAGAAACATTTATGCTGACCTGCCTACGATCCATCCTTGGTTTAACCAGGCTGGATTGTGTGAGGAGCTCACAAATCCTTGAAAGATCTGGACAAAGTCCCATCAGTGAGCTCCTCCGGCAGGCAAGGTTGCGTTGGCTGGGCCATGTAGCCCGCATGCCCAGCCACCACATGCCTAAACAGCTTTTGTTCAGCCAGATTGAGGGGGCTAAACGGGCGCAGCATGGGTTAGAGAGGAGATGGAGTGATGTGGTACAGGAGTATCTGGAGCTGAGTGGACTTGCTGCTGACTGGTACCAGCAGTGTCAAGAGGAGGAGGCTCGTGAAGGACGCTACTGGGCATTTGGAGGCAGTCGCCCTCCAACAACAACGGAGGGCGGAGGAGCGACGCTCACAACAACGAGCAGAGCGTCGGGTGGCTAATGCACAGCAAGTAGGCACAGTAGGGGGTACAGTTGGTCCATCAGCCAGTCGTCTCAGTCAGTTGACCTGTGGCATCTGGGTCTGCCCCGTGACCTCCTGCCAGCGGGCTTTCGACACTTCACGTGGCCTCAAGGTGCACATAGCCTGGCACAAGCATCGTGGCCACTTAGTGGGGAATGGCGGTTGTTGTTGTTGTCGTGTGAACAGGGTGTGCAAAACCTACTACTTCAACCAGTAACATTTTGAAATTCAGTTGTGACAGTATATATTAATATTATATCCCAACAATTATTTATTGTTGTCCAGATTGTCATTATAATATGATACAGTATTATTATTATTACTTTGAGGATTTGTTGGATACAATAGTAATGTAGTTCTGTCTTATTTACTTTCACCTGGAGCTTATATTCTAATGCTACAATGTATTGTTCATCATGTTGCAAAAGGCTGTATTTTATGTAGGTGAAGCATCGTAGGCAACATTCATTACAGTATTGTAACAGTAAACATACAAGCCATGGCGGCTCCTCAGCATACTAGAGCATTAAAAAAACAAAAACAAAAAACAATATTGCCGTTTATCAAGCGTTGAAACTTTGCTTGGTGCAGAATAATCTGGAATAATGTTAAAAATTGTAACAGTCACCTCTTTGCAGCCTGAACTTGTTCATAATGTTAAATCTTTGTGACACCTGCGCTAAAAACTGTCTAGATGCAGTGCAACGAATGAAACAGAACGCAGGTGTCTTGACATGTGTTTTTGAAATATGAAGTTATTTTTAATTTGACACAGTGTCTAAAAATGTGCCGGTCCTACATGAGACACTGAAGAAACAGCGAGACGCGGTACAGCAGTCAAGGACGTTCGTAAAGCGCGTTTACATAGAAAAACAATGGAAAAACAGAGTAGAAGCATGCAAAAACACGTTCCGTGTCAATGGCCCCTCATCCTTTTGCGCATATCTGTGTGAGCACGTGTGGGCAAAACAAGTTCAGAAGGCCTGTATATTTTTTTCATAAATTACAAACCCGAACCCAGAGTCTTACTGACCCGAACCCAGAGTCTTACTGACCCGAACCCAGCGGCTTCGTGAACCGCTCTGAGACCGCAGACAACAGCGTACCCAGAACAACATGTCACCCCTCAAGCAGTTTTTGCAGAGCTTTCCTACTTTGCGTGGTCTGTGTGGTGGTTAAAACCGCTACTGACAACAATGCATTTACTTTGCTCAAATGGACATACATGAATCTTGTAATCTGATTTGGAGATTATTATAGTAATTATCATTTATTAAATTCCTTTATTGATCATGCAATGAATATTCATGTTTAAAGGAAAATTCTAGGTTCAATACAAGTTAAGCTCATTCAGTGCCATTTGTGACATAATGTTGATTACCACTAAAAATAATTTAGACTCGTCCTCCCCTTTTCTTTAAAAAAAGCATAAATGGAGGTTACAGTGAGTCACTTACAATGGAACTGAATGGGGCCAATTTTTTTTTAAGGGATGTAAAGGCAGAAATGTGAAGCTTATAATTTTATAAAAGCACTTTTAAAAGAGTTTTAAAAGAAGAATTCATGGTCAGAGTTTGGTGACGCCATGCGAGGTTCGGACGTGTGAATGGCGAGCTCTGCACACTTTGCTAGTTTTAACACTATTAATGTCATAAACTGGTGAGATTCAATACACTCTGTTCCATAACTGTTCTAGGAGGACAATATGTCAAAGAATTCAAAATCCTCGGGCTCTGGAGACATTAAAAGACACTTATGTGCTCAAGCTTTGTGGATGAATCTGCACATTCTTTGTGCTTATGGTTGGAGTTTGTTTTGTGGAGTATTTCTTGCAAGACATTGGAGTGATTGGGTCATCTGTTGCACTCATGTAAGAGCCGGCTCACTGAACATTCATTTGACTGTCTGAGGAAACTGAGTTGCCTTTTTTTTTTTTTTTTTTTTTTTGTGCTGGCTCCGCCTAGCAGCTGGAGATTGTTTTGTGGAGGAACACACCTTCGGGACAGTTCTGTGGATGAATCTACATGTTGTGTAATTCTGTCTTACAAAATTTGTATAGAAACACCGGACTTGAGGAATCCGATGGCAAAATTGTAGGCGTACATGGACTGTTTGAGTTTAGAGAGATGGACGCCATTTGGCGCTGTCGTACGCGGGGTTAATGCGCACATTTTTCTTGTTTCTGTTTGTTTGGTTCTGGGGGAAGTTTGGGGTTTGATTGCTGCACTAATGTTTGAATGTGGTCTTTATAATTTTGTTTTTGACACACAATCAATTTTTTCTGTTATGTCAAAATGTCAAATGTTAATATGAGTGGATTGTCTCTCTCCACGTGGAATGTGAATGGGCTGGGGCATCCCATAAATGAAGGAAGGTTATTTTCCTTCTTAAGCGTAAAAAATATGATATAGTGTTTCTTCAAGAAAATCATTAGTGCTGGCTCAAGTAAGAGCAGGGGAGTCATTACACTGATAAGTAAGCATCTACAATTAAAATGTCTCAAACAGATTAAAGATAAATTAGGAAGAGTCATTATTGTTTTAGCAGAAATTCAGGGGCAAAGTCTTATTTTGACTAATATTTATGCACCTAACATTGATGATCAGGGCTTTTTTATAGATTTGAAGGGATGTTGCAAGCTGCTGGCACCCCTCATGATATAATATTGGGAGGAGACTTTAATCTTTTGATGGACTCAGTCCTTGATCATAGTGAAGCAAAAGTATGTAAGACCCCTAGAGCAAAATTGATGCTTCACAGGATGTGTAAAAATCTTGGTCTTACAGATATTTGGAGACTTTTGAACCCATCTGGTAGGGACTATACATTTTTTCATCAGTCCATAAGATTTATTCTAGGATAGATTTTTTTTTTTTATATCTAAGTCCCTCACTTAATCTGTTGTTGATTGCTCAATTGGAAACATTTTAGTCTCAGATCATGCCCTGGTGAGTTTAGAGGTGTTGCCACATATGGAGAAAAGGAAATCATATAGTTGGTGCTTTAATGTATCCCTTTTGCAAAATCCTGAATTCCAACAAATGTTAAAGACTGAAACACATACCAACTGGTCCTCAGTATCCTCTGTGGGCATGGCTTGTGAAGCACTTAAGGTGGTTCTTAGGGGCCGAATCATACAGTATGCCTCATTCACCAAAAAATCCAAAGCACGAGAACTTGTGGAGTTGGAAGGGAATATTAAAAGTGCCGAGGCAGAGCTGAAGCGCCGAATGTCATCTGATGGCCTCAAAGAAGTGACCCGATTGAAATACAGATATAATACTATTTTGTCGCGGAAGGTAGAGTTTTGGCTATTCAGGGTGATACTCTGGGAGTGATGATTACTGCTTTTGGAAAAGGTCATGAGCCATCAGTGTATTACTCCCTGCTAATTCAGAGTCTGGGGAACGGAGCTTCATCTTCTGTCAAGAGATTATGGGAGAAAGATTTAAACTTGGTATTGGAGGAGGGAGTATGGGCTAGTATTCTAAAAAATGTCAAGTCTGCATCTAGAGATGCAAGGGTTCACCTTATGCAATTCAAGGTTTTACATCGATTCTATTGGACCCCCTCTAGATTGTATAGGCTTGGTCTTAAAGACACACCCACCTGCTGGTGATACCAATCAGAAGATGGAGACAGAACCCATGTTTTTAGGTGGTGTGTTAAGATCCAAGAATTTTGGTTGAAGGTTCAGAGTTTTATGTGTGATGTATTGGGTGCTCAAATTTCATATTGCCCCAGACTCTGTATTTTAGGCGATGGGACAGTCATCAATATAGGGGATAAACTTGTAAAAAAATTGGGTCCTAACCAGTGTTATGATTGGCAGACAAATTGTTTTAAGGGGATGGAAGTCGGCTGGAGTGCCCTCATGTAGTGCACGGAGATGGGGAGGGCGGCAGCTTTCGAGGAAGTGTTTTGTAGAAGGCTGAGGAATTGGGATTCGTTTGATGGAAAATGGGGCAGCTATTTGGTGTTTTTTGAGGGCTCTCAGGGAGGGGCAGTGGAGAGAGAAGTTTAGTTTTAAATGTGTGTGATTATTTTATATATATATATATATATATATATATATATATATATATATATATATGTTATTTTTTTTATTTTTTTTGTCTATAATCATGTGTGACCACAAGAATGTTTGTTGAGGGTCAAGGTGGGGCTGGGTATGATATATATGTTTTGCTTTTCTTTGTTATCTATATGAATCAATAAAAAAATGTTAATCAGAAAAAGAAGAATTCATGTATTTACATTTACATTTATTCATTTGGCAGACACTTTTATCCAAAGTGACTATGTTAGCTGTAAATTTGTTTAAATCATCGTTTTTACTGTCCTTTTAGGGTGTACAGCGTTATGTTGCAATGGCAACAAAGTTGAAAAAACTGGAAATAACTTTACACAGTACGTGATTTTATCACACTAAAATAATCTTGTGGCTATACTTTTGAAACAGTGAGTATTTTAAAGTTTACGGATTTACCTCATTCACTTCCATTGTAAGTGTCTCGCTGAAACCCAGATTTTTGCTTTTTTAAGAAAAGGAGGGATGAGTCAAAATTTATTTTTGTGGTAATCAAAATTATGCCTCAAATGCTGTCGATTGAGTTTATCTTGTATTAAACCCGGAATATTCCTTTAAATCATGTATCAATGCATTATGAGACCGCTAAATGTTAACATTGCTTTCGCGCTTCACGCGGCACTCTCTGAACTGTGCTGACGTAATATGCTTAATACTGAATTAAATCTGTTATACCGCTGTACTTTTTTGTAACAGTATACCACGCAACACTAGTCTAGATTTAGGAGAATTTTTCTGATTTTTTTCTGCAATTCTTTCCACTCAGCATTTCTGTAGCCACTGTGATGTTTATTAAATAATTCCTTGTGCTCAGATACTATAGATGAGAGCAGCTCAACATATATCTTAACACTGGTTCCCTATCTTTGACACTAGGGGTCACTCTTGGGAGCCTGAGACACCTCTGGTCTTTGATAAAAGGCCAATGAAAATTGGTGAGTGGTATTTGCATGCCACTCCCCTGAACATATGGGTATAAAAGGAGCTGGTATGCTAAACCACTCATTCAGATTTTCTCTTCAGAGCTGAACGGTCATGCTCACTGAGCTGAATTCTCACGACTATTCATTCACCTCTGCTGGATCTGATGCCACATTTCAGCGGCTTCTCCCTCTTCTGCACTGGTGCACTGCAGAGAACGCCCTTGGGCGCTTCGGCAGAAAAAAGAGTATATTTTTCTGAAAGAGTATATTTCTCTAAAAGAGCGGCACACACAGAACGCCTTTTTAAAGACACGTCTTTTTAAAGATTCCTTTCCGATTGTGTGTTATTCCTGGTTGCGGTCATTACCTCTCAACTTCAGATGGTCACGATCGCTGTCTTTCGTGTCTGGGCGCGTCCCACACGGAGGCAGCGTTTGTGGATGGTTCATGTTCTCACTGCGAGAACATGACCATGGCAACGTTGCGGCCACCCCAGCGGCTCCCCGCCTTGGTCCTTCTACCTACGGGTTTGAAGCCAGCGCGGCTAGCAATTTGGGGACCCCAATGGGACCGCCTCTGCCGGGTATCCCCCCGCGGACCTCCCATTCCCCAGCACGCTTGTCTGCCCCGATCGGGCTTTTGCCCAGTCACAGGCTGATGCAGAGATGACGGACATGCTTTCCCAGGCAGCCGCGAGCATCGGGCTAATGTGGAACCCTCCGCTCTCCCCTGAACCCTCGCAGCTCAATGATTGGTTCCTGGGCTCGCGGTGCCACTCAAAGCAGCCGTGCACTGCTTCAGTGCCTTTCTTCCCAGAAGTGCACAGGGAGCTGACAAAATCATGGGAGGCAACTTTACCACCCGGTCCCGATTTCTCAGTTCCCCAACCCTCACTACCCTCGATGGCAGGGCGGCCAGGGGCTATACGGCGATTCCCCCGGTGGATAAGGCGCTCGTGGTGCACCTGTGCCCGCAGAGTGCTGCCACCTGGCATGGATCCCCAAAGCTCCCGTCCAAGCCCTGTAGGTTCACGTTGTCCCTGACAGCCAAAGCCTACAGCGCTGCTGGACAAGCCACCTCTGCCCTGCACGCCATGGCTCTCCTGCAGGTCCACCAAGCCAAGGCGCTAAAAGAACTGCACAAGGGTAGTTCCGCCCCAGATCTGATGCAGGAAATGTGCTCGGCGACCGACCTCGCTCTCTGAGTGAGGAAGGTCACGGCGCAGTCTCTCGGGCGGACGATGTCCATATTAGTGGTCCAGGAGCGCCACCTTTGGCTCAACCTGGTCGAGATGGGTGAGGCCGACAAGACACGGTTCCTTGCTGCCCCCATCTCCCAGGCTGGCCTATTCGGCGACACCGTCGAGGACTTTGCCCAGCAGTTCTCGACGGTGAAGCAGCAGACAGAGGCTATCCGGCATATCCTGCCCCGGCACAGCTCAAGATCCCGCACCCCATCTGCTCGTCGCCAAGGGCATCCCCCTACGGTGACTGCACCGGCTCTGCCGCAGCCTGCCCCTTCGGCCCAGCCCCAGCATGGAGCCCACCGTCGTCAAAGCGCCCCTGAGACGGGCGACCCAGGGTCGACGAAACCCACTGCATTGGAGCTGGTAGTAAGACCACTCCATCCCCCGGTGGAGGGCCGGGTGGAGAATCTTTTGTTGCTTTCCATTTGATTTCGCCACATGCCCAAGTGGCTACGGTACCCAACAGTTCAGCAAAAGAGCGGTTTCCTCCTTTCCTGGGTCACATACCCGGTGTGCACGGTCGTCATCATGATCACCGTCCACCTTTTTTCCCTTGCAGGATTGGTGCTCCATCGGCGGTCTCCCTGCCCCTGCGCACCCAGCTGTGGCACAAATCCGCCCCCGATGTGACAGTCTCCATGGGTTGCGAGGACAGGCCTCTTCCTCCCCATCCCAGGCTGTTCCGGGGGTGGTCATAAGGAGCCAGGTAAGTGCTTCGATGTCCCTAGACTCAGCACGGCCACGACATGGTGTGGCACCTCGAGCTTCGCCCCGCCGCGAAGCTATCGCACCTTCCATGGAAGGGTGCGATAGAACCTGTCCCTCTGGCTGAGATGAAGAAGGGGTTTTACAGCCCCTACTTCATCGTACCGAAAAAAGGCCAATCTTGGACCTGCGAGTACTGAACCGGGCCTTACACACTCCCATTCGAGATGCTGATGCAAAAACGCATTTTGGTGAGTGTCCGGCATCAAGATTGGTTCGCGGCGGTAGACCTGAAGGACGCATACTTTCACATCTCGATTCTACCTCGACACAGACCCTTCCTGCGGTTTTCATTCGAGGGTCAGGCGTATCAGTACAAGATCCTCCCTTTCGGCCTGTCCTTGTCCCCTCACGTCTTCACGAAGGTCGCAGAGGCAGCTCTTGCCCCGTTAAGGGAAGTGGGCATTTGCAATCTCGACGATTGGCTAATCCTAGCTCACTCTCGGGACATGTTGTGTGCACACAGGGACTTGGTGCTCTCGCACCTTGGCCGATTAGGGCTTCGGGTCAGCTGGGAAAAGAGCAAGCTCCTCCCGATTCAGAGCATCTCTTTTCTCAGTTTGGAGTTGGACTCATTGACAGCACGCCTCACAAACGAGCACGCACAGTCGGTGCTGACCTGTTTGAAGACGTTCAAACAGAAAACAGCGGTTCCACTGAAACTCTTTCAGAGGCTCCTGGGGCACATGGCATCCTCAGCGGTGGCCACCCCACTCAGTTTGATGCATATGAGACCGCTTCAGCACTGGCTTCAGACTCGAGTCCCAAGATGGGCATGGCGCCGCGGGACACATCGCGTGGCCATTGCGCCGGTCTGTCACCATCTCTTCAGCCCTTGGACCGACCTCTTGTTTCTACGGGCAGGTGTTCCCCTAGAGCAGGTCTCCAGGTGCATCGTGGTCATGACAGATGCCTCCAAAACGGGCTGGGGCACTGTTTGCAATGGGCATGCAGCCACCGGCTTATGGACGGGCCCGCGGCTGCGTTGGCACATCAACTGCCTCGAGTTGTTGGCAATTCTGCTCACCCTGCGAAGGTTCTGGCCGTTGATCCAGAGCAAGCATGTGTTAGTTTGGACAGACAACACGGCAATGGTAGCATATGTCAACCGCCAAGGTGGTCTGTGCTCTCGTTGTATGTCACAACTCGCCCGCCGTCTCCTCCTCTGGAGTCAGCAGCACTTCAAGTCGCTGCGAGCCACTCACATCCGGGGTGACCTCAACACTGCAGCGGACACGCTGTCATGGCAGGTTACCCTCAGGAGAGAGTAGAGACTCCACCCTCAGGTGGTCCAGCTGATTTGGAGTCGATTCGGACAGGCACAGGTAGACCTGTTCGCCTCCCAAGAATCCTCCCACTGCCCGCTCTGGTACGCCCTGACCGAGGCACCTCTCGGCATAGAACGTGCTGGCATACAGCTGGCCTCCTGGCCTATGCAAATATGCGTTTCCCCCAGTGAGCCTACTTGCACAGACTCTGTGCAAGGTCAGGGAGGACGAGGATCAGGTCATCCTGGTAGCACCCTACTGGCCCACCCAGACGTGGTTCTCGGACCTCATGCTCCTCGCGACAGCCCCCCCTGACGAATTCCCCTGAGGAAGGACCTTCTTTCTCAGGGACGGGGCACCATCTGGAACCCCGACCAGACCTCTGGAATCTCCATGTCTGGCCCCTGGACGGGACGCGGAAGACCTAGACACGATCACTCAGGCTAGGGCCCCCTCTATGAGGCACCTGTATGCCTTTAAGTGGCATCTGTTCGCTAAGTGGTGTTCTTCCTGACGGGAAGACCCCCAGAGATGCGCAGTCAGATCAATGTTTACCTTCCTGCAGGAGAGGTTGGAAGGGCGGCTGTCTCCTTCCACCTTGAAGGTGTACGTTGCTGCTATAGCAGCACACCATGACACAGTGGATGGTAAGTCCTTAGGGAAGCACGGCCTGATCATCATGTTCCTGAGAGGCGCCAGGAGACTGAACCCCTCCAGACCATGCCTCATTCCCTCATGGGACCTCTCTGTAGTTCTTCAGGGTCTACAGAGAGCCCCGTTTGAGCCTTTGCAGGCAGCTGAGCTTAAGGCAATCTCCTTAAGACTGCCCTCCTGACTGCGCTCACTTCCATCAAGAGGGTAGGAGACCTGCAAGTGTTCTCTGTCAGCGAAACGTGCCTGGAGTTCGGTCCGGGCTACTCTCACATGATCTTGAGACCCCGACCGTGCTATGTACCAAAGGTTCCCACGACCCCTTTTAGGGACCAGGTGGTGAACCTGCGAGTGCTGCCTCAGGAGGAGGCAGACCCAGCCCTGTCGTTGCTGTGTCCGGTGCGCGCTTTATGCATCTATTTGTATCACACGCAGAGCTTTAGGATCTCTGAGCAGCTCTTTGTCTGCTTTGGTGCACAGCGGAAAGGAAGCGCTGTCTCCAAGCAGAGGATCGCCCACTGGCTCAGTGACACCATAGCTATGGTATATCATGCCCAAGACGTGCCACCCCCGGTAGGGTTACGAGCCCATTCTACCAGGGGTGTAGCGGCCTCCTGGGCCCTGGCCAGGGGTGCCTCTCTAACAGACATTTGCAGTGCAGCGGGCTGGGCAACACCCAACACCTTTGCAAGGTTCTACAACCTCCGGGTGGAACTGGTTTCATCCCAGGTAGTGGCATGCAATACAAGCGGATAAGCCCAGGATAGCTGGCTGGGTGTATCGCTTGCACATAGCGCCTTTCACCTCCTCTGAGCTGAAGATGTGCGGCATTAATTCCCAGTAGTGTTCACAAACTATGTTCCCTGGTTGACTTCCTCCGAGCCCTGTGGCAGTCGAGGACTCACTGCCGGCCCAGTACACGTGCTAACTAAGAGCCCTGTTCTGGGGTAGGTGCTCCGCATGTGGCAGTTCCCTGTAAGGTAACCCCATGCGATGTATATCTTCCACAAATTCGTTTCCCTGTTGACAAACTGAATCTTTCTTGGGCAGAGCCCCCTCTGCCACAGTCTCCATGTTTGTAGTAACTCCTTCCCCATTGGGTAGGATCTACCATGAGACTCTCCACATGGTCGGCAAGGCCATGTAACATATTTTCCACTTAAATATCCCCCCCTCACTTTGGGGCGAGGTGTGGTCTCCGCGATGTCCTCCCCTTGGGAGGGACACCCCCCGACTAGACCTGGCGGCCCAGTTGGATAATCCCCCTTGTTTTTTAGGGAGTGGAAAAGGGGAAAAGAGGCCACAACTGGATTAGCCTGTCTCTATCTTTTGGGTAGTCGACTTGTCCCCAAAGGGCCGTTCGACACTCATAATTATGTTGGGGGAGGTTACGTGTTGGCCTGGTGCGCTGGCTACGAGGCACACAGTTGTCTGCCCATCACACACCGCCAGTTCACGTAACAAAGTTCAGCCAGTTGCGGCATTTTGTATAGGGACCCCTAATGTCACTACATCGACACAACGTTGAGTGAGTGACAGATAGGGAACGTCCTGGTTACTTGCGTAACTTCTGTTCCCTGATGGAGGGAACGAGACGTTGTGTCCCTCCTGCCACAACGCTGAACTACCCGCTGAAATGGCTGGACCTTGTCTCGGCTCCTCAGCATAAAACCTAAATGAGTGGTTGCATAGCTCCTTTTATACCCGTATGTCTGGGGGAGTGGCATGCAAATACCACTCGCCAATTTTCATTGGGCTTTTATCAAAGACCAGAGGTGTCTCGGGCTCCCAAGGGTGACCCCTAGTGTCACTACATCGACACAACGTCTCGTTCCCTCCATCAGGGAATGGAGGTTCTGCAAGTAACCAGGACATTACTAGTTGTTCTTCTTTAGGTGATTAAAGTTGAATTGCTACACTGTAACCTTTGGTGCATTGGTGCCACCAACAGAATGGATTTTGTAGCTGCCAGTGGCTTATCACTTTGATCGGTCATTTTTCTTCACAGTCCGAAGAAAAAAAATCATAGGATTATTGGCAAATAGCACCATAGAAATACATTTCTCCTAATGAAAAGTCTGGCTTTGTGTAATAGGCCTTCAAACTCAACCACTTTCTCTCTTTCTCTGTTCATTTATTTTTTCCATTTAAAGTCAACATGAAATGGCGCACATGCTTTATTTAATTTAAAATCCTTAATGAGACATTTTTTAAAGTGCAACTGGATATTCAACAAGAAAAAAAACAATGTAGGGTTGGACTTGATTTTATCCATGGAGAATTGATTGGATGATGAAATTGCTCTCTATATGACGGGTGGTAAATAAAAGAAGAGGGTTTGGTGACGTCAGCTGAAAAGAAATGTCCTTCAAATATTATTGAAGTTATTGCATTTTGATGAAAGATTACCAGGAATGTGTGTTAAGAAAGTAAATAGATTTAGTATTGATTTCATGCTGACTTTAAGTGATTCACACACACACACACAAACACACCCACACCGCTGCTTTTGAACAGGTTTGGCAGGTACAGTTCTCTACTGCTGAAAACAGCAGGTGCAGTGGTAGCTCACACAATCTCACCTGTGACAGGTGTGTATGTGCGTGTGTGTGTGTGTGTGTGTGTTTTACATAATCATCAGTCAGCAGGGAGGAGGTTAAAAGACACAAACACACTTTGAGTCAGACCTGAGGTGAGAAGCATGTGAACAGGATTACAAACAAACGCATAAAGTAAGGTTAGTGCTCCACAGTCACATCTACATATTTGTGTTTTTCTGCAGTTCAGTTGTTCAACTCTTTCTTTCTGTAAATGTTTGCTAACCCAGAGGAAATTTTTATTTTTATTTTTATTTTACTTTTTTCAACTCCGCGGTTGCTCTTTCAAAGCTCACAAGACTTAATGGTGGTCTTATGTTTCATTTAAGTATCAACATTGTCTCAGATGGTTCTCCTAAAATACTTTGGATCTAATCGAATCAACTGTTGTCATACATTAAGAGAGTTTGTGGATAGTATACCTCAAATCATTTGATCATGGAAGAATATGATAAGAAATGTTCAAATTCATATTGAGATCTCTGACTTTTGCTTGCAAATTAGTTTGAGACATTGATGAGATCTCTTCTGAAACTCTAGAGGAGACAGACGAGATTACTGAGGTGTTTCTCATGAGAAAAATCTACCTAAGCAAAAGTCTACATTTGCTGCCCATTTAAACTCATTACTGTCTAGAGAAACGATGGAAATATTAAAGAGATCTTCTTAGTGTTTTTTCTTTCCTATAAGAAGTGCACTTAAGTGGCAGATACTCAAACTTGCTGCCATATTGTAAAAAGACAATATTGGGTTACAGTTATAACTACTAGGGCATTAATTTAATGTGATTAATTGTATAAAAAATAATGCCTTAAAAACACTAACACAATTAATTATGCCTCTTGACCCGTATATAAATCCCATAATAAAGGCATGTATTTTCCTACCATCGGAGCAATTCACACTTGAAGTACATGTAACTTTGTGTCAGCAGGGGGCAGTCAGCGCGCCTCAACAAACCTCACAAGCAGAGCAGACACAGAATGAGAGCCGCTCAAACATGATGCATTCTTGACAGCTGGACATGTGGATTTTATATATATATATATATATATATATATATATATATATATATATATATATATATATATATAATTATTATGTATTATTGATATTTAATTATCTGTAAATACTGATATATGCAATTAATTGCGATTAATTTGATTAGTTAATCATCATATCACATAATTTATTTGATTATAATAATTTAGTTTATAATTATAATTATTTTAATCAATTGGCAGTCAGTTGACATTTTATAATGATGTAGTGTTCAGAATTAGATATAATCCTGAGATTTGTTTAATTTATGAACTTTTTTGTACTGTGTTTATATTTGTCATCAAGACAAATGCTCATGAAAATGTTCAATCATTTATGGCGATTCTGTGAGCTTTATGGTGAAGGCCGATCGTCTTACAGTTGGAGTTAAAATTATCTCTGTATTGATTGTCCAATTGTTGGCTGCTGTCTCTCTGGTTGTGATAAAGGTCGAGTCCTTCCTGGATTTTTGCCTGTTAGAGCAAAAGAGTGTGTAAAATGTAATGAGGTGAAACATGGTATAATGAGGCAGTATGGTAATTACATTGTGTAAATAAAAAAATAAAAAAATAAAAATAAACAATAATAATAATAATAATAATAATAATAATAATATATATATATATATATATATATATATATATATATATATATATATATATATATTAAATGTAATAATTCATATAATTAAAATGCATTGCATTATTGTGGCAAATGAGTAAAGCATTGATTAGACAATACAAAAAGTGTCTTTAGAAGTCAATATATTGTTCAGTTGCATATCATTAAACATAAGCCTTTCACTGGCCTACAGTCCAAAGTAATCTATTTTGCAACTGAATTCGTCCATCTGTCCAAGGTAGGTTTATTGTAAGGACTTTTCTAAGGACTCGTCTACTGTGTCAGACAGACACTTTGAGCATCTCACTTTGGTTTTGTTGCGTCAAACACAGCGTTTTTAGGTCGCAGTGCCAAGTTGGTCAATGTAGTTTGAAAAACATGTCCTGAGACTTCTGCATTTAGACTTGCGGGTCTTCCATCTGTGTTTGAACGCAAGAATGTGTCCTCATCTTGTGCTGTCTGCTGTCAGTAAGTTGCGCTTACTGCCCCCTGCTGACTGAAACTCATAAAAACATGAAGGTGGTATTTCAAGCTTGAATTAACACCTTAAATCAACAGCCCTAGTTAAAATGCACACTGCTTCAACAGGATAGCTAAAAACTTTATATGTGTAATCTTGAGACTGATAAAATCACTTGCTTATCTTGTCTGTGCAAATTTACATCCAGTCTTTCAACTGCTGTCATGACCAGAAAATGCCAGTGAAGCCAATTAACTTTCACATGATATGCATAAGAATACCACAAAGTAACGTGATGTAAATGTTCACACACAGGAATTACGTCAGAAATGCATAACGAGAAAATTCATCCACCTAGAAAAGTAGCCCCACCAGTAAAAGGATGATTAAGGGTGCCTGGGTAGCTCATCGATTAAAGACACTGACTACCACACCTGGAGTCGTGAGTTCGAATCCAGGGCGTGCTGAGTGACTCCAGCCAGGTCTCCTAAGCAACCAAATCGGCCTGGTTGCTAGGGAGGGTAGAGTCACATGGTGTAAATTGTGGTCCTCTATAATGAGGTTTGCTCTCTGTGGGGTGCATGGTGAGTTGTGCGTGGATGCCGCGGAGAATAGCGTGAAGTCTCCATATGTGCTATGTCTCCACGGTAACACGCTCAACAAGCCACGTGATAAGATGCACGGGTTGACAGTCTCAGACGCGGAGGAAACTGAGATTCGTCCTCCACTACGCGGATTAAGGCGAGCCACTACGCCACCACGAGGACTTAGAGCACATTGGGAATTGGGCACTCCAAATTGGGGAGGAAAAAAGAAAATCAGGAAACATAAATAAATAAATAAATAAAGGATGATTATGTATATGTCACAGTCTGTCTTCCTCATTTCTTCAAGGACTCTTATTTTGAAGTTTTCCACTGGACTACATCACCCATAGTTCACTGCCCTAATCACTTCCATCTGTTCATCATCATCCGCACCTGCTTTCCATTCCCTCATTATTTTCCCTGTGTATATATACCCTCTAGATTTGTTCATCATTTGTCAGTCCTTGAAGTGTTACGTTAGCATGTTGAGCTTGATCGTTTTTTTCCACTCTATTATTATTGAAGGATTAAAAGAATCTACTCCTGCATCTCCTCTCTTCCTCTTCCACTCCTAGACACCCAACGTTACAGTATACAACTCAAATAATACACATTTTTGAACAGAAGGATTAATATGCTTCAATAAATATTTGAACTTCGTATTTCTGCTTTTAAAGCCTCTGGTACAGTAGCCCCATAGACTTCCATTGTTAGTGCATCACTGTAAACATAATTTTTGTTTGTTTTTACAAACTGATGGATGAGCTGAAAGTAGTTTTTGTGGTAATCAACAATCACAGATGCAGACACTGTAAAATGTATCACATATAGTACATGCCTTTATTTTCATGATTTTATTTCTTCTGTTTTGTGTTTTTGTTCTTCTAGAGTTGTCCCCACCAGTGTACCGACTGCAGTACTCAATAGACTATCTACAGAAAAAGCAAGCCCCCCTCCCAGACCATGCCACGCCCAGCTCCCACAGAGACCCCACCCCCACTCTTCAGCCACGACCAGAAAGCCCACAGCACATAAACCCCACGGTATTGGACTGGATGCGCTCTGTTGTTCACCAAATTTTCTTGTGACAAATCAATTAAAAGTTATTTTCTTATATGGAATATTTCACCCAAATATGACAATTCTGTTACTGCACTTACAAAAATCGAGAGTTCGTGGCAAATTTGCCACTGATTATTTTCACATGAAAATGAGCTTTGCAGCAAACTCTTCGTTGTCACCAAAGGTTTGCTGCAGGTTCACCACTACCGGTGACAAGCTGCAAGCTTCTGGCAAACATTTGTGGTGAATCACAAGCTCATTTGCTTGTGAAAATAATGAGTGGCACATTCATGTCAACAATGACAGTTCATAGTGACCATGTCTGCAAAGCTCCAAAAAGGACACATTAAAGGAGCATACAACTTCCGTGGGATATTCCAAGCCATATGATAAGTTTGTGTGAGAGAAAGGCCAAAATTTAAGTCGTTATTCACAGAAAATCTTCCCCTTCGTCACAGCTCTCAAATAAAAAATGGCAGTGTTAGATGTGTCACATCAGTGATGTTTGGCCATATTTGATTTGCAAACTTTTGTGAGTGTAGGGGAAGATTTTCAGTGAATAGCGATTTAAATTCAGTGTGTTCGGTGGTTGTATATACTTCTCAAATGATCATTTTATGATGCTGTTTTCTCCATTTTGGAGCTTCACAGACATGTTCACTTGGTTTGAAAAGAGCAGCATGAAGATTCTTTGTGTTATAAAGAAAAAATAAGAGCATGCGGGTTAGGAACGACATAAGGGTAAGTCAATAATGACAGAACATTATGTCTTTGGCAAAGTATCCCTTTAGTGGTTCTCTCCTTGAATGTACAGCACGTATGTGTGTTTGCAAAGAGCGCTTGCATGGATATTAATGTGTGTGTTTCATAGAGGGCAAAACAGACAGAGGAAGGAAGTGCAGAGCGCTCAGACTATCTGCTTCCTGAATACAGCTTAATTTATTAAATTACATCATAATGGTATTACATTCGGTTAGATGCATCTCATCAAATATACACTCTACAAATGTATACTAGTTTAAGGCATGTTATAACCGTTTATGAAGATACACAATCCATCTTTTTGTTTTTGTTGTGTATGTAGTTGTATCTAGTTGTGTAACCACAGCACTTTTCACACAGTCATCTCCACTTCCTGTTCTCAAATCAGGAAGCTGCCAGTTGATTTCGGACAGCTGAAGTGTCTCCATCTTTCTTTTATAGTTTGTTTGTTGTCTGTTTCTTTGTTTGCATTCATATTGCACGAGTGGATTTGGATTGATCAGTATGGAGGGTGCCTCTCTGGGGTGTGAATGGAGGAAATGCAAGTGGTTCATTGTGACAGTGACTAATCTTGTGTGAACATTCTGTCTGTGTCACTTAGTGCCCCCTAAGCCTGTGCACCTGCTGCAACGGGGTCACATCCCCCCAGCGTCCTCTTGCCCACTCCCAAACCCTCCTCCAAAACCAGGAGCGAGTGTGGGGTAAGTCATCGAGAACATCCAGAACTCCAGGTAAGTTTCAAGTGTGTGTTTTAAAGCAGTGATACTGACCATGTTTTTGTTGTGTTTTAGATTGTCTATGTTATTAGTGTTGTTTACTACATAGCAAGCATTATTATTACTATTGCTCATAGTTAGCATCAGTGAAGTATACAATCCCCTAGCCCTAAGTAATAGACTATGACGCATATCTCGTCCCAGCTATTTGTGCTACAGACATCAATGATGCCGTAAATCATGCGGCTGTGACCAAATTTACATTATTCATCTGGCAGACAATAAAATAGGTTAAAAAAAAAAAAAAAACATAGACTTACACTGGTGGCCAAAAGTCTGGAATAATGTACAGCTTTTGCTCTTATGGAAAGAAATTGGTACTTTTATTCACCAAAGTGGCATTCAACTGATCACAATGTATAGTCAGGACATTAATAATGTGAAAAATTACTATTAGAATTTGAAAAAAATATTCAGAACTTAAACTACTTCAAAGAGTTCTCATCAAAAAATTATCCACATGCAGCAATGACAGCTTTGCAGATCCTTGGTATTCTAGCTGTCAGTTTGTCCAGATACACATTTCACCTCACGCTTCCTGTAGCACTTGCCATAGATGTGGCTGTCTTGTCGGGCACTTCTCACGCACCTTACAGTCTAGCTGATCCCACAAAAGCTCAATTGGGTTAAGATCCATAACACTCTTTTCCAATGATCTGTTGTCCATTGTCTGTGTTTCTTTGCCCACTCTAACCTTTTCTTTTTGTTTTTCTGTTTCAAAAGTGGCTTTTTTTTTTTTTTTTTCAATTCTTCCAATAAGGCCTGCACCCCTGAGTCTTCTCTTTACTGTTGTACATGAAACTGGTGTTGAGCGGGTAGAATTCAATGAAGCTGTCAGCTGAGGACATGTGAGGCGTCTGTTTCTCAAACTAGAGACTCTGATGTACTTATCCCCTTGTTTAGTTGTATCTGGGCCTTCCACATCTCTTTCTGTCCTTGTTAGAGTCAGTTGTCCTTTGTCTTTGAAGACTGTAGTGTACACCTTTGTATGAAATCTTCAGTTTTTTTTGGCAATTTCAAGCATTGTATAGCCTTCATTCCTCAAAACAATGATTGACTGACATGTTTCTAGAGAAAGCGGTTTCTTTTTTGCTATTTTTGACCTAATATTGACCTTAAGACATGCCAGTCTATTGCATACTGTGGAAAACAAACACAAAGACAATTTTAAGCTTCATTTAACAAACCAAATAGCTTTCAACTATGTTGATATAATGGCAAGTGATTTTCCAGTACCAAATTAGCAATTTAACATGATTACTCAAGGATAAGGTGTTGGAGTGATGGCTGATGGAAATGGGGTCTGTCTAGATTTGATCAAAACTGACTTTTTTCAAATAGTGATGGTGCTGTTTTTTACATCAGTAATGTCCTGACTATACTTTGTGATCAGTTGAATGCCACTTTGGTGAATTTCCTTCCGAAACATCAAAATTTGTACATTATTCCAAACTTTAGGCCGCCAGTTTACATTAAGGAGGGACCGAGCCATATCTATAGACAAAAATATTAAAGAGACTTGGGGATGGGCTCTTTTGATTCAGGCCATTAAGAAACCACCTAGCAACTACCCAAAACACCTTATCAACCACATAGCAAAATGCTCAAAACCACTCAAAATACCTTTGCAACTGTATAGCAGTAACCTAGCAACAACCCAGAACACCCTGGCAACCACATAGCAAAATGCTCAAAACCACTCAAAATACCTTTGCAACTGTATAGCAGTAACCTAGCAACAACCAATATCAACTGCAACTGCATAGCAACATGCTCAAAACCACTAGAAACACCTTCACAACTGCATAGCAACACCTTATTAACAGCATAGAAACATCTTAGCGACAATCTAGAACACCCTAGGAACCTCAATTCGATTCAGTGAAAAACAATCATCTCAAAACCACACGAAACTCCTTTACAACCACATAGCAATGCCTTATCAACCACCCAAAACACCTGATCAACTGCAGAGCAATACTCTTGCAACCATCTAAAACACCCTAGGAGCCTCATTGCAACACATTAAAAAGCAATCAGAACACCTTAGCAACTGTACAGCAATTTCCTAGCAAACACTCTGTGTGCTCAAAACCACACGGAACACCTTCACAACTGCATAGCAATGCCCTAGCAACCACTCAGAACACCCTAGGAACCACATAGAAGCGAAACACCTTCGCAACCACATAGCATTGCCCTAGCAACACTCTAGAATCGTGGCAGCAAGTTTGGCACAGGTAAACACCACACAATTTTTCTTCAGGAAATGTAAAATTCTAGCATCTTTATGTGTAACACATGTATTGCTTTTTTAATTCACTAAGAGTTTTAGTAAGATACTAAACCTTTTTTGTTGTAACTTAATCCATGAAGTATTATTGTATTTTTAATCTTAAGGTTTCCATTTGTGGGTGTTTTGCTAAGCCTCCAGTGGTATGTCAACATGGAGTCTCAATCTACTCCACAATCTGACATGAGCGGTCAGCCTCAGGTCACGGGGTCAAAAGCACAGGATTCTGGGGAGTTATGCTCCATGGGTGGGCTTGAACTGAAACCCTCTGATATCACAGAACTTTTGGCTTTGCCCAGCTTAAACTCCTTACAAGTAGACTGTGTGAATGACATAGAAATGACAGATGAACTTCAAAAAGAGCATACAAAACATAGCAGCAGTGTTTTGGAGAATAATCATAGTGATTTACATGGTGACCACAACGATGAGAGCAGTAACCATAGAGACACGGAGCCCGAGGGACCCCCACTCGAGGACCCCTGTGAGTCTCAGGATCATGAAGGGACGGAACAGAATGGAAAGATCCCGAATCGTGACAGTGGGATTGATAGCCCCTCTTGTGGGGCAGAGGGGGAGGTGTTCCCAAACGAGGACCCTATTGAGGAAGAGGACCGGAGTGATAGCATTGCCACGGAAACGGAGAGTATGTCATGTGTCACCACTAGCAACAAACGGGACTCAACGCAGGATGAAGACAGTGATTTGGATGAAGGGAGCGGTGAAGATCCAGACAGCCTGGAACACAAAGTAAGAATATTGATTAATACAATGTTCTTAAGGGGGTTTTGAAGAAATTGCAGTTATGTTGCTAACAAGTTACTAGATAAGGACTACAACACTTTTCTGATTGGTTTGGCAGGTACACTCACATGCTTGTAGTAGCTGTAATTCTTATTTAGCAGCTTGTTAGCAACATAATTTTTTTTAAAACACAGCGGCTTCAAAATTCACGTTTGAGGTATGACTGTGTAATTTATGTTGTAGAAAAATATGTCCAAGTATCTTCAAGTAAAGTTACCCCAGACCACATTAACAAAGGCGAATTAACCTTCCGCCTTCGACCTACAAATTGATGTCATGGCTAAACAGCTCTATTCAAGCTAGTCTTGTGTAGCCTGACCCATGACTGCAGCATAGGTCTGGGGTCTATAGCTGCTTCAATTGGCCAAGAACCACCCATTTAGACAGGAAACTGACATGTTATGCGACCAATCACAGTCAGTTTTGTCATGACGGGGTGTTTAGGGGTGGAGTTATCAGAAATGTATCATATCATAATAAAAGACAGACATAGGGAAATAAATAATTTATATAATGGCGTGCAGGTCTCTGCAGGCAGCTGCACAGAAAACAAATGGGAAAATAGAGTAAAATATCTGTATAGAGTCTAAGTACAGCACAGAAGACCTAATTTTAAATGAATATGAATTTCACATACATAACTAAGTAAACAAAGTGGAATATGCAGCTCTGCTCATGGATATCCGCTTTACATTCTGCTACGTGCCTCAATCGAAACTCTGAATATCTTTAAAAATTAGATGTCACTAACCTGGTAAACTTGGGCAAATTCTGTGATTATTTTGTCCTCAAAAGCACTCATTGTATCAACACAGAACCTTGTGAACATGACTTAGCATCCAGGCAAACTGATAAAATGAAATGTGCGCGTCTCCTTGCAGAAGTTCCGTCGAACCAGCCAATCAGATTTGCACTGATTGTTCGAGAAAGCCTTTTCCAGTTTTATGTGCTATAAGCATCAGACGGTTAGTACACTGTGACTGTGGGCATGCCATCTGAGGCTGAGACTATATTCAAGCTTGTAGTACCACCTTCATATTTTACGAGTCCCAGTCAGCAGGGGCCAATGAACTGAACTCCAGCTGTACAGGCAACAAAACACACTTAGTGACAGCAGACAGCACAAGATGAGGACATGTTCTTGCATTCAAACACAGCTGGATGCAGCACTACTCAGAAAAACACGTCTTGAGACCTTTGCACTCTAAGTTTCAAACTACATTTTACTTGACACACCATCCTAAAAACGCTGCGTTTATGAAAGACTTAAATCTCCAAAACTGTTTGTCAAGATTTTGATCAAATAACATTTCAAATCAGCCATAACATCTGACGACAACAATGGTATAATAAATGGTGCTTCTTTAGCTCAAATCATGCTAAAAATGCAAGTTTTCTAGCTGGTCTAGAAAATAACCCGTCTCATCCTTATAGCATATAGGTATGGTGACACTTTAATATTGTTTAAAACAGTCAATTTTTAATTAGTTAAGCTATTTTTATCAATGCCTTTTGTTATTTGTAATGAACATTTCTCTCATGTATCATAGAGACTAAATGTGTTGACATTTCTCAGATGATCATATGCATCAGTTATGTGTCATAAATACAGTATGAGGAAGTGAACATTTGCTATTTTCTCACTGTGTGTGTGTGTGTGTGTGAGTGTGTGTGTACAAGAACAACATTAAACTCTCATAATAAAGCATATTACATTTATACACAGTTTACTTTTATATTAATTTCACAGAAACCATTGTAAAAATAACTATCTATCTATCTATAGAGCTGTCAATTGATTAAAATTTGTGTAAAATGGTCTCAGACGCAGAGGCAACTGAGATTCGTCGTCCGCCACCCAGATTCAGGCGAGTCACTACACCACCAGGAGGACTTAGAGCGAATTGGGAATTGGGCATTCCAAATTGGGGAGAAAAGGGGAGAAAGAAAAAAGTTGTCAAATAATTATGTGAAAATGTTGATTAATAAATCAAATGAATTGCATATATTTATTTTTGCCATGAAAGGCCCCCAAATAAAATAATTTAAGATATATTAATTAATTATAAATATACCTATTTAAATAATTATAAATATAATATATACAAATATAATAACTGTATATAAAATATAATAAGATGATTCAAATACATTGCATTATTGTGGCAGATGAGCAAAGCATTAATTAGACAACACAAATAGAGGATTTAGAAGTCAATATATTGTTTATTTCCATATCATTAAACTTAAGACATTGGCCTACAGTCCACAGCAATCCATTTTACAATTGAATTCATCAAACTGTCTGAGATAGACGTATTATAAGGGCTTGTCTAAGAACACATCTACTGTACTGTATGTACACATGCGTCAGACTGACACTTTTAAAGTCTCTCACTTGAGGCGTCACGTCATAAACACAGCATTTATAGGATGCTGTGTCAAGTTAAATGTAGTAAAAAAATAAAACCTCGAGACCCCTGCATTGCCAGCTGTGTTTGAACACAAGAATGTGTCCTCAAATTGTGCTGTCAGTAAGTGTGTTTGTTTCATGTACTGCTGGAGTTGTGCTCACTGCCCTCTGCTGACTGGGACTCCATGCTTGAATTGCTCCAATGGTAGGAATATTCCTTATTATGGTCAGGGGACATGATTAATAGCGTACATTTTTTAATGCATTATTTGTTATATAATTACTTACACTGAATTAACACAATAAATCGACAGCCCTAGTCTGTATTGAATTATTAAACATGTGCTGTGTCTATAGTGAATCGCTAAAGGCATTAAGCGTCTGTAATTAAAAATGCTCACCTGACAGCATGCAGTTTTACATCCCAACAAGGGTGAGGCACTGTATAACCTTCTGTGACACGTCATCTTACCCAACAAGTTCCCCTGCTTCCCGACTCACACGTTTTCATGGATGAGAGGAAGCAGGATATTTTCTGGGATCGCTAATACATTTACACACACACAAACATGCTGGCATTATTCATTTTCAGTCATTAGACATGCAGAAGTATAAAGTGCTTCAAAAGAAAGCAGCAGTTCATCACGGTAGGTGACGCTGAAGGGTGTTTTGTGTCGTTAAGGCGTGACAGGACATAAGCTTTGTGTCTGCTCAGCAAGAATCGCCCTACACACCTAGATATTATGAGCACAATACATACACACACCCAGATACACCCATAATACACACCAGAAACTGTCAGTCTGTTCTCGTTCAGTGAAGGAATGCTCATCCATTGTGCAAAAATACACACACACACAAAAGCTGTCTGCACAAACAGAAACACCTCTCGTTTCCTATGTTTCCTGCCAGTGACGTACACGTGTGTTCAGAGGAAAGTGTGTGTGTGTGAACAGCTGACATGTTGATGTGTTTTAACAGTTTTATTAATCGCTTTGGCTCAATTCTCGAAAGATAATTTTCTTTTTTTTTTTTTTTTAGTTTCTTGTTCACACCAGATTTGTATTTCTTATTCATTTAAGCAAATTGCACGTGTTTTGGCAAAAGAGTAAGTACAAATGTCTACAATTTGCACAATAACTAAATGCACATGGCTTGCTGATCAAAACTGATGAGCTGATTCTCAGTGAAATTGTCATACTCTTCACAACTTCTAAACATTCTTTCATCGTGTGAGCCATCACATGGAAAATTAGCCATTCAATTATCAAAATTTGTCAGACATACATGTATATTCCACAAATATCTATGACATGGAATGTTTGTGATGTCTGCTAAATCTCAGGCCAGACCAACAAGAGTGACAGGATGTCCACCAAGAAGATGGGAACTTGTAGTGTTACGTACTGTGAGGAGGTACAGTTTATTGTTTTTTACAGAACTACCGCAGGTTTTTTCATTGTTGCGGTTTTTTTTTTTCTCTTTTTTTCATGGATGTCATTTTGTGGCAATTTTCTGTTCACTAGATATGACTTTACATGTAAGAAATGTGTAAAAATGGACATGCAAATGTGAATTTTCTGTTTACATGTAACACATTGCTACAAAAATAAATGTACTGTATAAATACAAATGTGCATATCCTTTTTCTGTGTACTATAGTATTGTACAGTATTGACTTTTGATCTCGGTGTGATACACAGTAACATTCAGCTAGACAAAACTGACATTCTTGTATAGTACAGTAAGCAGTCAGTGTAAACAAAAAAGTAGAACAAAAATGAAATTTGTATATAACAAACATTTCCAGGGTTGACTGCCATGGTAAAAAACATCTCAACATTTTGACCAGTAGAGCTCACATGATGACAAAAAAAAAACCTTTTCATTTTAGTGACATTGGCCAATTTACTGACACAATAACTACTGTAGGTTTTGAAGCATGAATTAAATGTTTTGGGTGAGTTACTACATTTTGCAGACATGCAATAGAGTTGTGATGTCCCATAAAACAGTTGTGACAATTGCACTTCCAGTTTAGAGAATGTTAAGACTGTTTCAAAAAACAAGCCAATGCGATTGAGAAAAACTGTAATAGATGTATTATCACAGGATGTGGTATGAGCTGCTCATCACAAATGAGCGTGTGTGTACGCTGTTATTTTTGCCTATGAGTGATAGATGCTATTTGTGTACTGTGCATTTGGCTGATTGACATTAAAGCATGAATATTTAGAATAATAAACATCTATAGAGAAGATATAGAGAAGTTTTTCATGTTTTGCAAGGTTCAAATTGCAAACTGTCAGACCATATTGATAAATCTCACTAAAATATGTCCAAAAATAAATAAATAAATAATGAAATTGTATTTTGTACAAAGGTAATGAAGCTTGACATTTTTAAGACCATTAATATTTTTTTGCATTGTGACATTATTTTCATGACAATTCAGCACTTTTTTGTTACTGTAATGCATCCAGTTATTATTATTTAATTTTGTTTATTTCCTATTATTCCCAATAGTGATTCTCATTCTCAGTTCTCATTAGAGTCCAGATTCCTGTAGTCCCGCATAACCAGAAAACTGTCATGACTAACAGATTACACCTAACCAGCAGCCATCTAGAAAAGTTGTTCCACCTAAACGATTTGGACTTGACAGCTCATAACAAATATTTTTTCCTCTATGTTTTATGTAATCACTTTAACAAAAAACAAGATTCATATTTCTGCTTTTAAACTCCCTGGAACACTTGCCCCACAGACTTCCATTGTACCAGTGGAAAGTGTATTTACTGTAAACATAATTTTAGTTTATTTTTATAAGCTGTTAGATGAGTCAACATTTTTATCTGTGGTTATCAATGGCCTGCCACTGTCGATAGAGCTTAAGTTGTAATTCAAACAATATTGTCACACTAACCTAGAATTTAAACAAAATTCACATGACAAATAGTGACATCATTTCCAACCATTTGGTATTACATCATAGAAAAGAACAGAAAAAACTATAAGTTTATACCTCTCAAAAACAAATAGAAATAGACGTCCAACAATTTTACTGTATTATTAGAATGATCATGGGGGAAATGCATTATTTGTCTCCCACTTGAAGCCTGCAAATCCCTCTGACATTTTACCCTTTGACTTGATTGCTGTGGGCCTAAAGACAATAATTTTTAAGGCATGATTTTCAATCGTAGCATACATTAAAACCGCACAATGATGACTCAAAGACATTTAGATACTACTAGATCTTACACAACTGACCATGACAATCTTTTGTGGTGGAGTGTGTGGTGGACATCAAGGGCTTTGCCTTTTATGTCAGGGAGAGAACTTTTCTGTTAATATTGGTAGTTATTTCTCATTGCCAGTACCTGTTACTTACGGTGTCCCACAAGGTTCTGATTTAGGGCCTCTTTTGTTCTGTATACAAGCTTCCATTCTGCTCTATTTTTCAAAAGTGCAATCTTTCATATTATTGTTACACCAACGACACATGATTTTGTCTGCCAGTCAGATCAGACTGTAGTTGCACCCTTGGTAATCTTTTTAACTGTCATGCTGATATCAAATCTTGGGCTGAATTACATTTCCATCAGCTCAATGAAAAGAAACTGAGGTAATTGTTTTCGGTTCTCCTGCCTTAGTTACCACTGTTGGTAATCGGATATGTCCCTTTACTGCTAACCTGCCTAATAATGTCAAAAATGGCGGTGTCATTCTGGACTCCTCTTTGGCCTTTGACAAGCAGATTAGTGCTGTCGTTAAGCGCAGCTTTTTCTTTTACTCAAATTCCAAGATAAAAATAGTTATCCATGCGCTTGGTTAGATTATTGCAATCCTTTTAATGACGTACAGTACTGTCACATTTACCAACTTAATTGTTCAGTTTTCAGTATATTCTTAAATATGCTATTGGAAACACTCTTTTATTTTAATTGTTTTTTATATTAATATAAAATACATACAAATTAAATTTAAACAATGTAGCCTTCAAGTGTTTCTTAATTAAACATTGCTCCAATATTTTAAAGTAATTATTCAAGAGCCAGTAATAAAATAGAGAACTGAGTAAACGTTGCTTTGTTTTTTCAGTAATAGCAGCAATTAAACAATATAGCTGCGAGCAGCAATTAACGGGGTTCAAGCGGTTTAAGGCCTTTAAGCACATGCGTAAAAATTTATTTACAGGCAATTTACTAAGGAAATACATGGTTTTTAAAGCTTTTTAAAGCTCATAGCACCACCTATGGTCTGATCTCCATAAAAGTCTGCATGCTTGTTTAGAATCATATGTTGAATGTTCTCAGCTAATTTTCGTGAAGTTTTGAGTTTTTGTTTAGGAATTATGGGCTTATTTGTACACTTGACACTGTTATAGCTACCAAAGGGTAAAGAGTGTCCGATTTCTTTCAAATTTCTCACAGACCTCTATGGCCAGGAGTCGAACAGGCCCACCGAGTTTTGTGCCGATCTGCCTCCGTTAGCCTTGTCTAATAGGTGCTCAAACTTCATTAGCTGATGGCGGCCATGTTTTTTGAGATACACCAATGTCCTCATAGACAGTCATGGCACCTTGGACAAAGACACTGCATTTTCAACTCAATCAGACTAACGGTTGCGTAGTTAGAGCTGTTTTCATGTTTTTTTCCTGTTATAGCGCCACCAAGTGGCCGAACTCCGCATTTTTTTACTGTGACCTCAGATTGAGCTCATACACATGTGTACCGAGTTTGGTGAAAATATCTTATTTCGTTCAGGCGTTATAGCCATTTTAGTAAAAATGGCCTGCCCTTTTCGAACGTTTTGGCACCCCTTAGTGACCGTGAGTTGAAACTTATTTGATAATTATTGATAATCAGACTCCAGAGTATATTTCTGCACTGGTTTGCTTCCGATTGGGCGAAAAACCTAGGACTAGTTCGCAAAAGTAGGTTTTTAACATTATCTGAAATATTTACCGAACGTTTTGACAGACACCAATGCTTCTTGAGGCAAAGTTGAATGAGAAGAGCTATCAGGTGATATATATTACTTGTGTTTTTTCACAACACTGCATTATATACAACCATTAACACCTATAAAAATCGTGATAGCACCACCTAGTGGCCGATTTCTTTTTAAAACTTTGAACAACCCTCTCAGACCAAGAGTCAAATAGGTCCACCAAGTTTCGTTCCGATCGGTCACTGTTAACCTTGTGTAATAGCTGCTGAAATTTTATTGGCCGATGGCGGCCATGTTTTTCAACATACATGAATGTCCATATAGACAATGATGGCAGCTGAGACAAAGACAATGTATGCAAATTTTGAAGTCAATAGGATTAACGGTTTCATAGTTACAACAGTTTTTTTGGTATTATAGCGCCACCATATGGCAAAATCGCACCTCTTACATAAGCATGCCAAGTTTGGTGAAGATATCTCATTTCCTTTAAGAGTTATAGCCATTTACGTAAAATTGGCCATTCCTACTTCCGATGTTTTCGGATACTGTAGCTACCTCGAGTCGAAAGTTCAAACTTTTTTTGATAACTTTTGATATTGAGACTCCATAGAATTGTTTGGCGATCGGATAAAAAAACCTAGGACTAGTTCGCAAAAGTAGGTTTTATGAAAAATCCAAGATGGCGGAAAATTTTTCGGAAATTGGAGATATACGTTTTGTTTGGTTTGAGCCAAGGATTCCAATGGTATAAAGCACTTGAGTCTATGACAAACGGTATAGGAGTTATGAGCAGTTTCGCGTTTTTGATCGCTGTGGCGCACCTTATTGACCGATTTGGCCAAGTCCGTGTTTCTGAGTAGCAAGCAATACTACTACCATCTGACCAAATTTCAAGTCTCTAGGCCTTACGGTTTGCTCTGCCCGATCAGTTTTATGGCGGAATAATAATAATAATAATAAAAATCGTAACAATTACAATAGGGTTTCAGCGCTAAGTGCTTCAACCCCTAATAATACAAATCGTAACAATTACAATAGGGTTTCAGCACTAAGCGCTTGAACCCCTAAAAATCTTAACAATTATAATAAGGTTTCAGCACTAAGCGCTTGAAGCCCTAAAAATCTTAACAATTACAATAGGGTTTCAGCGCTAAGCGCTTGAACCCCTAATAATACAAATCTTAACAATTACAATAGGGTTTCAGCACTAAGCGCTTGAACCCATAAAAATCTTAACAATTACAATAGGGTTTCAGCGCTAAGCGCTTGAACCCCTAATAATACAAATCTTAACAATTACAATAGGGTTTCAGCACTAAGCGCTTGAACCCATAAAAATCTTAACAATTACAATAGGGTTTCAGCACTAAGCGCTTGAACCCCTAATAATAAAAATCGTAACAATTACAATAGGGTTTCAGCACTAAGCGCTTGAACCCCTAATAAAAAAAGCATAATATAAAAACATTAAAAAAGTAATCTAATGCAAAATAAATCTACTTTAAATTATTGACATAATCTTTTCTGTGTTATCATTAGATATACATAAATACTGATTCGATAGAGTCAGAGTTTGACTGAAAAGCAAACCTGTCATTGAAATGTATTGGGCTTACAGTCACTGGAGTTATCCAGCCGAGGTCAGTGAGTGCTTTTCATTTTTTCTTGCCAATATTGCTGATTTACTGTACCATGGGACACAAGCTAATGGGAATAGAGTTCAACAGTGCCCACTTTTTCAGCTGTCTGGGTTCTGGAAGTATTTTTACCATACATTTTTTGAACATGCTTTTCATAAAATCCTTCATAAAAGAGTTGTGTGCCATGAACCAAAGCAACCAGCTCCGAGGTGAATCACAGCATTACAAACTTTGATTTTAAGCAAAATTATTTGAAAAGCAGACAAAAAGACAAAGATACTTAAAAGGTCTGTGTACTTAAAGGGATAGTTCACCAAAAAATTAAAATTCTCTCATCATTTATTCACCCTCATGCCATCCCAGATGTGTATGACTTTCTTTAATTTTCTGAACACAAATGAAGGTTTTTAGAAACATATTTCAGCTCTGTAGGTCCATACAATACAAGTGAATGGTGACCAGAACTTTGAAGGTCCTAAATCACTTAAAGGCAGCATTAAAGAAATCCATAAGACTCCAGTGTTTAAATCCATATCTTCCAAAGTGATATGATAGGTGTGGATGAGAAATAGATCAATATTTAAGTCCTTTTTTACTATAAATCTCCACTTTCGCTTTCTTCTTCTTTTATTTTTGGCAATTCACATTCTTTGTGCATATCGCCACCTACTGGGCAGTGAGGAGAATATATAGTAAAAAAGGATTTAAATATTGATCTGTTTCTCACGCACATCTATCATATTGCTTCTGAAAATATGGACTAAACCACTGGAGTCTTATGGATTACTTGGATTACTATTCTTCTAAAAATCTTTGTTTGCAAAATTCCAATATGTACAAATATATAAGTAGTTTAAGGGTGAAGGCAGACCGACTCGATTGCAAAAAGGATTTACTTCCGGAACCAGACTGTTGAGCTCTATAGAGCGCACACAGACATATGCATGTGGGCATTAGAAAACAGCCAGCTGTAGTCAAACAGCGCACAGGTACTGAATTGAGTCAGTTCTTTTAACATTGGTGGCCATTAAAATATTGAACTGGGCAGAGATTCCGTATCCCCCCACCCAGTTTGGGAACCACTTGTATAACAGTTAAAACACTGAAAGAAACATTTGATTTTGTTAGTTGGTGAAGAAAGTTCCAGTTCTATTGAAACAGTACCAGTTGAAAGTTTGGACACACCTGACCGAATTTGTTTCCTATGATTTTAGAAGCCTTTTGATCCAAACGGATATACTTAAATGCTTGAAAACAGTTTTGCAGATGTAAATTGTGTCTACATATGAATTTGTTTGAAAAATTAAAAATGCAATACATTATCTGAAATGGATGAGTTGAAGAGGATAGTGAAAAGTTCCAACATACAGCACATGTGAACTCCTTCAATACTCATGAAGTTGCTTGAAAGAATGAATAGATTGTGCAGAGATTAAGCATACTTTGTTTTGTGTTATTTCATTGTTTTGATGACTTTTCATGCTCATGTTAGGAGTTTTTTAGGCTGTTGTGGGTTTTAAGGTCCTTCAACACAAGCATCAAGCACCACATTGACCTCTTTCTCTCTCTGTGTCTCTCTCAGGGTTTGCAGTGTGACTCTCAGAAGTTGTTGAATATTGCTAAAGAGTTGCTTCAAACAGAAGAAGCATATGTCAAAAGACTCAATCTGCTGGACCAGGTGACAAAACACACACACACACACACACACACACACACACACATGTTGGTGCAGCTATCATTATGAGGACTCTCCATAGACATAATGATTTTTATACTGTACAAACTATAGATTCTTTCCCCTAACCCTAACCCTAAACCTAACCCTCACAAAAAACTTTCTGCATTTTTACATTTTCAATAAAACATTGTTTAGTATGTTTTTTAAGCGATTTAAATTATGGGGACATAGAAATGTCCTCATAAACCACATTTATAGCATAATACCCTTGTAATTACCAGTTTGTAACCTAAAAAAAAGTCCTCGTAAACCACTTAAACCTGCCCCCCCCCCCCCCCCCCACACACACACACACATTCACACTCACACACACACACACACTCACACACTTTTCTCCAATTTCTCCTTTATTTGACAGATTACTCATGTACGTTGCATTATAGCTCACACACTGTTTTTCTTGTGTTCATATTACTTCCTGTTTCCTCCTCAGTCTGTTTCATCTCCTGACTTTGGTTCTTGGTTCAAACTGATCCTTTAGCCTTTCTCTCTCTCATCTGTGTATGTGTGTGTGTGTGTGTGTGTGTGTAGGTGTTCTGTGCTCGTCTGACAGAGTCAGGCATCCCTGCTGATGTCATCACAGGAATCTTCTCCAACATCTCCTGCATTCACCGTTTTCATCATCAGTTCCTGCTGCCTGAACTACACACACGCATCACACAGGAGTGGTGAGAACACACACACACACACACACACACACACAAAACTTTGTGTTGCCCTGTTTATCTACTTCATATCTCATGTCCGGTCTGAAATGTCTGAAATGTAAAATAATGATAATAATTATAATACATGTATTTATAATATTTTATAACTATTATGATCATTAGAATTGTAATAAACTAATCACCTCCTCCCCTTCTGCAGTTGACATTTAATTTATATTTGTATGTTATATAAATGTTTTAACATTATGTTTATATGAAAAATACCAGTACTCGGCTACTTCTAACGTCTTGGACACCAAGAGTGCCCAACGCAATTTGCGTACAATGAGTACGTTTACATGGGCAGTTATAATCGACAGACATGTTCACAAGTCCCTGATGTCCAAGTCCAAGTCCAAGTCCAAGTCAAGTTTTTTTTTTTTTTTGGTAATAGTTCTTTATCTGCAGCTGGTTAGTTTAATAAACTCTGAATAAGACTAATTCAATTCTGAAATATTAAAGCTGACTACTTTAAGGGATTGCCTTGTTTATTTATTTGTGTCTAATAAAGTACGTAAGGTTTTACTTGAATCATGGATTTTATTTTTATTCAGGAAATAATCAGTTAACTAACCATTTATTTATTTATTTACATTAAAAGAGTACAGATTTTACACAGAAGGAAAACTAGCTTTGTCCGTAAATCGTCCTGGTTACTTTCGTAACCTCCGTTCCCTGATGGAGGGAACGAGACGTTGTGTCGATGTAGTGACACTAGCGGTCACCCTTGGGAGCCCCAAACACCTCTTTGGCAAGTGGAATTTGCATGCCACTCCCCCGGACATACGGGTATAAAAGGAGCTGGCATGCAACCACTCATTCAGGTTTTGTGCCGAGCCAAGACAAGGTCCAGGCCATTTCAGCGGGTAGTTCCGTGTTGTGGCAGGAGGGACACAACGTCTCGTTCCCTCCATCAGGGAACGGAAGTTGCGAAAGTAACCAGGACGTTCCCTATCTGTCACTCACTCAACGTTGTGTTGATGTAGTGACACTAGGGGTCCCTATACAAAATGCCACAACTAGCTGAACTGTGTTACGTGAACTGGCGGTGTGAGACGGGCAGACCATTGTGTGCCTCGTGGCCAGTGCACCCAGCCGTCATATAACCTCCCCCAATGCTCTTACGAGCATCGTACGGTCCCCTGCACCTCGGGGACAAGTCGACTGCCCAAAAAATGGGGACCAGCTGCCCCAGCCGCGGCCTCTTCTCTTTCTTCTCCCCAAAAGGAAAAATTGTTCAGCTGGGGGCCATATAGTGTCCGCGTCGGGGTGGTGTCACTCCCAAGGGGGAAGGGACCACACCCTGCCCAAGGGGGAGGAAATTGTGTGGAAATACGTCACATGGTCTTACTGAGTATTGTCAGCAGTGTCTCATGTGGAGAAGTCCCCGTGGTAGGTCCTAACCAGGGGGGGAGGAGCTCTACAAACACGGCGACCGGGGGCAGAGGGGCCTCTGCCCAAGGAAGATGAGAGTTCACCAACGGGGGAACCGTCTCGCGGAAGATACATAACACAGGGTTACATATGGGCAACCAGCGCATGTGGAGCACCTACCCCAGTACAGGGCCAAGTTAGCACACGTACTGGGCCGGCAACGAGTTTCCAGGCACGTGTTGCCAACAGAGAACACCTGCAGGTCCCCTACCCTCTTAATGGAAGTGAGCACAGTCAGGAGGGCAGTCTTCAAAGAGAGTGCCTTTATCTCAACTGACTCCAGGGGCTCAAATGGAGTTCCCCATAGGCCCCGAAGGACCACGGAGAGGTCCCACAAGGGTACGAGACGCGGTCTGGGAGGATTCAGCCTCCTCGCGCCTCTAAGGAACCTGATGACCAGGTCGTGCTTCCCAAGAGACTTGCCGTCAACTGCATCATGGTGTGCCGCTATAGCGGCCTTGTACACCTTCAAGGTGGAGGGGGACAGCTGCCCCTCCAGCCTCTCCTGCAGGAAGGAAAGCACTGACCCGACTGCACATCTCTGGGGGTCTTCGCGTCGGGAAGAACACCACTTAGCGAACAGATGCCACTTCAAAGCATTCAGGCGCCTCGTAGAGGGAGCCCTAGCCTGAGTGATCGTGTCTACCTCCACAGGTGGTCCCGTCCAAGGGCCAGACGTGGAGATTCCAGAGGTCTGGTCGTGGGTGCCAGATGGTGCCCTGTCCCTGAGAAAGAGGGTCCTTCCTCAGGGGAATTCGCCAGGGGGGTGCTGTCGTGAGGAGCATGAGGTCCGAGAACCAAGTCTGCGTGGGCCAGTAAGGTGCTACTAGGACGACCTGCTCCTCGTCCTCCCTGACTTTGCATGATGCAAGGTCTGTCCAAGGGCTGAACAGGCGGTGGCAGATCGGCATGATGGCCATGCGATGTGCCCCATGGCTCCATGCCCATCTTGGGACTTGAGTCTGAAGCCAGTGCTGAAGCGGTCTCATATGCATCATATGCATCATGTGACTGCCGCCGAGGATGCCATATGCCCCAGGAGCCTCTGAAATTGTTTCAGTGGGACCACCGTTCTCCGCCTGAACGCCTTCAGACAGTTCAGCACCGACTGCGTGCGCTCACTCGTGAGGCGTGCCATAATAGAGACTGAGTCTAACTCCATACCGAGAAAAGAGATGCTCTAAACCGGGGAGAGCTTGCTCTTTTCACAGTTGACCCGTAGCCCCAGCCGGCTGAGGTGGCTGAGCACCAAGTCCCTGTGTGCACACAACAAATCCCAAGAGTGAGCTAGAATCAGCCAGTCATCAAGATAGTTGAGGATGCGGATGTCCATTCCCCTTAGCTGGGCAAGGGCTACCTCTGTGACTTTCGTGAAGGCACGAGGTGACAGGGACAGTCCGAAGGGGAGGACCTTGTACTGGTACGCCCGGCCCTCGAAAGCAAACCACAGGAAGGGCTTGCCTGGAGGTAAAACCGAGACGTGGAAGTACGAGTCCTTCAGGTCTACCACCGCAAACCAATCTGGATGCCGGACACTCGCTAAAATGCGTTTTTGCCCGAGAGACCGCGCCGTGACGGTCGCCGAGCGCAGCTCCTGCATCAATCCCGGGTCAGAACTACCCTCATGCAGTTCTCTCAGTGCCTTGGCGTGGTGCACTTACAGGAGAGCCATGGCATACAGGGCAGAGGTGGCCTGTCCAGCGGCATTGTAGGCCTTAGTCGCCTGTGACAATGTAAGCCTACAGGCCCTGGATGGGAGTCTTGGACGGTTCTGCCAGGTGGTGGCATTTTGTTGGCACAAGTGAGCTCATCATGCACCTCTGGGAAGAAAGGGACCGGGGCAGGGTGCGGCCGTGAGCAGGGCTCCGAGCCCAGGAAACAATCGTCAAGCCAGCTCCACGTCGGCCTGCGACTGGGCGACCGCACATGAAGGTGGGAGCCCAGTCAAGTCCTTGGCGTCAGACTGGACCAGCCCACTCTCCGATGCTGTGATCGCCGAATGAGATCGCGAACTCGCCCTGAGACGAGCCGGCAGTTTCATCCCAGCGGGGTGAACGAGCGTGCTGGGGAATGGGAGGTCCGTGGGGGGGTCACCCGGCGGAGCAACTTCCATTGGAATCCCCAAATCGCTCCAAGTGCTAACCGACGCGACCTCAAACCCGTAGGTAGAAGGACCGCGGCGGGGAGCCGCTGGGGTGGCTTTCCCTCTGAGGAAGGAAAGCCGCTACCGCAACGTTGCCATGGTCGTGCTCTAGCAGTGAGAAAATGACCCATCCACGAATATCGTCTCCATGTGGGTAGCGCCCAAGCACGTAAGACAGCGATAGTGGCCATCGGAAGCGGAGATGTAATGACCGCAACCAGGAATTATACACAAACAGAAAGAAATCTTTAAAAAGACCCTCTCTGTGAGTGCCACTCTTTTAGAAGGAAAATATACTCTTTCAGAGGAAGAATATACTCTTTTAGTCTGCTGAAGCGCCCAGGGGCATTCTGTGCACTCTACCGGTGCAAGAGGGGCCGCTGTAATGTGCCATAAATCCAACAGCTTTGCAGAGGTGAATTCATCTCGCTGAAACACAACCGCTTGGCTCCGAAGAGAAAATCTGAATGAGCAAGCCAACTCCTTTTATACCCGTATGTCTGGGGGAGTGGCATGCAAATTCCAAAGATCAGGGGTGTTTGGGGCTCCCAAGGGTGACCCCTAGTGTCACAACATCGACACAACGTAGAGTGAGTGACAGATAGGGAACATTAGGGCTTAAAAGACCTTTTTGTTTTGTTGATGTTTTTCCCCTTTTTCTCCCAATTTGGAATGCCCAATTTCCAATGTGCTTTTTTAAGTCCTCGTGGTCGTGTAGTGATTCGCCTCAGTCTGGGTGGTGGAGGACGAATCCCAGTTTCCTCCACGTCTGAGACCATCAACTCACGCATCTTATCATGTTATCACTGCCACGGAGACATAGCACGTGTGGAGGCTTCACGCCATCCACCGCGGCAACCACACTCAACTCACCATGTGCCCCACTGAGAACGAACCACATTATAGCGACCACGAGGAGGTTACACCATGTGACTCTACCCTCCCTAGCAACCAGGCCAATTTGGTTGCTTAGGAGACCAGGCTGGAGTCACTCAGCATGCCCTGGGATTCGAATTAGCGAGCTAGTGAACTCCAGGGGTGGTAGCCAGCGTATGTTACCACTGAGCTACTACTCTTCTCCCTCTACACCAATGACTGCATCGCCAAGGACCCCTCTATCAAGCTCCTGATGTTTGCAGACGACACTACTGTCATCGGCCTCATCTGAGATGACGATGAGTCTGCATACAGAAGGGAGGTTGAACAGCTGGCTGTCTGGTGCAGTCAAAACAACCTTGAGCTGAACACGCTCAAAACGGTGGAGATCATTGTGGACTTCAAGAGGAACACCCCAACACTGACCCCCCACATCATTCTAAACAGCACTGTGGCAGCAGTGGAGTCATTCAGGTTCCTGGGCACTACCATCTCACAGGACCTGAAGTGGGAGACCCACATTGATTCCATTGTGAAAAATGGCCCAGCAGAGGTTGTACTTCCTTCGCCAGCTGAGGAAGTTCAACCTGCCACAGGCACTGCTGATACAGTTCTACTCAGCAGTCATTGAGTCTGTCCTCTGCACTTCAGTAACTGTCTGGTTTGGTTCAGCTACGAAATCAGACATCAGAAGACTATAAAGGACAGTTTGGACTGCTGAGAGGATTATTGGTTGCCCCCTGCCCCCTTCAAGAACTATACACTTCCAGATTGAGGAAAAAGGCTGGAAAAATCACTCTGGACCCCACTCGCCCTGCCCATTACCTTTTTGAACTGTTGCCTTCTGGCTGACGCTTCAGAGCTCTGAGCACCAGAACCGTCAGGCACAGGAACAGTTTTTTCCCCCAGGCTATCCATCTCATGAACAGTTAAAACTGCCCCATTGAGCAATATCTATGTGCAGTACACAGTTTAGTCTTTTTTATATTTATCCAACACATCCAACCTCTTCTGCCATTTCATTCCTCTGAAAACAAAAAACAAAAAAACATTTGCACTGTACATAACAGGTTTGTATTTGCACTGTACATAATAGATAACAGATTTGTATTAGATTGCTCTACGTATGTGTATGTGTGTATGTATGTATGTGTGTGTCTGTGTGTGTATGTACGTATGTGTATAATTATTTTGTATTATTATCTATGTCTTGCTGCTGTTTTTGTATTGTTTTTGTATGGTTGTACACTGGAAGCTCCTGTCACCAAGACAAATTCCTTGTATGTGTAAGCATACTTGGCAATAAAGCTGATTCTGATTCTGATTCTGATCATGTGGCACTGAGAAAACTGAATCATTTAAGTGAATCGTTTTTTTTTTTTTTTTTTTTTTTTTTTTGGATAGTTCATGTAAATGAACTGGTTTAAATGAACTATTCTCTTATATTTAGCATTGAGAACTCTGATTCATTTAAATGATTCAATTCTTTTGGACGGTTCATGTGAATGAATGAATTAACGTAAATTATTTACTGATTCACTTGAACCCCACACAGCCTTAAATAGACTTTTCTTCTTCTTTTTAAATGAATTATAAACTGTAGTACTGTTTATCACTATATTTTGATTCAGTTATAAAAAATAGGGTGTTTTCTAGTTTATTAGCTTTTATTTGATATACATTTATGTTTAATTTAATATTGTCACCCTATTTGTTTAAACCCTTACAAAAAGTAACCATGATTTTACTATAGTAATATTGTAGTAGACTGTAGTAACCATGGTTAATTTTGTGGTTACCATGGTCTTGCTGCAAATACCATAGTTCAACTATAGTTACTGTAGTAAAACCATGGTTAATTTCCATAAGGGAATGTCACCCTTAATAATTACTAGGGTAATCTGTAATTCAGAACTGATTTCAGAATTAAATGAGATCATATGATTGTTAAATATCTAAAAAACATTTTTGTCTTTAAATACCTTTTGCTAGTAGCTTGTAGTGTAGCTAACTACTTGACTGTATTTTATCTACTTTAAGTTATGAGTAGCATGAGAAGACACAGTTTCAACATAGCTTCCCCAACACTGCTTGTGTAGTTTGTGTGGTGGTAAGACACTTAAAAAGTTGCTTTAAAGTCATTGAAAAAATGGCTCAGAAAGTGAAGTTAAAAGTATAATTTGCTTGCAGATGCCATCTTCCATTTGGGAGATTTTTGCAGAGTGTGTGTGTTGCTTTGATCTTTAAACAGTTTAGCAAGTGTAGATTTTTTTTCCTTAAAATAAAATAAAATAAAATAAATACCAATGCTATTGTAACCACCATTTAAAACATGTGTGTGTGTGTGTGTGCGTGTCAGGAGCTGTAATCCTCGCATTGGGGACATCCTGCAGAAATTAGCCCCGTTTCTGAAGATGTACGGCGAGTATGTGAAGAACTTTGATCGGGCTATGGAGCTGGTGAGCACATGGACGCAGCGCTCCACTCACTTCAAAAGTGTCGTACAAAACATCCAGGTCAGAGCCTGTGTACTACACACTACAGATGATTTCACTTCCTGTATATTAGACTGTGACTTTGGGTCTGTTCCAAAACTTAATGAGCTTCATTACTGTCTCATGCCTACATAATCAGCTGTCTTCTATGGAAACATTCAGGTAGCAACTGTGTGTGTCTTTCAAATAGCGCTCCTCACGAGAGACTCATCTCATAACTTGAAATGCGCTGATGCCCAAAATTCTGGACTCACTGAGCCGAAAATGATTATTTTAAATTAATCTTTGTTGGAATATTTAAATTCTAAATGTTATTATTAGGGATGCACCAAAAATGTTTAAAAAAATATATAAAATAGAGGAGACAAAAAAATATTAAATAAAACCTTTATTGTTAACTACTCTACTGGATAACACAGCAGCAAAATGAACAGTAATTCCAGTGAAAATGAAGCCAGTTCATTTTATTTTTCACATTGTAGTTGGACCTGGAATGTGGAATGAATTCTTTAGTGGATCTCATTTGTACTCAGTCAATTTATATTATTGTAATTTGTTATACACTCACTGAGCACTTTATTAGGAACACCTGTACACCTACTTATTAATGCGATTATCTAATCAGCCAATCGTATGGCAGCAGTGCAATGTATAAAATCATGCAGATACAGGTCAGGAGCTTCAGCCATCAGAATGGGGAAAAAATGTGATCTCAGTGATTTGGACTGTGGCATGATTGTTGGTACCAGACGGGCTGGTTTGAGTATTTCTGTTACTGCTGATCTCCTGGGATTTTCATGCTCAACAGTCTTCAGAATTTACTCAGAATGGTGCCAAAAACAAAAAACATCCAGTGAGCAGCAGTTCTGTGGACGGAAACGCTTTGTTGATGAGAGAGGTCAACAGAGAATGGCCAGAATAGTTCGAACTGACAAAGTCTACGGTAGCTCAGATAACTGCTCTGTACAATTGTAGTGAAAAGAATAGCATCTCAGAATGCACAACATGTCAAACCTTGAGGAGGATGGGCTACAACAGCAGAAGAACACGTCAGGCATTTTATTAGGACCATAGTCCTAGCCTAAATAAAATGCTCAGTGAGTAAAAATATAATAATAATAATAATAATAATATAGTTACATTATACATTAAAACAATTTCAGTCGTAATATCTTAACTTTAAACCCCTCTGGCTTTTATTTTGGCGGAACACTCCAGTATGAACTTAGAGTTTCTGTCTGTAGGTGAGTTCACAGTAGTTTTATTATGCTTCTCATCAGGTGAAATGCTCATTCTCAATGTATGTTTAAAGCAAACTGAACTGTCAAGCATCTTCATCTGAGATCATGTGGAGCACTCAAATATTGTGTGCCACAGCGCTAAAAACAGCAGCGCAACACAAGCCATGTGCGTGCTGTGTGTGTGTGTGTGTCAACAACAGTGCAGCGCTCATTTACTGAAGTGCATACACACTGTCTATTTATTAATTAAATGCATCTTTTGTGATTCACAAAACTATTGAATGGCTTTAAGAGACTTTGAATATAATGCGTGAGCCATATGGACTAATTTAATGGTGCTTTTATGCTTCTTTAATGTTAAACTGGAGCTTGACTGTAACGGCTATGACTCACAATAACACACATTATCTGAGCACTGGAAAATGCTCATTAATGCGCTAATGACCAAAAGAGCGATCACTTCACTTCTGGGGATGTGAACTTTAAATTACAATACAAACAAGAATTTTCTACCTGTGAACAGTTTCTGTTCAAATTTTCAGCCAATATTTTCAACCTTTTTATGCCACTTTCAGCAGCCAAAATTTTGGTGCATCCCTATTCGCAACTGATTACAATACAGGTGACCTGAGAGGAATGATGCAGTACTCTAATGACCATAAATATACATAGCATATGCACATTTTGGGTGAAAGAGTGGATTATAGAGTGGATTATACTGTAAGTATATTCTTGAATACATCTTAAATGTATTTTTCCACCAAGCGAATCATGGTGCATTCTGGGATCGCCTACCCGGAGAAGGATGCATACGATGCTACGTTAGAATTTGTCCGAAATAAGATATTTTTTGAGGCAGCATAATTAAAGTACCTACCTAATGGAACAGCCTTCACTTTGGAAGCGTGCTTATGATGTCTTAAAATATCACCTCCGTAGACAGCTCACTAGGTTTTCGAACAGACCCTCTGTCTCAAAACTGCTCTCTGAAAACCTGTGCGTGTGTGTGTGTGTGTGTGTGTTTGTGTGTGTGTACAGAAGCAGGATGTGTGTGGTAACTTGACGTTGCAGCATCATATGTTGGAGCCAGTGCAGCGTATTCCCCGTTATGAGCTCCTTCTGAAAGATTACTTGAAGAAACTGCCGGACAGTGCTCCAGACCGAAAAGACGCTCAGAGTGAGTTCAAAACATGTTAAAAACACATAAGTGGTGTGTGTGTGTTTATGTGTGTTGTTACTCTGTTACTTCCCCCTCTCATACTATAAAACTACAACCACACAGTCAATAGAAATGCTCTAATTTATTTGCATTTAGCGAAGTTTATTGTGATGCTGAAATGTTACCTCAGAGGCTTTCATTGTAAATGCACTACTGCATGCATATGTGTTTCCTTTTTTACAAACTGACCTGTTAAGTCTAACTAACCTGGAATACTCTGTTTACATCAATTAAGGTGTGTTAGGCATGACACGAATAGGACTCAAACCCCTAAATGAATAATATGAATTAATTAGGGCTGCCAATCAATTAAAATTTTTAATAAAATGAATGACATAACATGCCAAATCCAATTAATTGCATATACACTATATTGCCAAAAGTATTCGCTCACCCATCCAAATAATTTAATGCAGGTGTTCCAATCACTTCCATGGCCACAGGTGTATAAAATGAAGCACCTAGGCATGCAGACTGCTTCTACAAACATTTGTGAAAGAATGGGCCGCTCTCAGGAGCTCAGTGAATTCCAGCGTGGTACTGTGATAGGATGCCACCTGTGCAACAAGTCCAGTCGTGAAATTTCCTCGCTACTAAATATTCCACAGTCAACTGTCAGTGGTATTATAACAAAGTGGAAGCGATTGGGAATGACAGCAACTCAGCCACGAAGTGGTAGGCCACGTAAAATGACAGAGCGGGGCCAGCGGATGCTGAGGCGCATAGTGCGCAGAGGTCGCCAACTTTCTGCAGAGTCAATCGCTACAGACCTCCAAAGTTCATGTGGCCTTCAGATTAGCTCAAGAATAGTGCGTAGAGAGCTTCATGGAATGGGTTTCCATGGCCGAGCAGCTGCATCCAAGCCATACATCACCAAGTGCAATGCAAAGCGTCGGATGCAGTGGTGTAAAGCACGCTGCCACTGGACTCTAGAGCAGTGGAGACGCGTTCTCTGGAGTGACGAATCACGCTTCTCTATCTAGCAATCTGATGGACGAGTCTGGGTTTGGCAGTTGCCAGGAGAACGGTACCTGTCTGACTGCATTGTGCCAACTGTGAAGTTTGGTGGAGGGGGAATTATGGTGTGGGGTTGTTTTTCAGGAGCTGGGCTTGGCCCCTTAGTTCCAGTGAAATGAACTCTGAATGCTTCAGCATACCAAGAGATTTTGGACAATTCCATGCTCCCAACTTTGTGGGAACAGTTTGGGGATGGCCCCTTCCTGTTCCAACATGACTGCACAAAGCAAGGTCCATAAAGACATGGATGAGCGAGTTTGGTGTGGAAGAACTTGACTGGCCTGCACAGAGTCCTGACCTCAACCCGATAGAGCACCTTTGGGATGAATTAGAGCGAAGACTGCGAGCCAGGCCTTCTCGTCCAACATCAGTGTCTGACCTCACAAATGCGCTTCTGGAAGAATGGTCAAAAATTCCCATAAACACACTCCTAAACCTTGTGGAAAGCCTTCCCAGAAGAGTTGAAGCTGTTATAGCTGCAAAGGGTGGGCCGATGTCATATTAAACCCTATGGATTAAGAATGGGATGTCACTTAAGTTCATATGCGTCTAAAGGCAGATGAGCGAATACTTTTGGCAATATAGTGTATCAATATCTGCTTAGAAAAAGAATTGAATATAGACATAATTAAAATAATTCTAAATATACTATATTTTGTCCAGCTGTCAAGAAAGTGTCATGTTTGAGCAACTCTCATTCTGTGTTTGCGCTGCTTGTGAGGTTTGTTGAGGCAGGCCAACTGCCCCCTGCTGACACACCTCGTAAAAACATGAACTCTGTATTTCAAGCTTGAATTGCTCTGGTGGTAGGAAAACATGCACTTTTTTATGTAGTTTAAATCAAAAGTCTGGTGGCATGATTAATTGCGTAAATTTTTTTAACATGTTAGTTTTTATTTAATCTGACTAAATTAACGTGTTAAATCGACAGCACTCTAATTAACTGGATAATTGACCAATATCCCAGGAAACTGATTTCTTACATGGCTGTGCTAGTTATGTGTCCCTCATATCACCTCATAATTTTAACTCAACATCAATATTTCAATATTTACAGTATGTCCATGTCCATTTAATTGGCAAGTAGCCATGTAATAAGCAGAATAATGTTTAGTCAAGTGGTTATTATCGCAATATAAACCCCTTCGTGGGTCACATGTAAGGTGATGAGCATGTATAATTGCTATTTTACTTCGACTTTAACCCTTCTGTGGTCTAGCAGAACTTTTGGACTCATTTAGAACCATTTTGAAAAACAGGTCAAAATGACCCACAAGACCAAGAAAGGGTTAAATGTGGCTCTTCTAATCAGAATTTGATGTTTGAACTCTTCCTGTGTCTTTCAGATGCTCTTGAGTTGATCTCCACCGCTGCAAACCACTCCAACGCTGCCATCAGAAAAATGGTTCGAGTGATATTCTTCTTTCTTCCTTCTATGTCTCACTCTATTTCTATCTATTTGTATTTCTATCTGACAGACAAGACATAATATTTCCATTTCCAGTCTGTGTTTTCCCTTGGGTGAAAGTGCTCGATATCACTCTCACTTCTCTATCTGTGTGTTTCATGTGGCCAGTCACAGTTCTTCTTCTCATTTCATGAGTTTGTGAGAGATAAGGCAAATAATGACATATGCGTCTCTCTCTCTCTCTCTCTCTCTCTCTGTGTGTGTGTGTGTGTGTGTTTGTGCAGGAGAAGATGCACAAGCTGTTGGAGGTGTATGAGAGGTTAGGTGGCGAGGAGGACATTGTTAATCCAGCTAATGAACTCATTAAGGAAGGACACATCAAGAAGATGTCTGCTAAGAACGGCACTGCTCAGGACAGATACCTCTATGTGGTGCGAACATCATTTAGACATTTAAGACTTTTTATCAATCAGGAGTTTAAGGGATCAGTTAAAGGGATAGTTCACCTAAAAATGAAAATTAACACCCTCATGCCATCTCATATGACTTACTTTCTTCTGTGGAACACAAAGATATTTTGAAGGGTATGTGAGGTGTTCTTGTCCATACAATGCAAGTGAATGGGGTCCAAGTGAATAAAGTAAGCATAAAGTTAATCCATACAAATCCTTCTGAAGTCATATGATTGCTTTGGGTGAGAAACAGGTCAAAATATTAGTCCTTTTCCCCTTTACATCTTGACAACTGGCTCAACTGGAACACAGTGCAGGCTTTAAGATGGTGATACTTTGACACTGCACACGGTTGCCAGGTCCTTAATATGGTACGATTATACATCAATAAGACATTGCATTTTCATTTTCTAGTGTTTACCATTAACCCATTGGGCAACCACGGTACATTTTAAAAGTATCCCAAAAAAACTCAATCCATGACTCTATCATTTTAACTCTTATCTGAATTTCCCAAATAGCCCAACTGGGTGTAATCACTGTGAACCTGGCAACACTGTGTCTGGTTTGTGTACAGCACTCTGCACATGCATCAAGTGCAAGGAATGTGCCAAGGAGACTGCAGATGTCGAGATCTATAGTAAAAAAAAAAAGGAGTTACATTTTGTTCTGTTTCTCACCCGAAACCGATCATATTGCTTCAGAAAATATGGACTAAACCACTGGAGTCATATGGATTACCCTTGTGCTGCCTTTATGTCCTTTTTGAAGCTTGAAAGTTTTGGACCCCATTGACTTATATTGTATGGATTTATTCACATGTTTGGACAAAAGCACCTCATACATCCTACAAAATATCTTCGTTTGTGTTCAGCAGAAGAAAGAAAGTCATACGAGAGAGCATGAAGGTGAGTAAATGATGGGAGAATTATAATTTGTTGGTAAAATATTTCTTAAATATATATTTTTTTTCAAATCTAAAAAGATTTGAAACTGATTTGTTTTTGAATCATGGTTTTTGACTTCTTGAAACCAAATCTTAAAGGGATAGTACACTTAAAAGGAAACATTTTAATTTCTCACTTAGCCACCTTCATGTTGTTCCAATCTAACTTTCTTCTGTGAAACACAAATGAGAAATTTGCCAAAGTTCTACCTTTTTCCTTACAAGTAAAGTAGATGGTCGCACCGTAGTGTCATGCCACGTGGCGGCTAGGACAGGGCACAGGTATCAATCATGGGGCACATCGATGCAGTTCAGGTTGCAGACAGTACACACAAAAGATAGCAAGGTTTTTACCTTCTTTAAGAATGAAGAATGCTAAAGTAAATAATCTATGTCCTTTGATAATGATTTGGATTGAATTTAATGGAAAATATGTGAGTTGCGCTCCGTGGTGTGGCAGAAATTTGAGCAGCCTCCTGAGTTGTAACTGGGTGCCGCTGACAGTTGCCGAGTGGCGGTGGCGGTGTGCGTACCTTCATTGAAAACAGTTGTTTTGAATTTTAGAACGCACCATCTGGTGTGCGACCCCCTTTATATTGCCAAGCTCCAAAAACGACAAAAAAGCAGTGTCAAAATAGTGAATATGACTTGTGCAGGTCTTCTGAAGCAATACAATAGCTTTGTGTGAGAAACACCCTGAAATTTAAATATGCACTGAGTGTTTTTTTTTTATGTGTGTGTGTGTTGTTGTTGTTGGATAGTATTTTTGTGAAATGCCTGTATTTGATAATGCATGTGCAGAATGAAGATGCTATTAATGTATTTGTGTGTGTGTGTGTGTGTGTGTGTGTGTGTTTGACAGTTCAATAATATGGTGCTGTATTGTGTGCCCAAGCTGAGGCTGATGGGACAGAAGTTTAGTGTCAGAGAGCGAATCGACATCGCAGGAATGGAGGTATGACTTCAGCCGTATGTGTGCATGTTTATGTGTGCATGTTTATGTGTGTCATAATGTGTTTATTTTCTCTCAATGGTTGAAGGTTCAGGAGAACGTCAAGCAGAACATCCTTCACACTTTCACCATCATCGGTAAACAGCGATCTCTGGAGCTGCAGGCCAGGTGAAGAACCAGACAGTAAACGTCATATGTCCATAAAACACACTTTACATACAGTATGTTTATAGATTGCATAAGAGTTGTTGCAATGTAGACACTCTGAATGTGTTTTTCTTTTGTTTCCAGAACGGCTGAGGAGAAAGACAACTGGATTAAAGTGAGTTCTTGTGTTTGCACAAACACGCACAGTTTACAGTCTGAATATCATTGCATTACATACATAAATATCAAAGCGTCATCTGAGCTTTTCTCAGAACTTTTGCAATGACTTTAAACCACAAAATGTCACAATATGTTTTGTCACCATTTTCAACACTATATCTATTGATTTATGATTTCAAACCTAACAAACGTATTTTTGTGAAAAGTTTTGCTTGATAAGTGTGCTGGTGCTATTTTTCTTTAACCTCCTGAGACCCCCATGTGATTGATGTGTGCATTTTCCATTTCCCTTTTTGATTTGTAACTAGTAGCACCTAATAAACAAGCAAAAAAAATTCTAGAGCAAATAGTTTATGTTTCCAGGAGTGTTGATTATTCATGTTTTTGAGACATTACAGACAATAGATCAGAAATTAGCATAATTAATTCTGATTTAAAGTAATGTCCAACATCATCCAGTCACTGCCAACCATGTTAAAATAAAATGATACATTATAAATTCTGAATCTATGTACTGATTATCATTGTCACATGTCTGTCAAACATGTTGAGTGATCCAAACATCATCTGCAGCCTGAAACTGAACTTTTGATCTGATTTTAGGAGTGAATGCACTTAGATGCATAGAGAGATATAGGATGCTCCCTTGCTCCCTATTTAGTGAATGACTTAACCTCCAGTGTTCTGTCTGACTGCACTGGTCTCAGAACAGTTTGAAATGCACCTTAACTCTATATAAAGCCTCTGAAAGCAACATTTTCCAGCTTTTGGATGAACTCATTTATTCTCAGTGTGATAATGCACAGTAAATATAGGAATGCATTTACTAATGTTAATGAATAGAATCATATTGTACAGTGATAACAAAATAAAATATTATAAAATGTATTTTAAAATGAAGCTAAATGATCCACAGATGTGTTAATGTTGAAACATGTTTTTTCTACTTTTGAGGAAATGCGGTGTGAGATCCACATATGTGGACATCATGTTTATCAGCGTGCTGACTCGTGAAAAAATTTATTTTCTTTTTTAAATGTGGCATATCAAACAAAACTTTAGTCTCTCCTCTTTACAACCAAACAGGTTTTGGTGAAAAACCGTAAAGATATTTCTTACCACAGGCACTTTTGTTGACGCTGCTTCTGTAGGAGCGCTTCACAGAAATCAACGGTGTGCTGTTGTGTCACGTGACTCTTAAATGACAGTCTAGAGTCTTGTGAACAGTATTCAGTCGGTTTGTATTCATTTAAATTATGCATTGCGTATAGCGAAGTCAAAATAGCAAGTCCTCGCATGAGGCCGTGTGGTCGCACGAGGTTAAAATAAATGACACTTGCCTTGATATTTTGAGATGGAATTCTTTTTAGTGTTACTGTATTCATGTTACATGTCAATTAAAGAGATGACAGATAGACACACAGACAAAAGACAACTTTCAAACAGTATGAATCCAAAACTCAACACACTGTTTGCTGGTGTCAGTCTTTATTTCCGACCTTTTCAGTTCAGATACAATGTCAGTCATCAGTGTTTGGCATAGTTATAGCTTTAACTGTAGTTAAATGTCTTCATTACTGGTAGTTCACCTCTGTCTCTCTCTCTCTCTCTCTCTCGTGTGTTTGTAGGTGATTTTGGCCACGATTGAGAAGCACAAGCAGAACAGTGAGACGTTTAAAGCATTCAACAGCTCCTTCAGCCGTGATGAAGAGCACACACCTGACCCACCAGTAATACATCAGTCATTGCTCACTCCATTCACTTCAACTGTTACAGACTAGCAATCAATAGTGCGAGAATAAGAAATTGTTTGTGAAAGAAATTATATTTTACATGAAAATGAAGCCTATTTGGGATGATAAAGATGCATTTTGACAATATTTTCATGACAATTAAGAACAATCTCATAACTGTAATGCATATGGCTGATTTAAATGCTATATTTGTTTGTAATTCTCATTATTCTCAATGATGATTTTCATTAGGTTCTCATTACTGTAATTTATCTGCATTACAATAATTTGGCACAATGCAAAAATCTAAATGTCTTAAAAAAGGCTTCATACAAATGTAATTTCTTTTTTCATCCTTTTGATCTCTTGTAGTTCTTTTAGGGCTGAAAATGTATTAAAAGTTTTAATCAAATTAATTAGATTATGTCTCAATTAATCGTATTTATAGCAATTAATCGCATATCAATATTTACAGAGAAAGGCCCCAAATAAGGATAATCTAGTATATAGTAATTAAAATACAATACAATACAAATTGGCTTTAAAAGTCAAAATATAGTTTATTTTATTTCTATATCTTTGAACTATTATTGACCTACTTCTGTCTGCATTATTTTTAATTGTTGGTCTATGTACTCATGTGTCAGACGGACACTTTTGGAGTGTCTCACTTTGGTTGCATCACGTCTCACTAATATTCATTGTCTTTAGTCATAAACGCTGTGTTTTTGGGACACTGTGTCAAGTTACACGTAGTTAAATCTAGTCTAGTTAAACTATAGTTTGCATATACAGCTGGAGTCGCGCTGACTGCCCCCTACTGACACAGATTCACAAAAACATCAAGCTTGAATTGCTTTGATTGTAGAAACATTCCTTATTACAGAATTTATGTATGGGTTTGGGATATTAATTGCGTAATTTTTTTAATGCATTATTTTTCATATGATTCATTGCACTGAATTAACCTGTTAAATCAAGAGCTCTATTTTCTTTATGACTGTCATCCTGTGAATTCACTTGACTAAAACTGAATGTCAAAGACTGATGACTTTGTTGTATAAAACAGATTATGATGTCAAACACTCATGTCATTTCATCTTTTGAACACAGAGCCCAGTGATTAACACAAACACATGTGAGACAGACGGAGCCCAGCATGAGCGGGTGAGACACACACACACACACACACACACACACACACACACACACACACACACAGAAGATCTTCATGTGGATAGATGACACTGTGTTAACCTGTGTGTGTGTGTGTGTGTGTGTGTGTGTGTGTGTGTGTGTGTGTGTGTGTGTGTGTGTGTGTGTAGAAGAGTTCAAAGAAGAGAGAGAAGGAGAGAGAAACATGTAAAGGCTGCAGCGAGACCTTCCATTTCACCAAACGCAAACACCACTGCAAGAACTGCGGTGCGGTACGTGTGTCTGTGTATCAGTGTGCTTGTATTGTATATACAGTATACTGACAGATAATTTCAGCTTTATGTTGTACTTGTACTTATTTGAACTTAAAGTTAATTGCTATTGTTGTGCTGATTTGGATGCTCAAAAAACAAGCTTTGATACTTTTCGAGGGATTAAATCTACGATTGGCCTACTTATAGTTGACTGCATATTGAGTTGGAAAACATCAAACAAATGACACACCTTTCAGTGCTGAAGACTACCATATTTAATATCAACATGAAATCAAAATTGACCCTATTGACTTTATTAAAGCAAAAGTTCACCCAAAGATGAAAACTCACCCTCATGTCGTTCCACATCACTGTCTATCTTCTGCAGAACACAAAGGAAAGTCACTGAATGACTCATTGGCTGAATTCAATTCCATAACAGAACATAGAGATTCACTTTGACACTTATTAAAGCACCCATCAACACATTTTTATACAAATTTGGGGATATTACATAAAAAAATGCTAGATGGAAACACCAAGATATAATGAATACTGTAAAATCTCCAAAATGTGCAAAAACAAATTGTACGCTCGCTTGAGGTGAATAAATTAGGATTGAAACACATTTACTGAATATATTCTTATAGAATTTATACAGTTATATAGATGCACATTAAAAAAGTCATGTGACTTTGCCTCAACAAGAGATGTGAATACATAATTAGCTCAGAGAATATCATTAATATCATGTCAGATGTTGCTGTGGTTATTGTGAAATAAAAATGATTGTGTATTATTACCTCCCAAAACTGTGTGACACACTTTCACTCCAGTAATAAGACATCTGTCGCTGAATGCTAGCAAACATCATGTTCATCAGAACGTTTTGTCTGCATGCTCTAAACCGCAAGTCATTTATTACATGCAATTAAAGAGACAGTGCCTACAACTTCCATTTTTATTTCTTTTTTGCACCAATTTCAGCAGAAGTGACGATTTATTTCTCTTAAACACATGGAAACTATGCTTTATTCACAAATTGTTTTTGCAATATTCTAATATTTTGCATAAATTAAATTCTTAATTTGGATGGAATCATGACTATTTTGTATGATAAACAGACCATAATTTAAGTCCTTATTTACTATCAAATCAAATCATTGTAAACAGAGCACAAATCCAATATGGCAAAACGTCGCTAGCATCAAACCTCAACGTTTGGTCATGAGACGCACAAGAACCAGTGAGGTTTAATGTTATTGATGTTTCGCCATATTGGATTTATGCTCTGTTTACATTGATTTGATTTGACTTTAGAGCGAATAACGACATAAATCACAGTCTGTTCGTCATGCAAAGTGATCGTATGGCTTCAGAAGACTTGGAATATCAGAATCAGAACCAGAATGAGCTTTATTGCCAAGTGATCTCACGTACACAAATAATTTTTTTTGGTGATAGGAGAAACAAGTGCACACAGAACATTACAGTGAGACAGAATATAAAACAAGGTAATAAATAGACACAGAATAAATAGAAATAGACTATGATGCACGTGTCGCATGCACTACTCATATGACACTTTTGGGTGCTTTATTAAGCGTAAAAGTGAGTCATTATGTACTGTCATTGTACTGAAATCAACCAACGAGACTTTTATTAAATTATTTCCTTTTGTGTTCTGCAGAAGATAGAAAATCGGTATCACTTTCTATGAAGCCCATATTTAGAATGGATTGTAAAGTCATTATAATGCATTAGTAATGTCTAATAAAACACCTTATAATATGTTATAAGTTCTCATAAATGTAACCACAATTATAATGCATTATTATTATTAAGTTTTATCTTAGATTATAATGCATTATAACACAAGCAACGTGCACTTTTATCTGCAGTAGTTATAATGTATTAAATATATTTGTAATATATATTATAGGTATGCTTTAAGTAAAGTGACAAAAGCAGTGTCTTCTTATAAACATCCATAAGATATTTTTAAGTGGTTATATGACATTACGAGTCATGCTGTAAGTTATGTGCATTACACATGCACAACATACAAAATAACACACATTCAGTGTAAATTTTGAGATATTACGAAAAACACTTGTAAAGCTACAAGGTTAAAATATATAAGAAACTCTCAAGAAAAAAATATGTATGTTGATCACACATGTAAACACACCCAAAAATAAAACAATCATCAAACTGATTCTATACTGGACTCTATTCAATAAACTTTAATATTCGTGTATCTTATTTGGAGACTTATTTTATAAATAACTTCCATTATATAAGTTTGACTTGTAATGTATTGTATGTTACAAGTTTATGTTATGGCTGTTCATAAGAAAATATTACTTTTGTAACTTTACTTAAGTAAAATCACTTCATAAAGTATTTTGACCATTTACACTATACAGCACTTATGCCATTAACTTTATTAACTTCTGCTGTGTTAAAATGAGATTATGAGAAGTTATAACTTATTATGTGGTGCATTATGACACCTTACTAATGCATTATAAATACAGGCTTCATAGAGTGTTAACAGAAAATAATTTGGGTTTGGAACAACATGAGGGTAAGTTATTGATGACGGAATTTTAATTTTGGATGAACTATCCATTTAACCCTTTATGCTCTGAAAGATTTCCTGTTTCAGTAGGCATACCCAAAATTAAAAGCTTATAACTAAAATAACGCCTGCGTGCATTGTAAAGTAGAGCTTCTAAACTTTCAAACGATACCTATTTTGTGTTAGTCAGCACTGTAGGTAATTATATTTCTTTCTTGCGGGCCTGCGGGCGGGCCCATCTGAGCTTAAAGGGTTAGTAGATGTTCCTAGTGTTATTGTGCATGATGCAGTGACAATTACTGCCTGTTATTTCAAATCAAAATATAATTTTTTTGTCTAAATGTAATAAGTTTGCCTCTAAAAGGACTTTCCTTTTGGCCTGGTGTCACTGAGGCTACACAGGCTATTAGTTAATGTTCACCAGTAGCCAGATAGCTATTTAGTCATTGTTTTATGCTACTGTTGTAGGTAATGCAGCCTGTGTAAAATTTTGCCAATAGTTAATGTAGTAATTTAATGCTGGTAAACATAATAAAGGTTACGGCAGTAATTACATTCCATTCTGGTATGACACGCCTACTTTTCACCATCCGATCGATTCCTGATAGAGAAAATCAAGTCCCGCCCTAGATTATTTTCTAGTTTCACTCTGAAGTATGTAGCATCACTGACAGAAAATGGTTTGTGAATACTTTTTCATGCTAAAACAAAAACAAACAAAACCACAATACACAACATAGAAAGCAATAATTTGAAGATTTTCTGACTGGGAATGGTTTGACATGTGTGCTGTTGCTTGTTGTTGTGTCTGTAGGCCATCTGTGGGAAGTGTTCAAAGTTGTTGGAGAGCAAGAACTCTCGCATGTGTAAACAGTGTTTTGAAGCCCTGCAGGCAGCTGAAGGGACATCAGGGGGCAGCAGTGAGTCCAAGAAAAAAATTGAGGTAAAACAACTTAACAGTTAATAAAGTTTGTAATGAGACACAAAGGGGTCTTTCTCAAGTGGCTGCTTACCAGCCTGAAAAGCCGAATCCTTCATTGAGCTGCATTCACAAAGCATTTTTCCCCAGTCTTATTGGAGACATTTGTGCCATAGAAAGTATACCTGTTTAAATCTATTGGATTGGTATCTGACATAAAAATGGAACTACATTAAGGTAATTCACAATGTTTTGTTCAAAAGCAAAATGTATGTTCTGTAATTGAAATCAAATGAACTGCACAGCTAATGTTTAGGGTCACAGAGCCAGTGCGCACACACTCACACACACACTGTAATTACTCACTCATATGCTTTACTTAGTAAGCGTCTGCCCTGTCGCAGTCATATGGAGTCAACTAATCCTCTCTCACACACACACACACACACCCACACAAACACAGAATAAGTCCCAGACTGCTATTTTAAGACACGTTGTTAGAAACACAAATCAACAAAAGTGATTTGATTTGATTTGAAAACAAGGGAGATATTTAGATTAATGGCTTTTTGACTCTTCACAATCCTTTTATTTATTTATGTTTGTTTATTAAAATTTTTGTCAGTCATATAGAAATAGTTTTCTATTAACAATCAGAATATTGTTATTTTGTTCTTGTGTTAGACTACTACTGATACTGTATGTCAGCCAGACATCTGCCAATAACTTTGTTTCCCTTTGTGTACTAATCTATCAACGGCTTTGTCAATGGATAATGTTTTTTTTTTGTTTGTTTTTTTTTTTGAGGTGGAATTATCTGTAAAAATTCAGATTATAAAATTACAGGCTCAAATTTTCAGATTAAGAAGGAACTTTAGAACTCCAAATCAGGGACTAAAAATGAAATGTTTTTCATTTCGGTTCGTTCTGAGCAAAAACTGTCTTTTTTCATTCCGGTTCAGAAGTTTCACAGTCTCCTTTCCAAAAGGTTACTGGTTAGAACGAAATTTAAGAACGGTTTATAACGTTCTTTTTAAAATGACAGTACTCTGCGATAAGGGGTGGGTGAAATACCAATTGCAGTGTTGCCAGGTCTCAAAGAGAAACAAGCAACCTGATCTAGAAAAACAAGCCCAAAATAAGCCACTTGCCTCAACAAAATAAGCAAAAATAAGCAGTTAATTATTTTCCTTTGTGGTGGATTAATCAGCATAGAAATCATAACCCGGCAGCATATTTAACAATAATTCAGACTTGTAAACAATTGAGAAATATACTTTTTACATCCAATAATGTTTTCATAGTATCTGGATTAGCTGTGCATGTATATGTAGTAATTATACATAGTTCACATTCACAGAATGCTTCATCCACAATGGGCATTTAGACAAAGAAATGTGTGATGCAGCAGTTTTCTGCTCATTCAGGCAACATGAAGTGGTGTAGTTTCAAAAATGTACAGTGATATACCCTTTTAGCCTTTAGTTTCATTAAAAAATTATCGGGACAAAATTAACTGGTTATAACAGCATTTGAAAATAATGTTTTCACTCCGAAACAATTGAAAATCACTTTGTTCTGGTTTTCCGGCTAAAAATGTCGTTAGTTTTCAGTCAAATTCGTCGATGTGTCTATAGAACATGACATATGTATATTTGGCCATCATGGTCTGAACATGATTTGAACCAAATTTTGGAGAAAACTTGATGAACACTAGAAGGAGTTAGAAAAAGTAGATTTTCAATTAAATTCAAAATGGCGGACTAGAAGAATGGTAAAATTGGTATCATTGTTCTCGGCATGACCCACGTAATCTAACAAGACTAGTCACATGACAATAGGTCAAAGTACTCAAAAGTTATAAGTGTTTTTATAAATGTCATTATATCTTTTGATGGCAATGTGACACTGGCACCAAACATTTTGAGTACCTTCAGAACATGGTCGTGATGACACACACCAAGATTCATAACGAAACGCTAATGCATTTGTAAAATAAAGCATTTGATGACAGAACGGCCGACACTCAATATGGCTGACCTAGAAAAATTGGGAATCATTCGTATCATTCTGTATGCCCAACAAAATCTAAATAGACCAGTCTCATATTTCATGACCAATATGGGTATGATATTTACCAAATTTTGTTTCAATACATCAAAGCGTTGCCAAGATATAGCTTCATGACCTCTTTGGCGTGCTCGCCATCAAATCCGGTGATGTGTTATACAAGGAAATTTTGGTCTATCAAACAGAATTTTATTAGTTTTGTCATGAGTGTCTCGAGATGATTCATGCCACATTTCAAGCGAATCAGACATACGGTCTTGGAGGAGTTAAAAAAATGGCATAAAAAATTTCAAAATGGCATAAAATCTAGTGGGAGGAGAAATGATGCAAGGAATCCTTTTAGGATGGTTCAAAAGTTATGCACGTGCCATTATATGTTGGTGCGCCTGTATTTGTCGTGGGCAAAACGTCATAGCACTATCGGGGATGTTGATCAATCTCTCTTGGGCCCCCTCAGCCCCTGAAAGCTGTCCCCTTTTCCCCCCTTATGGGTGGCCATATTGAATACATCAAACGTTCACAGTGTAGGCTGAAAAAAGTATGTGAACCCCTAGGCTAATGACATCAACAAAAGCTAATTAGAGTCAGGACTTGGCAAACCTGGCATCCAATTAATGAAATGTGATTGGAGGTGTGGGTTAGAGCTACTTTGACTTATAAAAAGCACTCAAACATTCTGAGTTTGCTATTCAAAAGAAGCATCTGACGTGGACCATGCCTTGCAAAAAAGAGAACTTAGAAGACCTATAATCAAGAACTGTTGCTTTGCATGAAGCTGGAAAGGGTTACAAAGTTATCTCAAAGAGCTTAGATATTCATCTGTCCACAGTTAGACAAATTATCTATAAATTGAGATGATTTAGTATATGGCTACTCTCACTAGAAGTGGCATCCAGCCAAGATGACTCAAAGGGCACACTGCAGAATGCTCAGTGAGGTAAAAAAGAAGCCTAGAGTGACGGCTAAAGACTTGAAGGAATCATTGGAACTGGTTAACATCTCTGTTCATGAGTCTACTATATGGAAAACATTAAACAGGCATGAAGAAAGCCACTGCTTTCCAAAAAAAAAAAAAAAAAAAACATTGCTGTGGGCCTAAACTTTGCCAAAGATCACCTTGACACAACAATGCTAATGCTTGGTTGAGGTTATCGCTGCCAAAGGAGGATCAACCAGTTATTAAATCCAAGGGTTCACTTATTTTTTTCTACAGCACTGTGAGTGTTTATTGGGATGTGTTCAATAAAGACATGAAAGATTATAATTGTTTGTGTGTTGTTAGTTTAAGCACATTGTATTTGTCTATACTTGTAACTTTAATTAAGATGAGATCACATTTTATGACCAATTAATGCAGAAAACCAGCTAATTCCAAAGGGTTCACATACTTTTTCTTATCTGACACCCTACTCTCTAGATATTGATAGTTTATATCAGCATTTATAAACACAAGTGTGTGTGTGTGTGTGTGTGTGTGTGTGTGTGTGTGTGTGTGTGTGTGTGTGTGTGTGAGTGTGTGTGTGTAGGCAGGTTTAAGTGGTTTACGAGGACTTTTTTTTAGGTTACAAACTGGTAATTACAAGGGTATTGTGCTATAAATGTGGTTTATGAGGACATTTCTAGTGTCCCCATAATTCAAATTGCTTAAAAAACATCCTAAACGATGTTTTATTGAAAATGTAAAAATGCAGAAAGTTTTCTGTGAGGGTTAGGTTTAGGGGAAGGGTTAGGGTTAGGGGATAGAATCTATAGTTCATACAGTATAAAAATCATTATGTCTATGGAGAGTCCTCATAATGATAGCTGTACCAACATGTGTGTGTGTGTGTGTGTGTTTCAGAAGCAGCAGTCAGTCGCACAGTTGTCTCTACGTGCAGGAAAAGGTGAAGAGTTGGAGCAAGAGCTTGGTGGCCATCACTAAAGCAAAACCTCTGGTGCTTTACCTGCAAACTAGCACACAGGTGTGTGTGTGTGTGTGCGCGCGCATGTGTGTGTGCGTGTGCGTGTGTGTGTGTGTGCGTGTGTGTGTGTGTGTGTGTGTGTGTGTGTGTGTGTGACCTGTGAGATTAGGGTCAGGTGGATTTCAATGACCCTGTCCTGACCTCAGATAAATTATCTGTAGCCAATGACATATTGGATAATGCTTGTGTCATGTGTGTCTGTCTCTGTTTTAATAACTCTTGTGTGAAGGCTCAAGGGTGTAGATTTGGCTTGATCATTGGGGGGTTGCAGCGTGAAGCATTTACATGTTTCCATTGATCATTGTATAAATATTGGGGGGGTTGTACTTGCTTGTTTTAATTATTGGGGGGTTACCTCTCCCCCATCCCCCTGGAATCTATGCCCCTGTGTGTAGGTGTCCTCACAATTTAGCTAAGTGTACAGGTCATTTACATTTTACACTATTTACATGGCCATTAAGCACATTCTTAGTACAGATAAGAAATCTCTTTTTCATTCCTATAACGCAAGTGAGACGTGAGATTCACCCATAAAAGCTCTTTTATGCTAATGATTATATGATTGTAAGGATACAGTCCTGTATTATTTTTATCTCATAGGACACTCAAGCTGTATGTCTACCTGTATGTCTCACTTCAGTGACATCATCAGAGAAAGAGGTCAAACATGAGTTCAGACTGATTTGTGACTTTTGACCGACAGGATGGAGTTCCTGTCACTATAAAGGGAGGAGCCACCAAGATATCAGTCAGCCCAAGTGAGAGCTGTAGGAGCCAATGAGATGATTTCTCTCACCTCAGGCCCCTCCCCCTTTATAAAGAACTCCTGTTACTTGAAATCACTTTATCCTTAGCACTTTTGGTCTTACTTTTTTTTATTTGCCTTCCGTCTCATTATCTATGCTCATAATTACACAAGCACATGCACACACACGCACACACACACAGTTTACACCGTTATTTTGGTGTTTTATCAATGCACTGTTCCACATGAGAGCTGGCAACTGTTTGTATTATATTGGATGAATGTTTATGGAATATTACAGTATATGATGAATGTTTTTTATTTGTTTCCTTCCAGATCTGATAGTAGTTTTAGTTAAAGCATTAACTTGCTGTTTGCTTGTGTACTCTCAGTACTGTCACACCTCCATTTTATTGTTTTTCCTGCTGATTTTTAAAGATGAAATCAGAGAATAAGCACATACACCAGTCATGCAATGAAATACACAGGTCTGAATGTTAAGCCAGTGATAATGGGTAAATGTCATAAAACATGTCAAGAACATGTCTGGATCATATTTCACCCAAAATCATAAAGAAAGAAAAAAGAAATTAGATTTTGCATAAAGAAAAAGAAGCCTGTATTAAGATGTTTTGCATTGTGACATTATTTTCAGAACAGTATGCACATTTGACCTCCCAGTTCTCATTACCGTAATGTGAAAAAAGGTGATATTATGTATTTGTACATATTATGGTAGTATTTGTTGTAGTTTTCTTAATTTATGCTGATTTGATAGTTGTAAATACAGTTATTACAATAATTGTACCGTATTAGAGTTACTGTAAAACTAATGGCGGTATTACAATAATGACAAACTAATGAAAATCTCCTTTAAGTATAATGATAATTACAAAAAAACTCAAAAGTAACCCATCCTGATGCATTAAGGACATCTTAATGGTTCTAAAATAGGCTTTGTTTACTTTGTGCAAAATATCATTTCTTATATTTTCTTTGGATTTTGGGGGGAAAAGTGACCTGGACATGTTCTCACCATGAAGCTGTCAAAAGTTTGTTTGTTATAATTTTGACCTTTTAATAAGGATGCCCTACTGTATTTTTATTTGTATTTTATTTTTTGGTGGGCAGACAGCTTTGGCAGGCCACTGATTATTACGCCATACTACTTTTGACAAGGGGAAATTAAGTGCCCCCTTTTTCTTTGTCACTTTTCTTGTGGTCTCTCTACTTTTTACAAAATATCAGACTAGTTCTTGTGCACAAGTATTGAAGTACTGTACGTCTGCACACTTGCAGTGAGATCTTGTTGGTGAATCATGCATCTGCTCGCCCTTAAATATTGTTTAAACCCTCGCAAAAGAACCAGTATTACTATTATTAAATATGTTTACAAAAGGTGTCCTATAGCTTATCAATTAATAAAAAGTATCTGGTCACTAGAGTCTTCATTTATCTACAGCACTAAAAGAGCATATTTCAAGACACTGAATGTGGCATTAGTTGTAAATGTCTTTCCACTATTATTGCTTTTATGAGCATCAGATCTCATTGTGGTTGCTTTACCAAAAGGAACTGGTTTCTTACACATGACACACAATATTCCAGCATATGTGAAATCTTCATGAAGTTCCTTAAAATACCTTCTTGTAATAGGGAGGTGCCGATTGCAGCAGCTTATTTTATCATAGATAAAGATGGATGCATTGAGTAAGTATTTCCCGTGATGTAAAAATCTTGTGATTTTCTCCATTGCATCATCTTTGGAAAAAAAAAAAAAAAAAAAATCTCTTACCCCAATAGAGTTTATGGGCACAGTATGGGTACTGTGTCAAAAGTTTACTCAATTGAAAGTCAAAGTATCTAGCCAATTCTTTTCTTAGCTTTATAAGTAGACTGACGAATTCTACACAAAGAGATTTTCTCATTAAAATAACTTTTACACACTAGTTTTGTAAAGTAACTTTCAAAGTTATATAAATTCAGATTCAGATTCAATATAAAAAAAGCATGCAATAAATGTAAGAATTCTTCAACATTAAAAAATTAAACAATATCTAAATGGATACATTAATATTACAAAAGCAAGCAATAAACATACAAATGATGAACAATCAAATAAGCAGCAAAAGACAATAGAACTGAAACAAGCAATAAATGTAAGAATAATAAATAAAAACATTTGGAAAAAAAAGAAATGTAAAACTGAACTGTTAAATGCTCACATGCTGTTTATTGTAGAGTCCTTTTCTTCGATCTCCTTGTTTACATTTACGTTTATTCATTTAGCAGACACTTTAATCCAAAGCGAATTACAAATTAAGAATACAGCAAAAGTGATTCATCCTAATGAGGCAATAACATGAGAAGTGCTGCAATACAAAGTATTAAATTGCTCAGAGAAGATCAATTCAGCCGACACCTTGTCTTTTTCTTCATTTGGCAAACCAGACTCAGCCCAGATCTCAGCTGATTTTGGTTGACCAGACTCAATGTTCAGCCAAATGAATGTCTGTCTTTGTTTTGTTTCTTTTGGCTGACCGGACTCACACCAGACTTCAGCCAAATGCTATTTCACACAAAGGTGTTAAAATTTCAAGTCAAGTCATTTTTATTTGTATAGGGGCTTTTCACAACACACATCATTTCAAAGCAGCTTTACAGAAAATCATGCATTAACAGAAGATAAAACTGTAATACTATAAAGTGTTATAGTCATCATTGTGTAGTGTGATAAAATACGATTGTGAATTGTGTTTAAAAATAAGTAATTAAATAATAATTGTATTTAGAACCCCGGTGAGCAAGCCGAAAACGACTGTGGCAAGGAACACAAAACTCCATAAGATGTTGGTTAATGGACAAAAATAACCCTGGGAGAAACCAGGATCACTGTGGTGGCCAGTTCCCCTCTGACTAAACAGAATGAATATAATGCCAATATTAGTTATGTATAGTGCAAGTCATGGTTTAAAATTATTAAACTAAGTAAGTGTTAAGGGTCAGTGTTTAAACAACGATTTTGTATGAACTGTGAGATTAATGACTAATGTCCTTGAAGTTCAGCCTGGATTAACTGCAGATGTTCACATTGATGCAAATCAAAATGATTAAGGTACTGATTCTGACTAATTCTAATGGAATGAATGTAATTTAGTTTAATTAAATGTGCTGTACACAATTTTAGGCATTCTAGAATTTCCACAAACTGAGCCGTTGGATTAGCCACGCCCCCTCTTTCCAAATCCCAGCACTCCAAAGATACCAAATGAGATTTATCGAGACCGACACATGCAGAAACGGCAGCAAAATAGTGCCCTCAACTGACATCTGTTATGAGCAACATGGCATAAAAGTGGCATGTTTTGGTTCTGGCAGTTTCAATATCAGAACCAAACCAGAAGTGCCAAAAGTAATCAATCAATCAAATCAAAATCAAATCACTTTATTGTCACACAGCCATATACACAATTGCAATGGTGTGTGAAATTCTTGGGTGCAGTTCCGATCAACATAGCAGTCGTGACAGTGATGAGACATGTACCAATTTACAATAAACATCAGATTTACACAACACAATTTACATATCTAATATACACATAATTACACACAACAATATACAAATAATAACATACACTGTACAGTATACAATACGCACTATATAGATAAACATTATTCAATAAAAAATTAAAAATAAAAATATATAAAGAAGTATATATATATATATATATATATATAGAATGTACAGTATTGTGCTGTATTGACATTCAGGCTGTCGGTTGATAGTCAGTTGTTAAGAGAGAATATAATATAATAATAATATAATTTATGACAGTCCAGTGTGAGATATAAGAGTAAGGGTAATAAAGTGCAGTGCTGATGTATTTTAATCGTGGGAGATCAAGAGTTCAGAAGTCTGATTGCTTGGGGGAAGAAGCTATCATGGAGTCGGCTGGTGCGGGTCCTGATGCTGCGATACCGCCTACCTGATGGTAGCAGTGAGAATAGCCCATGGCTCGGGTGGCTGGAGCACCACCTTGTGTGAAAAAAGTAAGCCAGTAAGCCAGTAAGCCAGTAAAAGTAAGCCAGATTTGGCCCATTTATGTTGCTATCTGGGTACTAAGGAGCTGTAAGCGATAGGTATGCAAAAATGTGTCCTACTCCCTGAAAGAAATTACTGAAATGTGTCGTGAGATATCTCACGGTCTCTGTGACAGCTCTAGACTCTGTAAACAGCAAACAAAAATGTGTCCTTGGGCCACGGTCTCTGATGCTTTCTGCTTGTCAATCATTTTGCACATTCTCATAGTATTGCAGTTGCAGTGAATTATAGAGGATTAATGCCACTTTTATGCCACGTTGCTCATAACAGATGTCAATTGAGGGCACTATTTTGCTGCTGTTTCTGCATGTGTCGGTCTTGATAAATCTTATTTGGTATCATTGGAGTGCTGGGATTTGGAAAGAGGGGGCGTGGCTAATCCAACGGCTCAGTTTGTGGAAATTCTAGAATGCCTAAAATCGTGTACAGTACATTTAAAAGAACTAAATTACCTTCATTCCATTAGAATGAGTCAGAATCAGTATCTTAATCATTTTGATTTGTGCCACCAGAGGTCACTATGTAGCCAATCTTGGCTCTACCGGCATGCCTTCCTGTTGAGCTCTCATTCTCTGTGGGTACCTCCAGTACTTCCTCTTTCTGGCTTCAGGGTACTGTTAGATGTCAAAGTAACATCTACTCCAAACCCTGCTTTTACTTTCACTTCCTTTTCTGCTCTTGAAATCTTTGCAAGGCAACATTGAAATCCCTTTTCAAATTATCAGCGTTTTGAGACTAGACTCTGATAATTCTTCTGCTTTTAATGGTCATCATGTAATAGAGCAAACCAATACTGTATCTTGTGAGAAGTGAAAAAGTCTTTCCAATTGAGTTCTTAAAGTGCTAGGTACTCTTTCATTGCTCAGGTTTCTCTTACTGCTGGGTTTGTTAATAATTGGGTCAATCGGTCCCAAGTTCAATGTATGATATATATGTTTAATTTCACCTGATTACAACTTTAATAGGCTTGGTAAAAAGAATAAAGACTATTTATAATGTTACACCTGCTGTAGGATTAACAGTCAGATTTTAAACAATTCAAATCCTTTTCAAGTGTCATTTCCTCATGTCCCCAGAGCTGCACATCAACCATCTTTGACAAAAATAAGTGCTAAATCATTGGATTTCTATTCATTTTGTTATTCATTTGTGCTAAATGTGTCAGTTTAACACTGATAGTGGAGATTTTTGTGTGTCCCTTGAGTTATGATGATGTCATGATACAGTGACATTTAATTGAAGATATATGTTAGGAAATAAAATTACACACACTGGATGGGGGATCAGCCATTCTACAAAATTATTTTGTAGTTATTTGAAGTTTGTAACTGTTTTGTTTTATTTATGTTTTCCTTTATTTTGTGCTGTTAGTCATACAGTATATAGTCAAGCATAACATGCCCACCCTGTTACAGAAAGATATAGGTCAAATGAATGTCATTTTATAATTGTAATATATTTATGTAAACAGAAATAAAATCATCAATATAAGTGTACCAATATGTTTGCTAGATATCATTCAGAAATCATGAAGTGGCTAATTTATCTACTAAATGTCCACTATGTTATTTTCCACCCTGATCCTGCTTGTTTAATTGGATAGAGTCACTTAGCTTGACTGTTATGAATTATAAAATCTCCAATTATTCATAAAAAAATATTGTATATCTTGATGAACAGAAATTTAAACAAAAAATAAATAAATAAAAAATGTGCTGTTGTCCTAACTTTGTAATTCTGGTTCTGTTGACTCTATCTCCATTAAAAAGTTGTGTTTTATGTCACTAGACGGCAGCAAGTACTTAAAAAAAATATTTTTTTTCTCTATCACCATCTGTCACAAAAAAAAAAAAAAATCTGAAATGTAGGTGGCTTCTCATACATTATTGCCTAAATAACTTTTAATATGTTGTAAATTATCACATTTATTTTTAGACAAAATACTTATTTGTCATATTTTGTTTTGTTCAAGGAGATTAAATCAAATGTTTTTTTAAACTATCTAATAAATGAAAGGACAGTATTTGGGGTAAAAAGGGCCCACGTTGCAGGTTCTAAAGGCCCCTATAAATCACTTTTTTTTTTTTTTTTTTTTAAGAGGAGTGAATAGAAATACTCTCATCATTTATTCACCCTCATGTCATCAAAGATGTGCATGACTTTCTTTCTTCTGCTGGACACATTGCATTGGATTACAAAGTATCAAACAAATGATGCTAAAACTTTTCTCATGGCTAACTTCACTATATAACTAAGCAACTGTTGTCAAGGTGAGTTTTACTGTATGTAATGTACATGAAGTCAGTTCAGGAGTAATCACAGGTGGAGTTCAGCACATTAACGTTTGGTAAACACAAAGTGTCACAATACTTTCAACACTTTAGTTTTGACATTTTAATCCTAACGAAACTTCTTTTTGTCAAATGTTTTGCTTGACAAACAGAACTGATGTCACTTTGCTTAAATGAGTTCACATATACTATATAGTCTACTCAAAAAAAGAGTTAATAATGTTGACATATTATAAAGATGTATCATTTGTCAACATTATGAACAATTTTGAACAGCACACTATATAGTAAATGTGAACTCATTTAAGCAAAGTAAAGTCAAACCCATGGGTGGGGTCAGTGAGCATCAACATGAGTTTTTCTTTATATTTTGAGTGAAGATAAGTCAGTAAATGTACAGTTGACAGTAGTTATTTGGAGTTCAAGCACTTGTTGAGTAACTGCACACTGCTGCGTGTCGTGCTGTAGGCGTCGGTTAGACCACAATGACAGCTTTAACTTCCTCATTAATCCTGAACAGTGTCTGTCTGTCACTCAGCAACTGTCTCCTGTACGCTTGACAGACAGGTGTCTGAAGTCAATGGCTTTCAACAATGCATCTGTCCGCTCAGAATCAGCAGTGGGAGACTGGAGGATTGAACACAATCAAACAGGTTAACAAAATGTGTTTCTGAGTGTTTGGTTAGTTTTGAGTTGCTGTACCACATTTCAGTAGTTCTTTCAATACCATAATCATCTAGCACGACGGTTTGATATTTGTGCTTTGCAGTTTTATTAATGCACGTCATTATTGTATTTGTTTGAATTTAATCACAATTACTGATTTTAAAACCCCTTATTTAGTGCATCAGTTCCGTATTTTGTCCTGTTTGTAGGCGACTATTCCTACACATCAGTATATAAACTATAGTTGTCTTACGATGACGCAGTAATAAAGGTTGTTTGTTTGTACGAAGTGTTTCACTTTTATTAACAGTATGAGCTGTAGATTTGTGCGCATGTGTGGTGGATTGAGTAAATGACTGATCGGAAACGCGCTGTGTGATGCGATGATGCGCGCGGTCTGTGTCTCTTTATATGGTGTTTTTTCTGTTTCTGGAATTGTTGAGGTTTGAAGACGAAAGAAAATGTTGTTGTGGAATTTCATTTCAAGGTCTAGACTGGTGTTTTCAAGACACGCAGGACTCTTCATCTTAAACTATTTTAAACAACATCTACTTCTTGTATAATTATAGGCTACAGTTTTCATGTCCTCATATTAATTAAGATATTACAGATATAATTAGTCACAATGCTGGGATTCTTAAGTGCACTGCAAAAGGATGTAAGCGATTTGAACAGTTCTAGAAAAGCAACATTAGCATAACAGCGTTCTCGAACTGACCACTGTTTACAGAGACAGAAAGGCCTATTTCAATGTTAGGAATAGGGACATTTTCTGCTTGTCATTTCATTAAAAAGTCACTTACAGCACCTTTATTGATTTTCAGCGATATCTTATAAACTTTTAAAGACAGAACAACCGTGAGCTCTGAGGATGTTCATCCATGGTAAAAAAAAATAATAAAAAAAATTATGTTGGCTTCAAACAGTGAGCTCAAACTGTCTTTAATTAGAATAATTTTTGTGAATTATATCCTCCAAACTAAAATTCAAATAGCATCATTTGTAATGATGGTAGATTTTAAAAAGTTGAACTGTGTTCACAGGACAAAAGGTGTTTTTCTTGAATCTTAACTCAGGGCAAGTTGTCACATGTGTTTCATATGTTGTCATTTTATGTTATGTATTCATTACAATATTTGTTAGCCAAAACAATTATTTGATAGGCCTATTTTTGTACATTTTTGCCCTTTCATGAATTGTTTTACTGTTTAAAATTTGCTCAAAAGTCCCTTTAACCTATTTATTGGCAAGTTCTCATAGTGACAACTTGCCCCATATAGTGTTAAAACATGCTCCACCTTTACACCATGCACCATATGTTTTTCCTGAGCAATTACGATGGAACATTTCTATTGCTTTTTTTTTTAGTAAAGACTTCAAAGTATGTGGCTATAAAGAAATTGACTTTCAAAACTGAATATAGCGTGAGAAATATTCACTTGGGTTGAAGGTCAACAACCCAATACATTTTAACCTAAAATCTTAATGCTGAAAAAAGTGTCCATGGTATTTGTCGGATTCAACTTTACAGTTTGAATCTGGATGAAATGACACAGAAACAGCATCATTCACTTTCAAGTTTCACTTCCTCAGCACTACTTGTACAAAATAGTACAGTATGGTGGAGGAACAACAGTAAATGTATTTACAGTTGAAAAAAAATTTGATGTCATTTAAACAAGGAAACAGAACTTTGTACAGTGCAGAGGAATATGACATTTTGCACACACAAATTGATCTATTATTTACTTTTGGTCTACATCAAATTATAAATCTTAGGCTTTGTTCTTAAAAATAGTAAATTGTGTTGTAGGTCTGTGTGCACCGCTACTGTCTCCTGTCATTGGCAGTCTGAAGCTTGTGTCTGGAGATGGCACCAGTGTTGGTACAGTGATGACACTGCAGTGCCCGTCCAGACACCGTGCAGTGAGCGGCAGTCACATCTCCTGTGTGTGGAGCAGCAACAGCACACACTGGATTGGAGGCACACCAGAGTGCAAACGTAAGACAATCACAAACATTGTTACAGACACTTACAAACTTTATTCAGCTCAGATGAAAACAAAGTTATATACTAATGTGAAAAACCTTGTGAACCCTTCATGAATGATCTAGATTTCCATATGAATGGCTCTTCCCATCATAATCTTGATTTTTGGCCATTTGGCCACATTGATCAAACACTAATTATTAGTGAAGACTTAAAAAAAAAAATATTTACTAAACACAACACACAGTATATTACATTGCTATGTCTTTGTTGAGTAAATGTTTCACTGATGAAAAATATATGATTTTAGAGCACAAAAAGCCCACATTATCAATTAGACTGGAAAGTGTTACAGAAGGGTTTCTAAATGCTTTTGATAAATCTTTGAGCCTTTATCAGTCTAATGTCAGGCATGTCTTGCACTGTTCATGGGCTCACAATAAGACAAAAACTCAAAACCTCCTAAAAAAAAGACTGGTGTTCATGAGTGAATAGGAAACAGGAAGCCACTGATCTTCATGAAAACACTGCTGCTCATCTCAAGTTTACTACAGGCCAACCGAATGTTTCGCTGCACCAAAGTGCTGTTGCCACAGGAGATCAGAGTTTTTAGTAAATGTGCACTATATATATATATATATATATATATATATATATATATAGATATATATATCTATATATATCTATATATATATATATATATATATATATATATATATATATATATATATATATTAGTGCTGTCAATCGATTAAAATGTGAGTAATCACATATATATATATATATATATATATATATATATATATATATATATATAGATAGATATATAGATATATATATAAATATGTTTGCTTTTTTGCTAAGAAAGGCCCTAAAATATAGATAATTCCATATAAATCCTACATAATAATTCAAATAATTCTCTCTCTCTCTCTCTCCATATAATATATATATATATATATATATATATATATATATATATATATATATATATATATTAGGGCTGTCGATTTATCATGTTAATTCGATTAATTAATCCCTGGCTGATCGCTCCATGCACAGTATATGTGTCATCAGCACAGCCGCACCGCCTAGATTTTCTTGGCTGTGCGCATCGCTGGTGCATGCGCCTGCTATTGACTGTTCTAAAAGATAATTATTTATCACAAGATAATTTATTTATCACATGTTATACATTTGCACATATACAGTGAAATAATTTTTTTTCCACATATCCCAGCTAAGCTGGGGTCAGAGTGCAGGGTCAGCCATGATGCAGCACCCCTGGAGCAGATAGGCTCAAGGGCCCAACAGTGGCATCTTGGCAGTGCTGGGGCTTGAACCCCCAACCTTCTGATCAGTAACCCAGAGCCTTAACCGCTGAGCCACCACTGCCCCCAGAGTATCACAAAGAAGTTGTAATGGGCATCCGTCAAATGCGTTCCGATCCAGAACACGCAAAAAGTATACCTGGGCCTTAATAAGGATATTCCTGAGCAATTCAAGCTTGAAGTACCACCTGTTTTCTCCAGGGGGTAGAAAACAAAACTCACTGTAGGCAACGAGCAGCTTATACAGAGAATAAACCACACTTACCGAGAACAGACAACACAAGATTAGAACACATTGTTGCATTGATGAAGGGCAATTCTGAACACAGGAATCTCAAGACGTGTTTTTCTAAGTTTCAGACTTTGTTAAACTTGACACAACAACCTAAAAATACAGTATGTTTATGACGCGACACTACCTAGGTGCTCCAAAAGCAACCATCTGACACAGGTGTACATTGACGCATCCTTAAACAAGCCCTCATAATAAATCTCAGACTGATTGACAAATTGCAATTGCAAAATGGACTGTTGTGAACTGATTGGCTTATGTTCCATAATATGGATATAAACAATATACTGCATTCTAAAGCCACTTTTTGTATTGTCTTTTTTAATGCTTCACTTGTGTGCCAAATAATGTAATGCATTTAATTATCTGTATTATCTTTTTTTAATAATATATATATTTTATTTATAATTATTTAAATATAACTATTTATAATTATTTAATCATTATATATTGAATTATTGGTATTTGAGGGGCTTTCTCAACAAATATTTATGTATGCGATTAATTGCAATTAATTGCGATTAATTAATCAGCATACTATGTAATTAATTCATTTAAAAATTGTAATTGATTGACAGCCCTTATATAAAAATAATAAAAATATATTGCATTATAATGGCAGACAATTAAACTGTTGATAAGACAATACAAAAAGCAGCATAAGAAATACATTTGTTTTATTTCCATATCATTGAACATAAGCCTACAGTCGACAGCAATCCATTTTGCCATTGAGTTCGTCAGTCTGTTGTATTTTTACAGGACGTGTTCTTGCATTCCGTCTGCACTGTTTTTAAGTATATTGTCGGTCTGTGTACATATGAGTCAGACATACATTTTGCAGCATCTCACTGGTTTTCAGAGTTATAAACAGAGTTGACACTGTGTCAAGTTAAAAGTAGTGGAAACTTTGAAAATCGTGTCTCAAGATTGCTGTGCTTTGTCATGTTTCATCCAGCTGTATACATCCTGTCTGAGCAACTCATTGGCTGTGTCTTGTTTGGAAGGATGTGTCCTCCGGAGGTCACATTTGTCGGCCGCATATGTCATCGAGGCTATCTCGTTTCATTTTTTTTATTTTATTTTTATTTTTTTATTGGGAATGCAAAAAAGGTTAACAATTGTATAAATGTAAGTGCATATACATAAAAGGCATTGACAATAGATAAAAAATAAGAAAAAGATAGCCTTGTTGACGTATGCGGCCGACCAAATGAGACAGCCATTCTGTGTCTGCTCTGCTTGTGAGTTTTGTTGCAGCATGCTGACTGCCCCCTGCTGACACGGTTCGTAAAAACCATCCTGGTTACTTTTGTAACCTCCATTCCCTGATGGAGGGAACAAGATGTTGTGTTGATGTAGTGACACTAGGGGTCACTCTTGGGAGTCCCGAACACCTCTGCTTTTTGAAAAAAGGCCAATGGGAATTGCCGAGTGGAATTTGCATGCCACTCCCCCGGACATACGGGTATAAAAGGAGCTGGTGTGCAACCACTCATTCAAGTTTTGTGCTGAGGAGCCGAGACAAGGTCCGGGCCATTTCAGCGGGTAGTTCAGCGTTGTGGCAAGAGGGACACAACGTCTCGTTCCCTCCATCAGGGAATGGAGGTTACGAAAGTAACCAGGACGTTCCCTATCTGTCACTCACTCGACATTGTGTCGATGTAGTGACACTAGGGGTCCCTATACAAAATGCCACAACTAGCTGAACTGTGTTATGTGGACTGGCGGTGCGAGATGGGCAGACCGCTGTGTGCCTCATAGCCAGCACACCAGGCTGCCACGTATCCTCCCCCAACGCTCTTATGAGCATCGGATGGTCCTTCGGGAACAAGTCAACTGCCCAACAAACAGGGACAGGGTAGCCCAGCCGTGGCCTCTTTTTCTCTTTTTTCTCCCCAAAAAGAGTGGAATTTGTTAACCGATTGGGGGCCATAAATGTCTACATCGGAGGGGTGTCACTCCCAAGAGGAAGACACCGTGGAGACCACACCCCGCCCAGAGAAGGGGGGGTATTTTGAGTGGAAATACGTCACATGGTCGTACCGAGTCTTGTCACAAGTAAGTCATGTGGAGGAGTCACATGGTAGGTCCTACCCGAGGGGGAAGGAGTTTCTACAAGCATGGTGACCGGGGGCAGAGGGGCCTCTGCCCAAGGAAGATGCAGTTTATCAACAGGGAAACGATTTAGTAGAAGATATATCACATGGGGTCACCTATGGGGAACCAGTGCATGTGAAGCACCTACCCCAATACAGGGCTTAGTTAGCACATGTACTGGGCTGGCAGCGAGTTTCTCCGCAAACTCTTCTGCCACAGGATTAAGGAGGAAAGTTATCCAGGGATCACAACTTGTGAATACGACTGGGAGTCAAAGGCGCATGTCTTCACCTCATGGGAGGAGAAAGGCGCTATACGCAAGCAAGAGGCAGCGACAGATTAGCATGATGACCACGTGATGTGTCCCGCAGCGCCATGCCCATCTCGGGACTCAAGTCTGAAGCCAATGCTGAAGCAGTCTCATATGCATCAACCCGAGTGGTGTGGCAACCGCAGAGGATGCCATATGCCGCAGAAGCCTCTGAAAAAGTTTCAGTGGAACCGCTGTCTTCTGTCTGAACGCCTTCAGACAGTTCAGCACCGACTGTGCACGCTCATTCGTGAGGCACACCGTCATCGAGACCGAGTCCAACTCCAAGCCAAGAAAAGAGATGCTCTGAACCGGGGAGAGCTTGCTCTTTTCCCAGTTGACCCGAAGCCCTAGATGGCTGAGGTGCCTGAGCACCTGGTCCCTGTGTGCGCACAGTAACTCTCGAGAGTGAGCTAGGATCAGCCAGTCGTTGAGGTAGTTGAGTATGCGGATGGCCACTTCCCTGCCTCTGCGACCTTTGTGAAGATGCGAGGGGACAAGGACAGGCTGAAGGGGAGGACCTTGTACTGGTATGCCCGGCCCTCGAAAGCAAACCGCAGGAAGGGTCTGTGTCGAGGTAAAACTGAGATGTGGAAGTATGCGTCCTTCAGGTCTACCGCCGTGAACCAATCTTGATGCCGGACGCTCGCTAAAATGCATTTTTGCATCAGCATCTTGAATGGGAGTCTGTGCAAGGCCTGGTTCAGAACGCGCAGGTCCAAGATTGGGTGGAACCCACCGCCTTTCTTCGGTACGATGAAGTGCTGTAAAACCCTTTCTTCATCTCGGCTGGAGGGACAGGCTCTATTGCGCCCTTGCACAGATGGGTCGCGATCTCCGCACGCAAGGTAGTGGTGCTCTCGCCCTTCACCGAGGTGAAGCGGATGCTGCTGAACCTGGGCGGGCGCCTAGTGAACTGAATCATGTAGCCGAGTCGGACGGTCCGGGTCAGCCATCGCGACAGGTTGGAAAGCGCAAGCCACGCATCCAAACTCCGGGCGAGGGGGACCAAGGGGATAATCACGTCGGACGTACTGGTGGGTGGGGCCTCACGGTGGGGTGGAGCCTGAGGCGCCACATCGCGGGGGCTCAAGCCCCGTGGCCGTGCTGAGTCCAGGGACATCGAAGCACTTACCTGGCTCCTGATACCCACCAAAAGATTGGTCAAGGAGGGGGGAGGAGGAACATCATCCCCGCAGTCCTTCGGAGCCAACCTGGTGTGGGCATGTTTGTGCCACAGCTGGGCGCGCAGGGGATCCGCCGCTGGACCACCAAACCTGCCGAAATGGGACGGTGGACGGTGGTCATGGTGACGGCCGTGCGCACCTGACATGTGGCACAGAGAACAAGGAAACCACTCTTTTGTTGTAGTTTTGGGTACCGCAGCCTCTTGGGCATGCGGCGAAAAGTGAAACAAAAGATTTTCCTCCTGGCCCTCCACCGGGGGATGGAGTGGTCTGTCTATCAGCTCTGTAGAAGCGGATCTCCTTGTCCCTAGGTCGCCCGTCTCAGGGGCGCTTCGAAGCCTTCCTAGGGTTCTTGGCGGCCGGCCATGAGACGGGTGGCGTCTGCTTCCTGCAGTGGGCTCCACGCCGGGGCCGAGCCGTGGGGGCGGGCTGCAGTGGAACCGGTGCTGTTGCTGCAGGACAGGATGTGTTGAATGGCCTCCATCTGCTGCTTCACCACCGAGAACTGCTGGGCAAAGTCCTCGACGGTGTCGCCGAGAAAGCCAACCTGGGAGATGGGGGCATCAAGGAACCGTGCCTTGTCGGCCTCTCTCATCTCGACCAGATTGAGCCAAAGGTGGCGCTCCTGGACAACCAGGGTGGACATCGCCTGCCCGAGAGACTGCGTCGTGAACTTCGTTGCCTGAAGAGCGAGGTCGGTCGCCGAGCGCAGTTCCTTCATCAATCCCAGGACAGAACTACCCTCGTGCAGCTCTTTTAGTGCCTCGGCTTGGTGAACTTGCAGGAGAGCCATGGCATGCAGGGTGGAGGTGGCTTGTCCAGTGGCACCGTAGGCCTTAGCCGTCAGGGATGACGTAAACCTACAGGCCCTGGATGGGAGCTTCGGGCGTCCGCATCAGGTGGCGGCGCTCTGCGGGCACAAGTGCACCGCGAGCGCTTTATCCACCTGGGGGATCACCGAATACCCCTTGGCTGCCCCACCATCGAGGGTAGTGAGAGCTGGGGAGCTGAAAGATGGGGATCGGGCAGTAAAAGATGCCCCCCACGATCTTGTCAGCTCCTCATACACTTCCGGGAAGAAAGGGACCGGGGCCGGGCGTGGCTGTGAGCGGTGCTCTGGGCCCAAGAACCAATCATTGAGCCGCGAGGGTTCAGGGGAGAGCAGAGCGTTCCACTATAGCCCGACGCTCGCGGCTGCCTGGGAAAGCATGTCCATCATCTCCGCGTCGGCCTGAGACTGGGCGACCACACCCGAAAGAGGGAGCTCAGCCGAGGCGTCTGCATCAGAGTGGACAAGCCCGCTCTCCAATGCTGCGCTCGATAACTCATCGTCTTCCCGTGCTCTGAACTCCGAACTCGCCGTGAGACGAGCCAGCGGTCTCATCCGAGAGCCCGACTGGGGCAAGCGAGTATGCTGGGGAATGGGAGGTCCGTGGGGGTTTACCCGGCGGAGGTGCTCCTATTGAGGTCCCCAAATCGCCCCCAGTGCTAACCGGTACGGCATCATACCCGTAGGTAGAAGGACCGAAGCGGGGAGCCACTGGGGTGGCTTGCTTTCTTACGAATGCAAGCCGTGACCGCAACGTTGCCATGGTCATGTTCTCGTAATGAGGACAAGACCCATCCACGAACTATGTCTCCGCGTGGGCAGCACCCAGACATGTAAGACAGCGATCGTGGCCGTTAGAAGCGGAGAGATAACGACTGCAACCAGGAATAACACACAAACGGAAAGGCATCTTTAAAAAGACATTTCCGTGTGTGCCGCTCTTTTAGAAAGAAAATATACTCTTTTAGAATATACTCTTTTGCTCTGCCAAAGCACCCAGGGGTGTTCTCTGCACTCCACGGGTGCAGAGGGGGAGAAGCCGCTGAAATACTCTGTAAATCCAGCAGTTTTATGTGAACGGTAAAGAGAACTGAGTTTGAATTGAATTCAGCTTCAATGAATAGAACCGCTCAGCTCCAAAGAGAAAATCTGAATGAGTGGTTACATACCAGCTCCTTTTATACCCATATGTCCGGGGGAGTGGCATGCAAATTCCACTCACCAATTCCCATTGGCCTTTTTTCAAAAAGCAGAGGTGTTCGGGGCTCCCAAGAGTGACCCCTAGTGTCACTACATCGACACAACGTCGAGTGAGTGACAGATAGGGAAACAAAGTTACATGTACTTCAAACTGGAATTGCTCCGATGGTAGGAAAATACGTCAGTGAGAAAATGACATAGTTGTAATATGACTTGAAATAGAGCAATTAATAAAAACAAAACAATTATAACAAAAAAAATTTTTGTTTGAAAAGTGTACTTGTGCTATTTTTCTTAATATTCTAATGATCATTATTAATGTAATTTCTTAAGTGTTCAAAATCCTTTTTTGCCAGCTGTATTTAGAAAAAAGCTCACTTCATAGTCTCCTGCAATTGCAGTGTTTTCTTAAAATTAACACCAAATGAACTATTGGTAATAGGAAAGGGCAGATTACACAATTTACTCTAGGGATTATTTAAGTGTCATCTGCTCCAACTTCTTTTAAAGCTGTAGTTCAGAGATGTTTTAACCCTCGTGTTGTTGTTTTCTTTCTTCTGTGGAACACAAGAGAGATGATATAGGCAGAAGGACAGCCTCTGTCAACATTCACTTTTATTGTATGGAAAAGCTGCAATAAAGTGAATGGTGACTGAGAATACATGTGTGTTTAACATGTGTTGCTGTCGTACTCTCACTGTGCATGTGGTTATGTTTGTGCAGCTCTCTCTCGGTTTGAGGACGAGGGCTTCCGCTTGGCTCTTCTTATATCCTTCATCAGCACGGCCATTGTTCTCTTCATGAGCATCATCTTCATCACTTCCTGTCTTGTCAGCCTCGTGAGGCAAGATGAGAGGAAAAAGATGAAGAGGTGAGAGACAAATGAAACCACACACAGGTGTTGTCTCACAACCTTGCAAAACAGCACCCTAACTGAAACAGGACCTCCGAATAGTTTAAAACTGAACATTTACTTTGTCAGTCCAAACCTGTTTGACTTTCTGTCTTCCGTGGAACACAAATGTTTAGCAAAATGTTCAGGCTGTCCTTTTCCATCCAGTGGAAGCGTATAGTGACCATAGGCTCAGGGATGTAATCTCACTTTTTGTGGATTATCAAAATTTCACACCCAGATTTGAATCTGTGTATAGTTGAAACAAATGTGTCTATTACAGGGCAGATAGAAAGAGACAGGATTCCAGTCATAACTCAATTTTGACCTCTGAAGGGCAGTATTATTGTTTGACTAATATTCCCTGATTACCAATTTCGTATATAATGTAGGCCTATGTGTAAATATATTTTGTAGGTTAACTTTTCTATATTAACAGATTTTTATTTTTTTTTTAAATCAAAAATATAATTTAATATGACTGAATCAACCTGATTACAATAGGTTACACCAACTTAAGTTATTTTTCAAGAATATATCAGGTAAAAATAGAACCTTAATATAAAAACATATATTTAATCTAAAGAGTAACAAAAATATACATATTTTAAATTCTGCCCACATGAGGTGACATTTTATCCATTTTGGCCATCAAGCTAAAATGAGTGGCCTTATACAAATATGCTATAAATACAAATACAATTACACCAAAGAAAACTGTGGAGGGGAAGATTTTCAGTGAATAACAACTTAAATTTGTATCTGTTCCTCACAAAAAGCTATTGAATGATTTCAGAACACTTGGAATATAGTGCAAGAGTCATATGAAGAACTTTCACGGCACTTTCAAGGTGCTCTTTGGTACTTTATGGTGTTTTTATGTCCTTTAAAAGCTTGAAAGCATAGTCACTGTCTATATTCACTGTATGGAAAAAGACAGCCTGGACATTGTGCAAAATTTCTCCTTTTCTTCCATGGAAGAATAATGCCAGAATATAAACTGTTCGGTGAATTATCCCATTAAATGAATTATTTGAGACTCATAATAGGTAGCCTGACATTAGCATGGATCATGTCTATATACACAGATGATCCAAAACATTATGACCACTCACAGGTGAAGCAAATAACATTGATCATCTCCTAACAAGGCCACACGTCAAGGTCTAAAATGGTAAGCGAACAATCAGTTCTCGTAGTCAATGTGTTGAATGCAGGAGAAATGGGCAGGAGTAAAGACCTGAGTGACTTTAACAAGGGCGAAATTGTTATGGCCAGATGACTGGGTCAGAGCATCTCTGAAACGGCAAGGCTTGTGGGGTGCTCCCAGTCAGCAGTGGTGAGTACCTACCAATGGTGGTCCGAGGAGGAACAAACAACAAACCAGCGACAGGGTGTTTGGCGCCCTTGGCTCATCGATGCGCAAGGGCAACAAAGTCTATCCCATCTGGTCCGAACTACTGTCACAAGTCACAGAAAATGTTAATGATGGCTACGGGAGGAATGTGTCACAACACACAGTGCATCACACCCTGTTGTGTATGGGGCTGTGTAGCTGCAGATCGGTCAGAGTGCCTGTGATGAACCTTGTCCACCGTCGAAAGTGCCTACGATTGGCATGCGAGCGTCGGAACTGGACCTTGAAACTGTGGAAGAAGGTCACCTGGTCCAATGAGTCCCATTTTCTTTTACATCACATGAATGGCCGTGTACGTATGCACCGTTTACCTGGGGAAGTGATGGCACCAGGATGCACTGTGGGAAGATGACAAGCCGGTGGATGGAGTGTAATGCTCTAGGCAATGTTCTGCTGGGAAACACTGGGTCCAGCCATTCATGTGGACATCAATTTGACACGTGCCACCTACTTACACATCGTTGCAGACCAGGTACACCCTTTCATGGCAATAGTATTCCCTGATGGCAGTGGCCTCTTTCAGCAGGATAATGCACCCTGCCACACTGCACACATTGTTCAGGAATGGTTTGAGGGACATGATGAAGAGATCAAGGTGTTGCCCTGGCCTCCAAATTCCCCAAATCTCAATCCTATTGAGCATCTGTGTGATGTGCTGGACCAACAAGTCTGATCCACAGTGGCTCCACCTCGCAACTTACAGGACTTGAAGGATCTGCTGCTAATGTCTTGGTGCCAAGACAGGACACGTTCAGGGGTCTTGTAGAGTCCATGCCTCAGTGGGTTGGCATTGTTTTGTGGCACTCGGAGGACCAACAGCATATTAGGCAGGTGGTCATAATGTTTTGGCTCATCAGTGTATAATAAGCACAAAAATACATTGTTTTTATATATTTTGTACAATATTGGGTGTACTATTCTTTAATTATCTGGATACACATAGCTGCCTACAAGTTCAGTATTTTGAGATAGAGCCAGTGTCTGTAAAGATTGTACTACAACTTTGGTGAACTTGAAATTGATGAGAGAAACATAAGTAAATTAAAACGACTAAAGATGGTCGTGTGTGACCTGTGTTTGTCATGTGCAGGGCGAGAAAAAGGGAGGAGGCAGAGTTTTGGCAACAAATAGACATTGAGGGTCTGGAGCAGCAGACAGAGGGGTTACACAAACACAAAACCAGAAACAACAACAACAACAACAGCACCAGAGGAGAGAGACAGCACACAGGAACATCCACCACAGTGGACAACCAAACATTTACCTACAGTGACCTGCACATTCCCTGCAGGTATTGCCCAAACACTCCAAGTCATTTCTTAAAGTGTTCCCAACCCATTTTGCTTCCATAATGTTATACAGGGTATTCAGTGAGAAAAAAATTTAGGGCAGGACTTGATTTTATAAAAATAAGAGGGATTGTAACATCATCCGAAAAGGAAAGGTGAGCAAGTTATTATATTTTAAAGAACAGTTGATCCTTCGGGCTGTCCAGAGTGTGTATTTAGTTTATGCTTAAAATGTAAAAGTCCCTGGATAGAGTACATAAATAATCATATGAACAGTGGTGGCCAGTGCATTTTAAGTCTAGGCCTTCAGTGCAATTCAAGCCATTAAGGAAACACAGTTTCACAATGAATAAGACACCATATGCCTATGGACACCATACATTACATCGCAGCCAACTAACAATACCAACTGACATTTTAAAAACACGTCCACACATGAAAATTGAAACGACACTTAATGCTCAAGCAAAGCCTAATTTTAACTGCAGCATGATTGTTTTGTGAAATGAATGTCTCCGGAACTGACATTTAAAAATAATAATTTTTCATATGAATCTACCAAGGATGTCTATAACACATGGAAAAGGCAATCTAATAATATGTGCTATTTAAATATGGCTTGCAATATATTTTGTTTCGTCAGGGTACACAGTTACTTTTCAAAACTTGATCCCACACTGAATGCTCCAGCAGCCTAATTTACACTTAGAAAACTCCTGATGTTGCTATAACAATGCAAAAAGCACTTACCAATTTACTTGAAGTAAAAATCAGCCCTCCTTTCCTGTTTAATTAATCAAACGCACGATCATGCAGAGCATCTCAGGTTTTTAAATACATAAGGATCTCATTCTTAATGGCAATATGAGCAGTGATGACAGCTGACTCGTCAGACAGCTTGATTTTACGCTTTTTGCTCTTGAATTACGTACATCACTTAAAGCGTGATTGCGTCACTCAAGGCCAGCTAGAAGGCTTTGACCGGGACATATCCTAAAGATCACACCCACCAAGAACAAATAAATCAATCTGATTGGCTTATGAATCTGACAATCTGACATTAGATTCCTATTCACTGCAGTGTTGAGGGATTCTGTGGAAATTTTGATGGCTTAGGGGTGCAGCTCAGACTCAAGCGCTGCTTCGGCTAAGGAGCATGGCTTCAGACATGTGATGTGAAAAGGCAAAAAGGTGAATGAGAGTAAAAGGATGAAAAATATTTTTTTAGGCATGTTATGCCAGCAGAGAAGGCTTTGCTGGCCCTGAGAAATCGCCACTGCATTTGAAAGCTTAAAACATGAACTTTTCACAGAACTCCATCACTTTTGCATTTATGTTACATAAAATAACAAGATAAGACCTTAAAACCTCTGCATCTAAAATTTCTTAAGGAATGTTTAATATATGTACAAATAATCTATATAAATAGCATATTAGTCTTTATGCATTTAAAATTTTAGCGAATAAAAGTGTACAATATCACATCACTATCACGCTGTTGGTTGAAATAACGCAAAAGATCTATGTTGATTAGACGAGAGGCTCTAAAGATGTCATTTTGGGTCCCGTCCAGAAGCTATGTTTCTCTGGGAGTTTACTGGAGCTTCTTAAGTGCTGTTTGCATTGGATCTGCATCTTATTTACTATTGGACATTTGGCTTTCAATCAATGTATTTTTGGCCCACATCCTCTGTATCTGTTTCTGGTGTCTGTATGTGTTGGGCACTCAACTGGGCAGGAGCTCACAAAAAAGGGCAATAATTGATACGGTGATGTGCATGGTTGACAGCGTATGAAATGTACAAGCATCGCTGTCGAGAGCAGATGAGTGTTTTTAGCTTCTAGTCCACTCCCACTAATGAAACAGTGGGAAAGGTGTGTGTGATCACAAAATAGACTGTATTTGTGTGAATAAGCACATGTTGAGTGTTTAGCTGCGTTAGAGCGCTACTTGCATTTCAGATCTGTATATTGTGATAGAAGGTGATATTTTCTTTTTCCTACTTGCTGCCATCTAATGGAGTGAAATAACACTTTTAACAGGGACACAGAGCAAACAGAGACTAAATTACAGGCTTTCAAAGACCGGATAAAAAAAAAAAATACATAGTTTACTTGGGGGTTTCTGTAAAACGAGACCAATATTTTGCAATTAGTCCACTCTATGTGTGTAAGGTGAGATTTTAAATTTGGAAAAATAGCAGGCGGCAGCCAAAATATACAGCAGAGCTGAAGGGATTAAATGCATGTACACTTACAGAAATCCATGGCATCAGAACATTGGATGTAGCTCTAGTATTACATCAGAACATGACATGTACACATGATTGAAAACATCACATGACCATTTACAGATGGACCTAAGCACACGCACATACAGTCTTAATTATGAAATACTGCTGTACGATCAAAGAGTTCTATTCTTTAATATGAATATAATATGAATAATATGTTGTTTCACAGGTGTCATCAGCAAGCCTCCAATTCTCAGAACATCCAACTCTCCCTAAAACCCAATCCACCAGCTGACAACCCTACAAACACACACATCACCCATATACCACAACACTGTCCATTACCTCTCCACTGTAACAGCTGTGTGCTCACTGTGGAGGACAGACACTTCTATAGGATGCTACATAAAGACCAACGTTGGAATGGACAGCACTTATTCAGCCCACCTGCAATCTCTATATGAGGAGGTCATATAAGTGAGACACCTCATAAAGACTAAGGAGTCCCACAAGACCCTACTGAGAATTTAAACTTTTTGTTTTAATAATTGCAAATGTGTGTTGCTCAGCTGTGTTCAATTTAATGCTGTATTGTTTACTCTGTGCATGAAATAACATTTTATTATACTGCATACTGCCTTCAACATAATATTTACTGTATACTGCATGCTAATTTCTGAAATAGTATGCAATGCAGTGTACATTAGGCAACAATGTCTTAATTAAATGTTTTTAATTGTTTAATATTGTTATCCATGACCTATGCCACATTCCTTTAACATTAAAGATGCAGATAAAATTGTTGCTTGTTTGAGTGGTATCATCATCAAATGTCGTATGTAAGGGCACTCCAGATAATATAATGTATGACAGCTTGCTTTAACATGCCCCCCAAAATTAATATTAACTCACAATAAAATGTCTATAAGTGAAACTTTTTATAATGATGTCATGATTATCTCAACTTTTCTTTGAATATAACACTTTTTAAAATATACAAAATAATCATACAAAAAATAGAGGATAAAAAAACAATGTACAATACAAAGTTAAAGGCATACTGTGGGGGAAACTACAGGGTTGGGAGGGTTACTTTTGAAATGTATTCCACTACAGATTACAGAATACATGCTGTAAAATGTCATTTGTAACGTATTCCGTTAGATTACTCAAGGTCAGTAACGTATTCTAAATACTTTGGATTACTTCTTCAGCACTGGTAGATTTTTTCACTTGTTTTGACTATAAAAACTCTGACAGTACAGTAAGACAAAATACACATGTTAAAAATACATTCTCTGAAAAACCTAAATATCTTACGCAGTGTTGTTTCTAAAATAAGATAAATCTAATTGAGCTTGTTTTAAGGATTTTTAGATATTTTTACAGGAAAACAATACCAAAATTATTATCAAGAATACGTTTTTTGCCCTAATATCAAAGGTCTTACTAGAAAAAAAGAAATTATGATCCACCGTGAATTTTCTTGATAAAAAAATATGATTGTGTCTGGTAACATGTGCATGTAAAATGGCTAGAAATAGCATTTTAGCTTAGCGTAAAGCTGACAATTTACACAAGGTTTAATTCTATTTCTTCTGCTCCAAACTTACTTCAAACTTACTTCTCTGTCTGCTCGTATGAATGTAACACATCATAAGAAAGTGTTTCACTGCTGTTCAAATGCACTTTGGATCGCATCATTTATATGTATAAATGTTTTCCATCTGAAAAGACTAAATATTAAATGATACAAATGACAATAAAATGCAAAGTAATCTCTTCAGTAATCAAAATACTTTTTGAATGTAACTGTATTTTAAATACCAATGATTTAAATTATAATTGTAGTGGAATACAGTTACTTATATTTTGTATTTTAAATACGTATTCCCGTTACATGTATTCCGTTACTCCCCAACCCTGACTGTATATTAAATACTTTTGAAAGGAAGGGTATATATATCCCTATAAATGTATATTTCCTCATGTGTGTAAGCAAACGGACAAGCATCTTTGCCATTTTTCACTGTTTCACAGCAATTCAATTATTCTACGGCCTGTTGTGTCTCATTGACAGGATTGGGAAGGTTACTTTTTAAAAGTATTCTGCTACAGATTACAGAATACATGCTGTAAAATGTAATTTTTAACGTATTCTGTTAGATTACTCAAGGTCAGTAATGTAATCTAAATACTTTGGATTACTTCTTCAGCACTGGCAAATTTTTTCACTTGTTTTGACTATAAACAAGTAAATAAAGTATGAAAATTCACTTCTGTGTATATATATATATATATATATAAAAACATTCTTATGCAGTTTTTCTACTCAGTAAATTTATCTTGTTTTAAGGATTTATAGATGTTTTTACAGAAAAAACAATATTTATCATTAAGAATAACATTTTTGCAGTACATCTTTGCTTTATTATCAAAGGTCTTACTAGAGGAAAAAAGTTATGCTTCAACGTGCATTTTCGTCATAGAATTTATTATAAAATATACTCGTGCCTGGTAACAGGTACCTGCTGCCCCAGCACCAAAGACAACAGAGATGGAGCCTCCGGTAGTTCCCAGCGCCCTTGGCCCAAGGGCAAGATCACTGTACCGAGGCGCTCTCTTGCGGGAGGCCTCTTGCTAATCCGGAGCAGCGTTCCTGACATCTCCGGCATGAATCGGGAACCAGTGCCCACGGATGTGTTTGCACTGGCTGTCAAAAGAACCCATGTATGTTGTGTGTCACAAACCAATAAAAGTTGCAAGCCCCTATTGCGCTGGGGCACAAACATATTCACAATTGAGCTCTTTTCTAAATCATGCCTCAACACACAATGTGATGCTTCCCAAAGGGCGAGCAGCACTCAGCCAACCATAGACACAGAAGGGCCCCTGTGTCATCTGACTCATTACACATATGCGTGGTGCCATCTTTCAGGCATTTCCAGCTGGATGAGGACAAGGCTACTTGCTACAGTTTGCAAGGTGGCTGCCTTGTTTCAACTGCATTTTTTTCTCCACAGTAATGGTGCAGGACATGCTGGTGCTCCACTCAGAGATAATAAGTCTCCTCACAAAAGATGTGCAGAGATGATATCGATGGACGATGTGCACAGCAGATTTTACAGCCGCTACTTCATAGTCATCCAAAAGGAAGGCGGATTTCCATTTAGTTTCCATTCAAAATGATTACTCAGAAACAAATTTTCTCATATTCGTCCTATGGATCGTTTTTTGTGTCAGTCGACCTGAAAGACGCTTACTTTCATATGTGCGCATAACCCCTCATTACAGGCCATTCTTGAGATTCCCCTTCAAGGGGACTGCTTACCAATTCAACGTTCTACCCTTCGGCTTGTCCCTGGTCCCTCGCACATTCACGAAATGTGTCGATGTGGCGCTCTCCGCTGAGGCTGAGTGGTGTTCGTGTTTTGAATTACCTCAACAACTGGTTGCTTTTAGCACAGTCCTAGGGAAAAGCTTGCAAACACAGAGACCTTTTGCTTGCACATTTGGATTGTTCGGGATTCAAAGTCAACTGGTCGAAGAATCCTCGAAGTGAATCTCGACTCAGTCTCTATGCTGTTGCACCTGACAGAAGAGTGCATTCATTACATTCTCTGGTGTTTGAACATATTCATGCTGGGAAAATACTTTTTCATTTCCACTTTTTAAACAGTCCCTAGGCCTTATGGCCTCCGCAGCAGTGGTCACTCCACTGTGACTACTGCTAATGAGACGTTTTCAGTGTTGGCTTAGATCAAAGATGCCTCATCATTCATGGTGACACAGTCTCTTACGTTTTATGGTATTACACCACTGTTTAGCCACGTTAACCATTTGGAAAATGCCAACGTTCTACCAGAAAGGAGTGGTACTCGGTCAGGTATCCAGATGCAAATTGGTCATGGCAGATGCTTCAAACACAGGCTGAGGAGTCCTGTGCGATGTCCGTCCAACCTTTGGCACCTGGACAGATGCACTAACAATCTGCCACGTACATTTTCTGGAACTATTTGCTGTATTTCTAGCACCGATGGCTTTTCAGCCAGATGTCCAGGGTTTTCATGTCCTGATCCAACCCAACAACACAGCAGTTGTGGCATACAATAATCGCCAAGGGGGAGCTCAATCGTGCCCAATGTTGAACTTGTTGCATAATCTCCTTCTCTGGTGCGAGAAACATCTCCAATCAATCCATATGATGCACGTTCCAGGTTATCTGTGTCGTGGCACAGATTTGCTCTCGCGAAAAGGCATTATACAAGGAGAATGGAGACTTCGCCCTCAGACAGTTCTGAGGATATGGAATTGGTTCAAGAAAGCCGAAATAGAGGGAGGTCATGTGGCGCACTTTGCTAGTTTTAATACTTTTTATATCATAAACCGGTGAGATTCGATACACTCAGATTCTTGACTGTTCTAGGCAGACAATATGTCAAAGAATTCTTGGGCTCTGGACAAAGGGCCGCAGACCGGTGACTGAATTTGGACGGTGCGGTGGAAGAGATTCAGCGTCAACTGTCGAGCATGACGGCAGTGCTGATGAAGGTTGGTGCTGACTGGGAGGATCTTGCTGTAATACGTAGAAGGAGACAGGCCCCGATCAATTCTGGCCAAATTTCTGAGATCATCCAAAAAAGATCTCATGTTGCACAAGGCGAGGAGTAAAGGAAGGCTTTCTTGGAAGATCGTCATGGTTACTTGTGTAACCTCCGTTCCCTGAGATGTTGTGTCGATGTAGTGACACTAGGGGTCACTCTTGGGAGCCCGAGACACCTCTGGTTTTTGATAAAAGGCCAAAGAAAATTGGCAAGTGGTACGGATCAGTGCTTTCTGACATACGGGTATAAAAGGAGCTGGTATGCATCCACTCATTCAGGTTTTATGCTGAGGAGCCGATATAAGGTCCGGCCATTTCAGCGGGTAGTTCAGCGTTGTGGCAAGAGGGACACTACATCTCGTTCCCTCCATCAGGGAACGGAGGTTATACAAGTAATCATGACGTTCCCTATCTGTCACTCACTCGACGTTGTGTCGATGTGGTGACACTAGGGGTCCCTATACGAAACGCCACAATTGGCTGAACTGTGTTACGTGAACTGGCGGTGTGTGGTGGGCAGACTACTGTGTGCCTCATAGCCAGCACAACAGGTCGACACGTAACCTCCCCCAACATAGTTATGAGTGTCGAACGGCCCTTTGGGGGCAAGTCGACTACTCAAAAGATAGAGACAGGCTTAACCCAGTCGTGGCCTCTTTTCCCCTTCTTTTTTTCCACACCCTAAAAAAGAAAGGGGATTATCTGACTGGGCCGCCAGGTCTAGTCGGGGGGTGTCCCTCCCAAGGGGAAGACACTGCGGAGACCACACCTCACCCAAAGAGGGGGGGGATATTTAAGTGGAAGAATACGTCACATGGTCTTTCCGACCATGTGGAGAGTCTTCAAGGTAGATCCTACCCAATGGGGGAGGAGTTACTACAAACATGGAGACTGGGGCAGAGGGGCTCTGCCCTAGGAAGACGCAGTTTGCCAACAGGGAAACGAACTAGCGGAAGATATATATCGCATGGGGTTAGCCTTACAGGGAACCGCCACATGCGGAGCACCTACCCCAGAACAGGGCTCTTAGTTAGCGCGTGTACTGGGCCAACAGCAAATCTCTCCGAAAACTCAACTGCCACAGGGCTCGGAGGAAGTCAACCAGGGAACAAACTTGTGAAAACTACTGGGAATTAATGGCGCACGTCTTCAGCTCAAATGGAGGTGGAAGGTGCTATGTGCAAGCGATACACCCGGCCGGCTATCCCGGGCTTATCCGCTTGTATTGCATGCCACTACCTGGGACGAAACCGGTTCCACCCAGAGGTTGTAGAACCTTGCAAAGGTGTTGGGTGTTGCCCAGCCTGCTGCTCTGCAAATGTCTGTTAGAGAGGCACCCCTGGCCAGGGCCCAGGAAGCCGCTACACCCCTGGTAGAATGGGCTCGTAGCCCTACCGGGGGCGGCATGTCCTGGGCGAGATAGTTATGGCGTCAATGAGCCAGTGGGTGATCCTTTGCTTGGAGAAAGCGCTTCCTTTCCGCTGTGCACCAAAGCAGACAAAGAGCTGCTCAGAGATTCTAAAGCTCTGTGTGTGATCCAAATAGATGCGTAAAGCGTGCACCGGACACAGCATCGACAGGGCTGGGTCTGCCTCCTCCTGGGGCAGTGCTTGCAGGTTCACCACCTGGTCCCTAAAAGGGGTGGTGGGAACCTTGGGCACATAGCCCGGTCGGGGTCTCAGGATCACATGAGAGTAACCCGGACCGAACTCCAGGCACGATTCGCTGACAGAGAACGGTCACCTACCCTCTTGATGGAAGTGAGCGCAGTCAGGAGGGCAGTCTTCAAGGAGAGTGCCTTAAGCTCGGCTGGCTGCAAAGGCTCAAAGTGGGCTCTCTGTAGACCCTGAAGAACTACAGGGAGGTCCCATGAGGGAACAAGGCGTGGACTGGAGGGATTCAGCCTCCTGACACCTCTTAGGAACCTAATGATCAGGTCATGCTTCCCGAAGGACTTACCGTCGACTGCATCATGGTGTGCTGCTATGGCGGCAACGTACACCTTCAAGGTGGAAGGGGACAGCCTCCCTTCCAACCTCTCCTGCAGGAAGGAAAGCACTGATCCGACTGTGCATCTCTGGGGGTCTTCGCATCGGGAAGAACACCACTTAACAGACGCCACTTAAAGGCATACAGGCGCCTTGTAGAGGGGGCCCTAGCCTGAGTGATCGTGTCTACCACCGCAGGTGGAAGACCGCTTAGGTCCCGTCCAGGGGCCAGACATGGAGATTCCAGAGGTCTGGTCGCGGATGCCAGAGGGTGCCCCGTCCCTGAGAAAGAAGGTCCTTCCTCAGGGGATTTCGCCAGGGGGGAGCTGTCGTGAGGATTGTGAGGTCCGAGCACTATGTCTGGGTGGGCCAGTAGGATGCTACCAGGACGACCTGCTCCTCGTCCTCCCTGACCATGCACAGGGTCTGTGCAAGCAGGCTCACTGGGGGAAACGCATATTTGCGCAGGCCAGGGGGCCAGCTGTGTGCCAGCGTGTCTATGCTGAGGGGGGCCTCAGTCAGGGCATACCAAAGCGGGCAGTGGGGAGAATTCTTGGGAGGCGAACAGGTGCACCTGTGCCTGTCGAATCTGACTCCAAATCAGCTGGACCACCTGAGGGTGGAGTCTACACTCTCCCCTGAGGGTAACCTGTCGTGACAGTGCGTCCGCTGTAGTGTTGAGGTTGCCCAGAATGTGAGTGGCTTGCAGCGACTTGAAGTGCTGTTGACTCCAGAGGAGGTGACAGCGGGCGAGTTGTGACATACAACGAGAGCACAGACCACCTTGGCAGTTGACATATGCTACCATTGTCGTGTTGTCTGTCTGAACTAACATGTGCTTGCCCTGGATCAACGGCCAAAACCTCCACAGGGCGAGCAGAATTGTCAACAACTCGAGGCAGTTGATGTGCCAATGCAGTCGCGAACCCGTCCAGAGGCCGGCGGCTGCGTGCCCATTGCAAACAGCGCCCCAGCCCCTTTGGAGGCATCTGTCGTGATCACGACGCGCCTGGAGACCAGTTCTAGAGGAACGCCTGCCCGTAGAAATGAGAGGTCGGTCCAAGGGTTGAAAAGATGGTGACAGACCAGTGTGATGACCACACGATGTGTCCCGTGGCGCCATGCCCATCTCGGGACTCGAGTCTGGAGCCAGTGCAGAAGCAGCCTCATATGCTTCAACCCGAGCGGGGTGGCCACCGCCGCGGATGCCTTATGCCCTAGGAGCCTCTGAAAAAGTTTCAGTGGAACCGCTGTTTTCTGTTTGAACACCTTCAAACAGGCCAGCACCAACTGGGCACGCTCGTTCGTAAGGCACGCCTTCAAGGAGACTGAGTCCAACTCCAAACCGAGAAAAGAGATGCTCTGAACCGGGAGGAGCTTGCTCTTTTCCCAGTTGACCCGAAGCCCTAGTCGGCTGAGGTGTGAGAGCACCAGGTCCCTGTGTTCGTACAACATGTCTCGAAAATGAGCTAGGATTAGCCAGTCGTCGAGATAGTTGAGAATGTGAATGCCCACCTCCCTTAACAGGGTAAGGGCAGCCTCTGCGACCTTCGTAAAGACACGAGGAGACAGGGACAGGCCGAAAGGGAGGACTTTGTATTGATACGCCAGATTCTATCGCGCCTTTCGTAGGAGGGTAGCGATCTCCGCGCAAGGTAGCAGCGTTTTCGTCCTTCACCAAGGTGAAGTGGACACCGCTGAACCTGGGCGGACGCCCGGCGAAGTGAATCACGTAGCCAAGTTGGACGGTCCGGAGCAGCCATCACGATGGATTGGAAAGTGCAAGCCACGCGTCCAAGTTCCGTGCAAGAGGGACGAAAGGGACAACATCATTGGACGTACCGGCAGGTGGGGCCACGCAGCGGGGCGGAGCTCGAGGTGCCACACCACGTCGTGGCCATGCTGAGTCTAAGGACATCGAAGCACTTACCTGGCTCCTTGTGACCACCCCCGGAACAGCCTGGGATGGGGGAGGAAGAGGCCTGTCCTCATGACCCATGGAGACTGTCACATCGGGGGCGGATTTGTGCCACAGCTGGGCCTTCAGGGGCGGGAGACCGCCGCTGGAGCGCCAAACCTGCCAAATAGAGTGGTGGATGGTGGTCGTGATGACGGCGTGCACACCGGATACGTGACCCAGAGATCAAGGAAACCACTCTTCCTGAACTCTTGAGTGCTGCAGCCACTTGGGCATGCAGTGCAATTAAATGCAAAAGGTAACAAAAAGATGGAGAGATCTGCTTACCAGCTCCAGAGCAGCGGGTTTCATCGTCCCTGGGTCACCTGTCTCAAGGGCGCTTTGAAGCCTTTCACAGGTTCTGGGCGTCCGCGAGACGGGTGGCGTCTGCTTCCTGCGGTGGGCTCCACGCCGGGGCCGGCACAGGAAGCTGAAAAATTTGGGAAGATATGGGGTAGACATTTTCTTTAGTGCTGGCTCAAGTAAGAGCAGGGGAGTCATTACACTGTTAAGTAAGCATCTACAATTCAAATGTCTCAAACAGATTAAAGATAAATTAGGAAGAGTCATTATTGTTTTAGCAGAAATTCAGGGGCAAAGGTTGATTTTGGCTAATATTTATGCATCTAACGCTGATGATCAGGGCTTTTTATAGATTTTAAAGGGAGGTTGCAAGCCGCTGGCACCCCTCATGATATAATTTTGGGAGGAGACTTAAATCTATTGATGGACTCAGTCCCTGATCATAGTGAAGCAACAGTAATACTTCACAGGATGTGTAAAAATCATGGTCTTACAGATATTTGGAGACTTTTGAACCCATCTGGTAGGGACTATAATTTTTTTTCATCAGTCCATAAGATTTATTCTAGAATAGATTTTTTTTTTATATCTAAGTCTCTCATTTCATCTGTTGTTGATTGTTCAATTAGGAACATTTTGGTCTTAGATCATGCCCTGGAGTGTTTAGAAGTGTTGCCACATACAGAGAAAAATAAATCATGTAGTTGTGCTTTAATGTAGGCTGAAATTAATGTTTATGTGGAGACCAACTGGTCCTCAGTATCCTCTGTGGGCGTGGCTTGGGAGGCACTTAAGGCAGTTCTTAGGTGTCGGATCATACAGTATGCCTTGTTTATCAAAAAATCTAAAGCACGAGAACTCGTGGAGTTGGAAGGGAATATTAAAAGTGCCGAGGCAGAGCTGAAGAGCCGAATGTCGTCCGATGGCCTCATAGAATTGACCCAATTAAAATATAAATATAATACTATTTTGTCACGGAAGGTGGAGTTTTGGCTATTCAGGGCAAGACAGTCATATTTTGAGTCAGAGGACAAAGCAGGAAAGCTTTTGGCTAGATATATAAAGCAGAGAGAGTCTTTTTCTACCATTCCCTCAGTGAAATCTGCTGGTGGTGAAATTTTTACCTCGGCCATTGATATTAATAATGCTTTTAAAGAATTCTATCTTGATCTTTATAGTTCCACATCTTCGTCTACTGATGAAGATATTAGAAACTTTGTGGAACCATTAGATCTCCCTAAATTGATGAATGAGCAAAAAATTATCTTGATTCTGAGATAACCTTGGAGGAGCTTGGTGAGGTAATTAAGGCCTTGCCTACAGGCAAGGCACCAGGCCAGATGGCTTTGCCACTGATTTTTTAGATCTTATGTTACAGAACTGGCTTCACTTTTGCTAGAAGTTTATATGGAAACTTTAAAGAATGGAAGCTTCTTAAAAAGGACAAAGATCCAAGCGAGTGTAAGAGTTATCGTCCAATTTCCCTGATCCAGCTAGATGTTAAAATATTGACAAAAATTCTGGCTAACCGATTAAGTAAAGTTATGACATCTCTTATACATATAGATCAGGTGGGGTTTATTCAGGGCTGTAGCTCTTCTGATAACATTAGGTGTCTCATCAATATTATGTGGTCAGTGGCAAATGATCAGACTCCGGTCACGGCCATCTCACTTGATGCTGAAAAGGCGTTTGATATGGTAGAATGGGATTATCTTTTTAAGATTTTGGAAATGTATGGGTTTGGGAATACTTTTATTCGATGGATTAAGTTGCTTTATAGACACGCGGTAGCGGCGGTACAAACAAATGGATTGATATTAACAAATGGATAAAATCTCTCCCTGTACATGTCCCCCTCTCTTATTTCAAGCAATTTGATAGCATAGCGAAGTCCTTCATTTGGAATGGTAAACGTCCCAGATTACATTTTAATAAGTTACATAGGTCAACTGACAAAGGTGGGCTAGGCCTACCCAAGAATTTGTTTTATTATTATGCATTTGGTCTCAGACATTTGGCTCATTGGTCACTTCCACCTTAGAAAGCCCCTCCCTGGTTTTGTATTGAACAGGAAGTTCTTGCCCCTATTTCACCATTGCAAAGCCTTTCTATTAAACTAATCGGAGAAGTTAAGCTACACCCCATTATCTCGCATTTGCACTCGGTATGGACAAATGTGTCCAGAGCGTTTAATTCTGACATTTATTTAAATGTTGCCTCAAGCATATGGCTGAACCCTAAATTATGTATTAATAGGTCCCCTTTCTGCTGGTCAGAGTGGATTGCGAGGGGGGTTACTACACTCGGTGACCTATATGAGAGTGGAGTGTTGAGATCTTTTGAAAATTTGGTTCAACATTTTGAGATTCCCAGATCTCAGTTCTATAGGTTTTTACAGCTGCGCCACCTGCTCTGTATTGTTTTTTGGGAGTAGCACACACCTCCTAAAGCGGCAGATACTCTGGTAGAGGTGATTACTGCTTTTGGAAAAGGTCATGAGGCATCAGTGTATTACTCCCTGCTAATTCAGAGTCTGGGGATCGGAGCTTTAACTTCTATCAAGAGATTATGGGAGAAAGATTTAAACTTGGTATTGGAGGAGGGAGTGTGGGCTAGGATTCTAAAAAACGTCAAGTTTGCATCTAGAGATGCAAGGGTGCGCCTCATGCAATTTAAGATTTTACATAGATTCTATTGGACCCCCTCTAGATTGTATAGGCTTGGTCTTCAAGTCACACCCACCTGCTGGCGATGCCAATCAGCAGATGGAGACACAACCCATGTTTTTTGGGGGTGTGGTAAGATCCAAGAATTTTGGTTTTAAGGTACAGAGTTTTGTGGGTGACGTGTTGGGCACTCAAATTTCATTTTGACCCAGACTCTGTATTTTGGGAGATGGGGCGGTCATAAAATTGGGGGTTAAACACATAAAAAATTGGATTTTGACCAGTGTTATGATTGGTAGGCAGGTTATTTTAAGGGGATAGAAGTCAGATGGCGCGCCCTTATTCCCGGAGTGGTGTGCGGAGATGTAGAGGATGGCTGCTTTCGAGGAGGGGTCAAGCAGAAGGATGGGGGTTAAGAATTTGTTTGATAGGAAATGGGGCAACTATTTAGTGTTTTTGGGAGACTCTCGGGGAGGGGCGGTGGAGAGAGTAGTTTAGTTTTAATTATACTTGATTATTATATTTTCTTTTTAGTTTTTTTAGTTTAGTTTTGTTTTCTTCTGTTTTTTGTGTGTGTTTATTCCTACTATGACTACAGGGGTGTTCGTTGGGGGTCAGGGTGGTGTGGGTGATTGGGAGGGGGAGGGGTAATATTGGGGGTTAAATGTTAAATGTGATTCAATACATATATACATATATGTTGTGGTTTTTTCTTTGTGAGATGTCTATGAATCAATAAAAATGTTAACTGAAGAAAAAAGAAAGCCAAAATAGATTTATTTGCATCCCTGGAAACAACCTGTGGTACTCCCTGACTCATGCTCGGCTGGTCCTGAATGCTTTTACTCATAATTGGCCAGCAGGGTGCAAGTATATGTTCCCTCTGATCCACTTCAAGTATTGTGCAAAATACGGGAGGATGAGAAAACTGTTCTGCTAGTTGCGCCGGAATGACCCATCTGCCCGTGGATTCCAGAGTTAATAGAGCTTTTGGATGCCCACTGTGGAGGATTCCAAAATAGCACAGAAAAAGTACAATTATAGCACTTAAAATGTACTCAAGTACAAGTACACAACTTTTAAACTACTTAAAGTACAATTCCTGGGGAAAATTACATAATTGCAGTAACAAGAGTATTTGAAATTCGTTACTTTACACCCCTGCTAAACTCAAACTTAGAGTGAAACTGGCTTTATGAGACAGGCCTCTGAGAATAATCCTGTCACATCCTCTAACAGTAACAGCAGCCACTAGAGAAACCTCTTGCTCTTTTCTGTTGAACTTTCAGTCCTCACCTGAATTAGTGGAGAGGTTTCAGGAGATCTGTTCAGCTATTTAAGCAAAATTCAGTCTCATGCTCAGTCATGAATCTTCTCCCCAAACTTTCCAGACTGTATTCCTCCCTCTGTGGTTATTGCTTCCTCTGTTTGAAGAACCTTTATGTCTAGACTTTGCTGCCCCTTGAGTTACAAACTATTTTGTCAAGGAAGCCTATACCTGGGGTGCAATGTTTTATTTTGGTATTTGCCTCTGGATATTGTCCTGACTTATCTATTTATTTTTGAAAGCTGATATTTGCCTTAAACGTACCTTTGAAGCACAACTAGAAGTGTTAAAAGCCTGACACTGCCAATGTCCTGCTTTGCCTTTTTTTCTTCTTCTTGATCTCCTGATTAATAAAGTTTTGTTTTCCTCTCAAGTCTGTCTGCATTTGTACTCACTTCTACCTTGTGAAAAATCATATGATCTCACATAAATAAACTTTTCTTGCATTGCTGGAGTTGATTTTTGGTACTTATCAGCATTATGTGTGCACGTAAATACTCATTGTTAACAAATGGAAACTTAATTATAAAGTGTTATTGTATTTCTTATATTTATGTCCCTTTAACAATTTAATAACTATGCATCAGTCAGTCCCATATAAAGTTTGATTGAAATTAATATTCTGTAAACCTCCAAATCTCCAGCTACAAGCAATAAAAGATGTTGTAAAGAATATCATTGTGTTTTATTATTGCTTCAGATTAAAAAAACATTTAGCCACTTTATGATTGTCATACATTTAGAAATACATCAGAGGTCAGCAGCAGCTCTCTGAGAATACCCTCTAATGCAGTAGAATAATTCAGAGAAACAATCTGTTTAAAAAAGTCAAACGTTTATTCTCAAATTATGAGATAAATCACTGTTATTTTATTTTCAATTCACAGTCATAGTTTTGAAAACAGAAAAATGTGTACTACTTTACTCACACAATATAAATGGGTCTTTATACTTGAGGAATGAAGTAAGGGGGTCCCTCACAAGGGGACTGTCATATTTGGAGGTCATCGGCATCAAAACGTTTGAAAACCCCTTCTAATATATTACACCGGTAGTGTTTTAATATATGGGTGTTTCTTTAACTCCAGGCAACATTATGTACCATGTGTTGAGTTTTATTAAAAATAACAGATTTTTTTCCTTTTTAAAACTGAATTCAGCAGTTTGCAAGTTAATGTAATCCTGCTTAGAGGATAGTGTAAACGTTTGTGGCTCGCTGTCCTGGGCGAAGGGCTTGAGGCTCGAGGCTTGACCTGAGCACAAATACCCCCCAAAAGATGTCAGAAAGCGGGACAGCAAGCTGTTGTCTATGGAGTCTTGTATTTGAGACGAGACGAAGTATTTTATGATGCCTCCTGCATTTGAGATGAGACGAAATATTTATGATACCTTTTGTACCCCACAAAAGGAGCATGGAGCAATGAAATGAGTTTGAGGAAGGGGGAGGTGCTTGATGAGCCCTGTGAGAGGTGGGCAGAGGTGCCAAAGTATGATAGAATGAGTGGGGGTTGCTTGTAGAGGCAGCCTCACACTAGGGTCCACTCGGGGGATAGGAAACTGGGAGGTATAGAATAGGTAGAGATGGAGAATGAAAATTAGGTGAAGCACTGAAGAGACAGTGGCGGTTGCGGCCACATAGAAATGAGCTCTGTGAAACCTGAAAAGCGCTGGAGTGATTGCTATGCCTGAATGCAGGGACCACCAAGCCTGGAGGCTTGGTGAGTTTGATGGATGGGCACGTGCAGCGAACAGGTGAACCCTAGGGGAAGGTCCATTTAACTATGCTGGGGATGGAATGGTGATCTGGCGTGGAAAAGGCATGCGATGAGGAGGAATGTGAAGCTCTTTTTTTTTAATTAACATTTTTTATTGATTCATATATACACCACAAAAAAACCAACACATATACAATGAATAAACATTTCACATTCAAACCTCACTAATATCCCTCCCCATTCACCAACCCCACCCTGACCCCCAAAGAACACCCCTGTGGTCCCACATAAAACACACACACAATAAAAAAAATAAAAAAACAGAAAACAAAAAAGAAAAAAGAAAATATAATAAACATACATAATTAAACTAAACTACACTCACCACATCCCCTCCCTGAGAGTCCCCCAAAAATACTAAATAATTGCCCCATTTCTTAACAAATATGTCCCAAAACCCCAGCCTTCTACGTACCACTTCCTTGAAAGCAGCCACCCTCCCCATTTCCACACACCACTCCAAAAAACATCACACATACAACTCTGAACTTTCAACCAAAATTCTTGCATTTTAGCACACCCCCAAAAAACATGGATTGTGTCTCCATCTTCTGATTGGCATCGCCAGCAGGTGGGTGTGTCTTTAAGACCAAGCCTATACAATCTAGAGGGGGTCCAATAGAATCTATGTAATATCTTGAATTGCATAAGGTGAACCCTTGCATCTCTAGATGCAGACTTGACATTTTTTAGAATCCTAGCACACACTCCCTCCTCCAATACCAAGTTTAAATCTTTCTCCCATAATCTCTTGATAGAAGTTAAAGCTCCGACCCCCAGATTCTGAATTAACAGGGAGTAATACACTGATGCCTCATGACCTTTTCCAAAAGCAGTAATCACCACTCCCAGAGTATCTGCCGCTTTAGGGGGGTGTGAGCTACTCCCAAATATATTACAGAGCAGGTGGCGCAGCTGTAAATACCTATAGAACTGAGGTCTGGGAATCTCAAAGTGCTGAACTAAATTTTCAAAAGATCTAAACACTCCACTCTCATACAGGTCACCGAGTGTAGTAACCCCCCTCACAATCCACTCTGATCAGCAGAAAGGGGACCTATTAATACATAATTTAGGGTTCAGCCATATGCTCGAGGCAACATTTAAAAAAATGTCAGAATTAAACCCTCTGGACACTTTTGTCCAAACCACGTGCAAATGCGAGATAACGCGGTGTGACTTAACTTCTCCGGTAAGTTTAATAGAAAGGTTTTGTAATGGCAAAATAGGTTCAAGAACTTCCTGTTCAATACAAAACCAGGGAGGGGCTTGCGCCAGGTGGAAGTGACCAGTGAGCCAAATGTCTGAGACCGAATGCATAATAATAAAACAAAATTGGCTAGGCCTAGCCCACCTTTGTCAATAAAATGTAATCTGGGATGTTTACCATTCCAAATGAAGTACTTTGCTATGCTATCAAATTGCTTGAAATAAGAGAGGGGGACATCTACAGGGAGAGACTGTAACAAGTAGTTGAATTTTGGAATACAATTAATTTTAATAACATTAACCTTCCCAATCATTGATAAATGTAATTAAGCCCACCTGCCCACATCACTCGAAAACTTTTTTATTAAGGGGTCAAAATGAACTCTAACTAAATGACACAAATTTGCTGGGAATAAAATGCCCAAATACTTAATGCCCTGTTTTAGCCACTGGAAGGTGCCCGGCTGGAAAGCCGTTTCTGGGCAGTACGCTGTCAAAGCTTCGGATTTAGACCAGCTGACTCTGTATCCTGAGAATTTAGAAAAGGAATTAATAATTCTGTGGAGGCAAGGCATAGATCTAGTAGGGTCGGAGACAAATAACAAAATATAATTTGCATAAAGCAAATGCTTATGCGCCATACCTCCAGCCACCACCCCTGGAAAATCATCCTCCTTTCTTGTCGCGGCTGCTAATGGTTCCAGGGCAAGACAGAACAATAATGGGGAAAGAGGGCACCCCTGCCAGGTGCCCCTATCCAGAGTAAAATAATCTGAAATTAATCCATTCGTTTGTACCACTGCTACCGGGTGTCTATAAAGTAACTTAATCCATCCAATAAAAGTTTTCCCGAACCCGTATATTTCCCAATCATAAAAAGATAATCCCATTCTACCATATCAAACGCCTTTTCGGCATCAAGTGAGATGGCAGCGACCAGAGTCTGATCATTCACCACTGACCACACGATATTGATGAAATACCTGATATTATCAGAAGAGCTACGACCCCGAATGAACCTCACCTGATCTATATGTAATAAGAGATGCCATAACTTTACTTAATCGGTTAGCCAGAATTTTTGACAATATTTTTACATCTAGCTGGATCAAGGAATTTGGACAGTAACTCTTACACTCGCTTGGATCTTTGTCCTTTTTAAGAATCAGACTGATCCGGGCTTGCGTCATAGTTGGTGGAAGCTTTCCATTATTTAATGATTCCGTATAAACTTCTAACAAAAGTGGAGCCAGTTCTGTCGCATAAGATCTAAAAAATTCAGCGGCAAAGCCATCTGGCCCCGGAGCCTTGCCTGTAGGCAGGGCCTTATTTACCTCGTCAAGCTCCTCCAAGTTATCTCAGAATAAAGAATTTTTTTTGCTCAGTCTTCAATTTAGGGAGATCTAATGGTTCCAAAAAGTTTTTAATATCTTCATCAGTAGACAAAGATGTGGAACTATAAAGATCAGGATAGAATTCTTTAAAAGCATTATTAATATTAATGGCCGAGGTAAAAATTTCACTACCAGCAGATTTCACTGAGGGAATGGTAGAAAAAGACACTCTCTGATTTATATATCTAGCCAAAAGCTTCCCTGTTCCCTATATGTCACTCACGCTATGTTGTGTTGATGTAGTGACACTAGGGGTCACTCTTGGGAGCCCGAGACACCTCTGGTCTTTGATAAAAGGCCAATGAAAATTGGCAGCCCCGGCGTGGAGCCCACCGCAGGAAGCAGATGCCACCCGTCTCGCAGCCGCCAAGAACCCGTGAAAGGCTTCGAAGCACCCCTAAGACGGGTGACCCAGGGACAACGAAACCCGCTGCTTTGGAGCTGGTAAGCAGACCACTCCATCCCCCGGTCAAGGGCCGGGAGGAGAATCTTTTGTTACCTTTGCATTTAATTGCACTGCATGCCCAAGTGGCTGCAGTACCCAAGAGTTCAGCAAGAGTGGTTTCCTTGTTCCCTGGGTCACGTATCTGGTGTGCATGGCTGTCATCATGACCACCGCCCACCACTCTATTTGGCAGGTTTGGCGCTCCAGTGGCGGTCTTCCCGCCCCTGAGCGCCCAGCTGTGGCACAAATCCGCCCCTGATGTAACAGTCTCCACGGGTCATGAGGACAGGCCTCTTCCTCCCCCATCCCAGGCTATTCCAGGGGTGGTCACAAGGAGCCAGTTAAGTACTTCGATGTCCCTGAACTCAGCACGGCCACGACATGGTGTGGCACCTCGAACTCCACCCCGCTGCGAGCCCCCACCCGCCGGTACGTCCGACGAGATTGTCCCTTTGGCCCTCGCGCAGAGCTTGGATGTGTGGGTTGCGCTTTCCAATCCATCGCGATGGCTGATCCAGACCGTCCGACTTGGCTACACGATTCAGTTCGCCAGGCGTCCGCCCAGGTTCAGCCGTGTCCACTTCACCTTGGTGAAGGACGAAAATGCTGCTACCTTGCACGTGGAGATCGCCACCCTCCTACGGAAGGGTGTGATAGAACCTGTCCCTCCGGCTGAGATGAAGAAGGGGTTTTACAGCCCCTACTTCATCGTACCGAAAAAAGGTGGTGGGTTGCGTCCAATCTTGGACATGCGAGTACTGAACCGGGCTTTAAACAGACTCCCGTTCAAGATGCTGATGCAAAAACGCATTCTGGCGAGCGTCCGGCATCAAGATTGGTTCACGGCGTTAGACATGAAGGACACGTACTTTCATGTCTCGATTCTACCTCGACACAGACCCTTCCTTTGGTTTGCATTCGAGGGTCGGGCGTATCAGTACAAGGTCCTCCCTTTCGGTCTGTCCTTGTCCCCTCGCATCTTCATGAAGGTTGCAGAGGCAGCTATTGCCCCGTTAAGGGAGGTGGGCATTCGCATTCTCAACTATCTTGACGATTGGCTAATCCTAGCTCACTCTTGGGACAAGTTGTGTGCACACAGGGACTTGGTGTTCTCGCACCTCAGCCGATTAGGGCTTCGGGTCAACTGGGAAAAGAGCAAGCTCCTCCCAGTTCAGAGCATCTCTTTTCTTGGTTTGGAGTTGGACTCAGTCTCGTTGACAGCGCGCCTCACAAATGAGCGCACACAGTCAGTGCTGGCCTGTTTGAAGGCATTCAAACAGAAAACAGAGGTTCCACTGAAACTCTTTCAGAGGCTCCTGGCACCCCTTAGCGGTGGCCACCCCGCTTGGGTTGATGCATATGAGACCGTTTCAGCACTGGCTTCAGACTTGAGTCCCGAGATGGGCATGGCGCCACGGCACACATCGCGTGGTCATCACACCGGTCTGTCAGCCCTTGGACCAACCTCACATTTCTACGGGCAGGCGTTCCCCTAGAGCAGGTCTCCAGGCACGTCGTGCTCACGACAGATGCCTCCAAGACGGGCTTGGGTGCCGTTTGCAATGGGCACGCAGCTGCCGCCTTGTGGAAGGGCCCGCGGCTGCGTTGGCACATCAACTGCCTCAAGTTGCTGGCAATTCTGCTCACCCTGCGGACGTTCCGGCCGTTGATCCAGGGCAAGCACGTGTTAGTTCGGACAAGGCGGTCTGCGCTCTTGTTGTATGTCACAACTCACCCGCCATCTCCACCTCTGGAGTCAGCAGCACCTCAAGTCGCTGCGAGCCACTCACATCCCAGGCGACCTCAACACTGCAGCGGACGTGCTGTCATGGCAGGTTACCCTCAGGGGAGAGTGGAGACTCCACCCTCAGGTGGTCAGTTGATCTGGAGTCAATTCGGACAGGCACAGGTAGACCTGTTCGCCTCTCAAGAATCCTCCCACTGCCTGCTCTGGTATGCCCTGACCGAGGCACATCTCGGCATAGACGAGCTGGCACACAGCTGGCCCCCTGGCCTGCGCAAATATGCATTTCCCCCAGTGAGCCTGCTTGCATAGACCATAGATCACGACAGCTCCCCCCTGGCTAGTTCCCCTGAGGAAGGACCTTCTAACCTCCTAAGCGGTCTTCCATCTGCAGTGGTAGACACGATCACTCAGGCTAGGGCCCCCTCTACAAGGCGCCTGTATGCCTTTAAGTGGTGTCTGTTCGCTAAGTGGTGTTCTTCCCGATGCGAAGACCCCCAGAGATGCACAGTTGGATTGGTGCTTTCCTTCCTGCAGGAGAGGTTGGAAGGGCAGCTGTCCCCTTCCACCTTGAAGGTGTACATTGCTGCTATAAATAAAAAATAAAAAAACGTTCAGTTTCCTCAGGCAGTCAAACGAATGTTCAGTGACCCGGCTGTTCATGAGTGCAGCAGATGACCTAATCCTTCCAATGTCCTGCAAAAAATACTCCACAAAACAAACTCCAGCCAATAGGAGGCATAAACACAAGGCATGTGCAGATTCACCATAACTGTCCCGAAGGAGTGTTGTTCCACAAAACAAACTCCAACCGCTAGGTGGAACCAACACAATGAGAAATAAAAAGTCACCCAGCTTCCTCGGACGGGGAAGGAGACACTGGGTCTTTGCCATGTGAAAGACACCTATCAGTGAACACATTCCATTTTAACGTGTAGAGGCATCTCGTGGATGGCGCCCTGTACTGTAAAATGGTGTTCGTGACTGAATGCGTCAGTTCTGCCACATTTAGCGCGCTCCATTCAAAGGCCACATGTGTAGGCTTCGCAGCTCTGGCTGGGGATGCAAAACCGTGCCTTGTGTTTGAGAGAGAAGAACTTTCTTCAGCGGTATTTCCCATGGAGGCCCGTCCAGTATTTCTAGCATCTCCAGAAAGCAGGACTGACTGGGCCAGTTTGGCGCAATTAACAGAACTGTTTCCAGCAAAGTCTGAGTAGACATGATGACAGAATGAAAGAGGCGCACCGGGGGAAGTGCATACTTGCGTTTTGCCGGCCATATGTGGGCCAGCGTGACATGGTGACATATATATGCCACTACTGTTGTGTTGTCTGAATGAATCAGAATGTGGTGATTCACAATATCAGAATTAAAAGCTCTCAAGAAAGACAGCCAGTAGCTCTAGGTGGTTGACATGTCACGGCCGTTTTGCACCTGTTTCCAGGTGTCGAAAGTCAGGTGTCCATTACACACCTCGCCCCAACCTGTGTTGAATGCATTTGTGGTCAGCACTTTCTTTTTTGGAAACTTGACCCAGCATAACACCCTGTTGGTAGAAGGCTGGCGCTGTCCATGGTGCTAGAGCAGCCAGACAGTGGTGAGTTACCACTATACACATGAAAATGGAATGACGTCGGTGGAAATGTTTTTTCAGTTTGAATTGAAACAGACACCGAAGAATGGTCTGTACGCACTCGTTCATGAGGTGCGCATGCATGAACTCCTAAAAAGTAGATTTACTGGCTGGGGAAAAGTGTGCTTTTCGCCCAGTTGACATTAGACCAGATTTTCCATATGGCAAAGCAGCGAGTCTCTGTGTTCGCTCAGTAGTGCCTCTGATTGGCTAGTAATAACCAATCGCTGAAGTCATTCAAAATGCACACACACCATTTATTTTCAATGGGGTGAGCGCCACATTGATACATTTCGTGAACGTGCAGGGAGCCAGAGACAGACTGAAATGAAGGACTTTAAATTGATATGCAGTTCCCTCGAATGCGAATCTAAAAAGCCGTCTGTAACGCGGTGCAATTGGTACATGAAATATGCATCCTTCAGATCTATTGATGCAAATCAGTCCTGAGGACAGATGTGCGATAAGATCTGTTTCTAAGTTAAAATTTTGAATGGGTGCGTCACAAGCACGCGATTCAAGTGTCTCAGAACTAGAATGGGCCGAAGCCTGCTGTCCTTCTTCAGAACTAGGAAATAATGGCTGTAAATCCCACTGTGTGTGTCGCAGTCTGTGCACGCAACACTGGCATATCGTGTGGTCAGACCACAGATTGTGCTCGATCGTCGTAAACACCATCTCTGACACACCCGTAAGGACTTGCCACGCATTCGCCCAGCACGACAGCAGGCTTATTAATTCATATGAAACAACCTCTATCGCGTTCTTTGCTAAATTGTGTAATTCGGCTCATAACAACGGACGGACATTTGACACTTTCATGACAAAAATGACATAAATCTCCTGTGATGAATGTACATACACTGTTGGACATTGTTAGTAGACAAATTAAAGAGTGTAAATATATTTAATGAGACTTTCCACAGTGCTAAAAGTGCCCGAAGTTGAAGAATACACTGTGAGTGTGTGTATGTGAGAGAGAGAGACTGTGTTTACAGGAGTGGACTGTGGCAGCTCTAGAACAGATCTCTCCTCACATTTATTGCTAAACAACAGGTGCATGAAATACTTGAAATATGACAAAAAAGGCATAAAAAGGAGGAAAAAAAGAAAAAGTGTTAAAGGGATATAAAAGGGAGCACTGAGTAATTAAATGTGACATAGAAAGGGCAATCAAAATGTAATATCTATAGAAACTTCTTCAGATATACAGGGCAATTCTACGGCTTTATATAAGACAATTATTAATTAATTGCCTTGACAGCTCCCTCCTTTTATCCGTTCACTCAGATCAGAACAAGACATTTCTGTTTCTGCCCCTTAGACTTACTGGAAAAGAGAGATAGAGAATTTGATGTGAACCCGCTAGCCTCATATAAAATAAGAAAATAAAACAGCTCATATAATATTAGGTTTGACCTACTGAGATGGACAAACAACATTTTCCATAGGATAAACACCTCCCTTAATGGTCCAGAGATCCTGAGACTTTTTCAAACAGTTTTAAGCCTATTTTGAACCCTATTTGTTGAAAGCTTAACCTCAGTTTTGTGACTTTTACTTCATGCCTATTAGTTACCTTTACATTTATATATGTATGTAGTTCAATGAAAATACAGTACTATGAAAAAGTTTTAGGCACTTGTGAAAAATGTTGCATAATGAGGATGTCTTCAAAAATAATGCCATAAATAGTTTTCATTTATCACTTAATGTCATACAAAGTCCAGTAAACATCAAAAAGCTAAATCAACATTTGATGTGACCACCTTTGCCTTTAAAACAGCACCAATTCTCCTAGGTACACCTGGACACAGTTTTTCTTGGTTGTTGGCAGATAGGATGTACCAAGCTTCTTGGAGAATTCACCACAGTTCTTCTATCTTTTTAGGCTGTCTCAATTACTTCTGTCTCTTTATGTAATCTCAAACTGACATGATGTTCAGTGGGGGGCTTTGTGGGGGCCATGACATCTGTTGCAGGGCTCCCTGTTCTTCTATTCTGATCTTTTCTATTTGCAAAAGTAATGTTTGGGAGTCTAACATTTATATTTCCTATTGACACACTAAAGCTGAAGATATAAATAACCATCTTAAGACAAATGCTTTTGTGAAACATCTTATGTGCCTAAGACATTTGCACAGTACTCTATGTCTTTCCAAAACATCAAGTCAACATTAATCTCTGGAAAAAAGGTGGTAAAAAAAAAAAAAAAAAAAAAAAAAAAAGATGTGGCCTAACACCTTATAACAGAACAACATATTGAATGCACTGTACGTCTAACACTCAACTTTCTTTCATATACAAGTAAATATGGCATCTATCTGTTAAACTGTTTTAGGTGCAACATACCAGTCTGTGTGTTCTGTTCTCACACCCCTGGGTTGGGCCACTGAACTCCAAAAGCAGATGAAGGCATTAAGGATGACAACGATGAAGACACAGCCTGTTGAGATGTTTTCCAAGACATTCAGATGCAGATGTTTCTGCTCATCATTCAGGTTCCACTTCACTACAATAAAAACAAAACACTGTCAGACTTCAGATAAGCACCGCAAATAAAACAAACACTATAGTCTAGTATAGCTCATACAATCTATTCAGATTGAATCAATTAACATTTTTTTCTTCAGAATAATGTACACTGATGAATCATTCTCAAAAAGACCAGGAACTTGTATTACAAGGGGTCTTGACATACTCTTTTTTTTATAATTGTATTATTATTCCTGAGGTCCACTTATAATGTTAATAAAGTTTTTTTTTTTTTTTTTTTTTTTTTTTTTTTTACCAAAACAGACATCATTTATTCATATATAATAATTTTCCACGCTGTCTCAGGTCCTCGTCTAAAATGCTCGGTTTTAAGCTGTCTGGCCCTTTAAGACTTCAATGTAAATGCCCACTGTTGCAATTGGCTAACATCATGAAGCCCCTCAAATACAGCCATATTTAAAATGCAATCAGAAGTCAGTGAGAATGTGAAAAAGAGAGAATGGGACAGACAGAGAGAGAGAAAGGTTCTGCTGATATGTAGGTCATTAAGAAAGGGGAGGGGGGTTGCATCATTGTGATGTATTGTATCATTCAGAGAGTTCCTGAAGCAGAGCTGTGTACACTCACTAGTTCAATATAAGGAGTAAAAGATCACCTGAGTGAATCTTCAAACATCACACCTCAGCTGGTTCAGGTCATATCTAGAAGGGAGGGGTTACTATGTGAACATAGGGAACTATGAATCTGAGTGGACATCCATGACGTGCAGTGTCCCACAAGGCTCAATTCTTGCACTGCTCCTGTTCAACCAATATATGTTCCCACTAGGCCAAATTATGAACAAGAACCAAATTGCATGCCATAGCTATGCAGACGACACCCAGATCTACCTGTTACCCTACCGCCAAATGACTACAGCACCATAGACACTCTGTGCCAGTGCATTGATGAAATTAACAGTTAGAATGTGCTAAAACTTCCTTCAGTTAAACAAAGACAAGGGGGCCTGGGTAGCTCAGCAAATAAAGACGCTGACTACCACACCTGGAGTCACAAGTTCGAATCCAGGGCATGCTGAGTGACTCCAGTCAGGCTTCCTAAGCAACCAATTGGCCCAGTTGCTAGGGTGGGTAGAGTCAGGTTGGGTTAACCTCCTCGTGGTCAATATAATGTGGTTCTTGCTCTCGGTGGGGCACGTGGTGAGTTGTGCGTGGATGCCGTGGAGATTAGCGTGAACCTCCACACTGTCTCAGACGCGGAGGCAACTGAGATTCATCCTCCGCCACCCGGATTGAAGCGAGTCACTATGCCACCATGTGGACCTAGAGCGCATTGTGAATTGGGCATGCCAAATTGGGGAGAAAATCCCCCCCCCCCCCCAAAAAAACAACAACAAGACAGAGGTCGTTGTATTTGGCAACAAAGGCAAAATTCCAAAGATGAACACATACCTTGACTTCAGGGGCTCTTAAGAAAAAAAAATTAAGCAAGGAATGTTGGTGTTATTTTGGAATCAGACCTTAGTTTCAGTAGTCATATTAAAGCAATATCTAAATCAGCCTACTATCATCTAAAAAATATAGCCAGAATAAGATGTTTTGTGTCCAGTCAAGACTTAGAGAAACTTGTTCATGCATTCATCACCAGTAGGGTAGACTACTGCAATGGACTCCTAACTCGCCTTCCTAAAAAGACCATTAGACACCAGCAGCTCATTCAGAATACTGCTGCCAGGATTCTCACCCAAACCAAAAAATCTGAGCATATTATTCCAGTCCTCAGGTCTTTACACTGGCTTCCAGTTACATTTAGAATTGATTTTAAAGTACTATTAATTGTTTATAAATCACTCAATAGCCTAGGACCTAAATATATTTCAGATATGCTTGTTGAATATAAACCTAACAGACCTCACAGATCATTAGGATCAAGTCAGTTAGAAATTCCAAAGGTTCACTCAAAACAAGGTGAGACAGCGTTTAGCTATTATGCCACCCGCAGCTGGAACCAGCTTCCATTTCCTATTTAAATCCAGACTGAAAAAATATCTGTTTAACTGTATTTATTCACTGAGCACTGTGCTGCAGTTACTGTTTGCACTGCATCATTGCTTCTGTATTCTTTTTCTTTTTTATTCATTCTAATAATAAATTTTTTTAATAATAACATTTATTTTATTACTTTCTATTCTTATTTCTTGTTCTTAATTGTTTTAAAAATAATATATTTTATTTTTTTATATATTTTTTTTATGTAAAGCACTTTGAATTGCCGTTGTGTATGAAATGTGAGATTATATATATATATATATATATATATATATATATATATATATATATATATATATATATATACAGTGGTGTGAAAAAGTGTTTGCCCCCTTCCTGATTTCTTATTTTTTTGCATGTTTGTCACACTAAAATTTTTCAGATCATCAAACAAGTTTAAATATTAGTCAAAGATAACACAAGTAAACACAAAATGCAGTTTTTAAATGAAGGTTGTTATTATTAAGGGAAAACAAAATCCAAACCTACATGGCCCTGTGTGAAAAAGTGTTTGCCCCACCTCTTAAAACATAACTTAACTGTGGTTTATCACACCTGAGTTCAATTTCTCTAGCCACACCCAGGTCTGATTACTGCCACACCTGTTCTCAATCAAGAAATCACTTAAATAGGACCTGCCTGACAAAGTGAAGTAGACCAAAAGATCTTCAAATGCTAGACATCATGCCGAGATCCAAAGAAATTCAGGAACAAATGAGAAAGAAAGTAATTGAGATCTATCAGTCTGGAAAAGGTTATAAAGCCATTTCTAAAGCTTTGGGACTCCAGAGAACCACAGTGAGAGCCATTATCCACAAATGGCGAAAACATGGAACAGTGGTGAACCTTCCCAGGAGTGGCCGGCCGACCAAAATTACCCCAAGAGCGCAGCGACGACTCATCCAAGAGGTCACAAAAGACCCCACAACAACATCCAAAGAACTGCAGGCCTCACTTGCCTCAGTTAAGGTCAGTGTTCATGACTCCACCATAAGAAAGAGACTGGGCAAAAATGGCCTGCATGGCAGAGTTCCAAGACCAAAACCACTGCTGAGCAAAAAGAACATTAAGGCTCATCTCATTTTTGCCAGAAAACATCTTGATGATCCCCAAGACTTTTGGGAAAATACTCTGTGGACTGACGAGACAAAAGTTGAACTTTTTGGAAGGTGTGTGTCCCATTACATCTGGCGTAAAAGTAACACCGTATTTCAGAAAAAGAACATCATACCAACAGTAAAATATGGTGGTGGTAGTATGATGGTCTGGGGCTGTTTTGCTGCTTCAGGACCTGGAAGACTTGCTGTGATAAATGGAACCATGAATTCTGCTGTCTACCAAAAAATCCTGAAGGAGAATGTCCGGCCAGCTGTTCGTGACCTCAAGCTGAAGCGAACTTGGGTTCTGCAGCAGGACAATGATCCAAAACACACCAGCAAGTCCACCTCTGAATGGCTGAAGAAAAACAAAATGAAGACTTTGGAGTGGCCTAGTCAAAGTCCTGACCTGAATCCTATTGAGATGCTGTGGCATGACCTTAAAAAGGCAGTTCATGCTTGAAAACCCTCCAATGTGGCTGAATTACAACAATTCTGCAAAGATGAGTGGGCCAAAATTCCTCCACAGCGCTGTAAAAGACTCATCGCAAGTTATCGCAAACGCTTGATTGCAGTTGTTGCTGCTAAGGGTGGCCCAACCAGTTATTAGGTTTAGGGGGCAATCACTTTTTCACACAGGGCCAAGTAGGTTTGGATTTTGTTTTCCCTTAATAATAACAACCTTCATTTTAAAACTGCATTTTGTGTTTACTTGTGTTATCTTTGACTAATATTTAAACTTGTTTGATGATCTGAAACATTTAAGTGTGACAAACATGCAAAAAAATAAGAAATCAGGAAGGGGGCAAACACTTTTTCACACCACTGTATATATAAACTTGCCTTGCCTTCATAGGTGACAAAAGGTGTCCTATATGGGACATCTTCATTTCAGCCACAATATGGGTTGCCCCGGCTCATACAGGACAGTTGGCAACCCTCAACAACACATACTGTAGGTTTGAATAGTAAGCAGTCCCCTCGAAGGCAAATCTAAAAATGGCCTGTGGGGAGGGGCTATGTGAACATAAAATTATGCGTCTTCCAGATCAATGGACACAAACCAGTCAAGAGGATGCAGATGAGATTAAATCTATCTCTGAGTGACCATCTTGAATGGAGACTATGAGACATTTATTGGTACATGGCAAACATTTGGCACGGAGCCAACAACAGCACAAAAAGTAATAATGTTGTGACCATCTTTTAGATGGGGGGAAAGCAAGAAACAAGTTCCTGACAAATTTAGCCAGGGTGACACTACACAGACACCGGGCCACCCATAGACCTGCCAATTTCCTGAGACCTTGGTGGCCTAAGCGCCAATTCACGGCATGGAGCATATATCAATCATCACAAAGGTGGCAGCACCAGAAACCTGAGCTCTCACTGAATAGGGAGAAAATCAAGTGATAAGCTGTTTGTGCAGCTCTGGAAAGAACGGCATCAGCATCGAGACTCAAAGGCGCACAAACAAGGAGAACACATTTCATCTATTTTCTATTTTTCAAGCAAGAAACCTCAAGCAATGCATGTCTATTTATCCCGTTTTCCTGCCTGCGGAGGGAAATTACAGCCTAACCTGAGCGCATACATGTCTCACTAATGAAGTTCAGTGACAGTATATCCCTGTTATAATCACTACTGTGAACGATTCACAGAGCGTCGGAGCAAAGATATAGCACCACCCTCATCATAATCTCATCCGAACGTGATTGTATCATCTGCGCCAGTGTGCAGATCATCATTGCTTTACTGGACAGTTGAAGCCGCTTTAGATGGAGAAGAGGAGAGACGGCGACAAATCATCCTCAAACTTTCCTTTCTCTATATTCAGTCCTCATATGCCTCCCTCGTGCTGTCCCTTGGGGGCCACAGAAGGAATATAGCGAGAGGGGAGTGACTTCGGCTTTCAGAATGAAAGAGAGCCGAGAGCAAAGTGTTTCGAGCTTCATGCGCCCATAATGAACGTAATCAATCTCAGCGAGTGCTGCATCAGCGTAGGCTTTGCCCATGCAATCACAGCGCTCGTACTGAATGGGCAAAGCCACTTGATATGGAGGAGAGGAGGCATGCAAGGCTGGGCCAGCAACAAATCCTCCTCAAATCTCAGTGCTCTATGTCCCATCCTCACGCACCATGCACCAAAGAGTATAGCAGGAGGAGATGGGAACAGCTTCAGCTTTCATAACAAAAGCGAGCCGAGAGCAGAGCGCCATGCCTTCACAGAGAATGCAATCAGTCTCAGCGAGCGGCGCTAATGTAAAACAGTGCTCGTGACCATCAGGCAGAGGGATATATCGCTTTGTTTTCATGTGCATTTGTAAACATTTGCAAAATGCAATCTTTATAAAAATGTAGTTAAGCAAAAGGCTCTTTTAGTTTCTTTCACTGAAAGATCCAACAATACAGGAAGGTTTAAAAGGATACGTTGTCCGTTGGAGCACAACAGGGAAGTAGAAAATAATCCACATGCTGAAGGTGTCCAATATCAATGGCGAAGCAAGGCTTGTCCGTCCTTTGAAGCACGGCAGTGAAGCAGAAATTAATCAACTCACTGGCGATCTACAATATCACTGGTGACACAAAGTCTCGCCCATTCGTCGGATCACAAAAGGGAAGCAGAAAACAATCCACTCGCTGTTTAGGTGTGCAGTATCAATGATCAAGCGAAGACTAAAGCGTCCAGAGCATGAGAGATGATTCTATCACAGCCCTGAAGGAGAAAAATTGTGATGAGACAGTGTTGCGCTCCACTTTATATACAGTACATGTGATGACTCATGTGTTGGGGGCAATGAAACTGGCATGATTGTAAAGGGCTTCAGAGATCGTCACTCCTGCAGAGTTTCCGCATAGCATCAGCAAGTGACAAGTATTTATCAAACCAATAACAGTTATATTTAATCTCATATTTAGAAGTAATTATTACTTGAGTAAAGCGATAAAAGAATGTCTATCAGTGAGTCATCTCTGGAATTATTTTTTATTATTAATTGTGGCTGAATAAAGAGTATGCAGATCATACAGTCAGTGGCGTTTTCTCAGGGCCAGCAAAGCCTTCTCTGCTGGCCTAACATGCCAAATAAATAAATATTTGTATATTTAAAAATATCTTTAATTCTCAGTCACCTTTTTGCCTATGTATTTTTAATTGCTTTCCACTCTTAATTAATCTACAAACAAATAGAGAAAAACTAAAAGTTTATCCAGTCAGAATTTATTCCTTGATGCTTACAAGCAAAGTGTGACAACTGTTTCACAAATCGCATGCCTGAAGCAGCGCTTGAGTTTGAGCTCCACCCCCTCAGACCTTCAGAATTTCCACAGAATCCCTCAACAGTGCAAATAAATGCACATCTAATGTCAGATTGTCAGATTCATCAGCCAATCAGATTGATTTATTTGTTCTTGGTGGGTGTGATCTTTAGGACATGTCCCGGTCAAAGCCTTCTAGCTGGCCTTGAGTGACGCAATCACGCTTTAAGTGATGTACGTAATTCAAGAGCAAAAAGCGTAAAATCAAGCTGTCTGACGAGTCAGCTGTCATCACTGCTGTTATTGCCATTGAGAAAGAGATCCTTATGGATTTAAAAACACGAGATGTTCTGCATGATCGTGTGATTACTTAATTTATTAAACAGGAAAGGAGGACTGATTTTCACTTCAAGTAAATTGGTAAGTAATTTTTGCATTGTTATAGCAACATCAGGAGTGTAAATTAGGCTGCTGGAGCATTCAGTGTCAGATCAAGTTTTTAAAAGTAGTGCTGCGTTCCATTCAACTCGGAAAGTCAGATTTTACAACTTCCTACTAGGAAAAATGAAGTTGTTGGCTCGTGCAGAAATTCTCAACTTTGATTTCGCAGAGATGCAGGGGCATGATGTCACACAAACATGTCGACACTCAGGGAGATATACAAAGTAAGTGATAAACATTCACTTTATTACTTTATCCACATTACATGATATTAAAGCTTGTTTAACAAACGCCTGCAGAAACAGGTGTATAAAACATAATCTCTTTTGATAATCGTACATCTGAAGCACAAATGCTAGCACTGCAGCATTGTTTATCAGTTGGGTTGCTAGGAGACATCTTTAATGAGAGTCAAACCCCTGCTAAGCTAACAGGAGCATTGCAGTTCCGAATATCGGGGAATGGAATGCATTTATGGTCGGAGATATCGAGTAGGAATATCCCACATCCAACTCGAATGGAACGCAGCATAACCGTGTACCCTGACGAAACAAAATTTATTGTAAGCAACATTTAAATCGCAAATATTATTAGATAGATTTTCGAGGTATTATAGACCTCCTTGGTAGATTCATATGAAAAATTCTGATTTTTTATGTTCATTTCACAAAACAGTCATGCTGCAGTTAAAATTAGGCTTGCTTGAGCATTGAGTGTCGTTTCAAGTTATGGCTTTCGTGCATGGACGTGTTTTTAAAATGTCAGTTGGTATTATTAGTTAGCTGCGACATAATGTATGATGCCCAAAGGCATAGGGTGTCTTATTCATTGTGAAACTGTGTTTTCTTAATGGCATGAATCACACTGAAGGTCTAGACTTTAAATGCATGGCCCGCCACTGCATACAGTATATAGCTATCAGATTAAAGACCTTATCCATTACATAGATATTAAGATAAGTTATTAAGGTAGGAAGGTAGCATAATATGATTTTTGAATTCTTTTCTCATCTTTTCAATATAATGCACTCAAATCCCATACTGTCATTTTTTTCTAAAATTAATTACATTCTGTTCTGAACTAATGTCAGTCATTGTTGTCTATAAACTCTCTGCAATGTTTATGAAACAAAAACTAAACCTAAAAATAACCATTAGAAAACATTCTGTATAAGTTCCTATTGGGTTGTCCCACAAAAACCTCTGTAACGTTCTGGGAAGTTTAGTTTTTGGTTTTACAAATAAAACCTGAAAATAACCATTAGAGAACATTCTGTATATATTATCTTTATGTTGCCAAATAAAAACCTCATAGCAACATTCTGGGAACATTAGTTTATGGTTATATAAAATATAACCTAAAAAGAACGTTCCTAGAACTTTAGGAACTGGTTCCCAAAACTCCCCAAAGGGAACCATATAGTACCGTTAGGGGAATGTTCTGTGTTTGCTGGGTGGATGGTTGTTAATATATCAATGTGTTATTAAAGATAGACATTATGAGTTTTGTTGAAATTAGTCATATTTTAAAAAACTAATTAAGAATGAATAAAATACTATAATTAGTCTGTGTATACCTTTTTCAAACATCTGTTCTGTTTAAACATGAAACATTCTCATTATTTTGAAACAGGAAATCAAATATTAATTGCATTTATTATTTCCAAACATTTCTTCCTCAAAAGTACTAAAAGAATTGTGAATGGAATCAGAATTGGAACCAGAACCAGAATGTTTAAATTACCTACTATTCCTGTCCCTACTCACAGATATGTGAGGCAAACTTTGATTAAACACATACAGAGAAACAACTACAGGAATAACCCAATTGACAGGCTGGCGGGTCCAGAGGGGGTCGCTATATAAACGTTAAACGAAACTTCAAAAGTAGACTTAAAATGTTAAAGTCTACATTTACATAAATCAGGCATATGAGGTATCATTTGAAAGCTCAGAATCTGAACTATTCACTTCTGCATTTCTGTTACTTTAAATAACAAAATAAGGCCTTAAAACATTCGAGTTGAATATTAGTGCCCCCCAGAGGCAATGGGGTAGAAATATTTATATAAAAATAAAAGTCCTTCACATAGCACATAAATGGACAAGTCATAAATCAAATGAAATCTCACTCTCAGGAATGTGACTGTACAGTTATTGCTTTTGTCTTAATACCACAGTTCGAAAGATTTTCAAAAGAATCACAAAGTTAAATATGATTTCTGTAAGTCATCAAACACAAATGTCTCTTTTATGTTCCGATAACTGCTGCTGTAAGCCTCAAATAGCTAAAAACTTTATATCTGCTTTTACCTTAGGATGGTATCTAAAAAATTAGCCATTGTTTACTTGTCTGTGTGCTTGCTCGACTGCCCAACACCCTGTCGCCGGTTTGTGGTTTGTCCCTCCTCGGACCACTGTCACTGACTAGGAGCACCCCACAAGCCTTGCCCTTTCAGAGATGCTCTGACCCAGTCATCTGGCCATAACAATTTGGCCCTTGTCAAAGTCACTCAGGTCTTTACTCCTGCCAATTTCTCCTGCATTCAAGATGTTGACTACGAGAACTGAGTGTTCGCATACCATCTAATCTACCCAGACCTTGATATGTGGCCTTGTTAGGAGATGATCAATGTTATTCGCTTCACCTGTGAGTGGTCATAATGTTTTGGCTCATCAGTGTATATCTATATCTATCTATCTATCTATCTATCTATCTATCTATCTATATATATATATATATATATATATATATATATATATATATATATGTATGTATCTATAGATTCAGTTGCTTAATTACTAAAAGTGTATAGGGTCAGTAGTGACCCGAGAAATGTGTCACAATATATATTTGTGCTTCCATCAATCATATTTTCATAATTATTTTATATCTATAAAAGTTTACTATCACAGGATTTCTTTGTTTATTACAAGACAAATGAGCACTATATTCATACAATGGCTCTTATATCATGTCGATTTTCTGCGCAATAGTGATGAATTATCAGTATTCCATATGCGTGTACACATACATATTATACATGCTATTTGTTCCTCAAGGTGGCGCTGTTGTTTCAGTGATTGACTTGATTTACACTTGAAGAAGCAATGTGGAAGTAAACTATAGCAAGTCTAACACATGAACAGTATGATTTGGCTGTTGTCATTTGAGTGTAATTCTGAAATTATTTATGTTGTGTGTCTATTTAGACTCAAAAATTGCCTGAGAAAATATTTGTGTGTAGCCAGTTAAGTCTCATAAAATTTCAGCATGGAAGTAATGAATCACGTTTTATCATTGGTTGCATCATCTATTTGATATATGAAAAATAAAACATCAAAACATAACAGAATATCAACTATTCTATTATTTTCTAATTGTCTTGAATATGCATTGAAAATTGTTCAATATCACTATTGTGTAGATCCACTTGTGATAGATATAAGTGCCGGATTACTTAAGACCCGAAGTATGTACTACTTTATACTGTATGTTGCCTGGACAATTTTAAAGCTACTTATGAATGGCTGTCAAAGGAGAAATGTGCTTTTTTTGGGTCCAGATGCTGTAGTTATATCATCCACCAGCAGAGGTTAACAGGTTCAGGGTTGCTGACATGTCTTTAGGGGGGAGGAATTTGGAGAGAGCGTGTGTGCTAAGTCTTTCGGAAATAAAAAAAAAAAAAAATGTACCTTTAAAAATTGTTTATCATGTGTCCCATAAAGAGATATTTGAATCTAAGTCCAACTGAGCTCACATTTATATGAGAAGAAAGGGGGCGAGCTAATACACTTTTTATATTTTAAAGCCCTTACATCAGCAGTCTGTACAGTATATGTTATACTTACTGAATGGATGGGATTCTTGGCACCATTCCTACATTTCTTTTCTGTCATTATTTGACTGAAGCATTACTCTTGTCATGGTAGCATAAAGAATAGAAATAGAGAGAGAGAGAGAACTGACTCTGGCACTTCACAAGGTCTTACTGACAGAAGAATCAATTACTGGTCTTACTTCACTAGTGCACTTGACCTGAGCTCCACTAACTGCTTTTTCCCCTCATGTTTTTGATGGAGGGAAAAAAGACAAGCTGACTGAGGGAATGTCTTTCTATATCATTTAACATAAATAATATTTATGTTATTTAAGTTATTTATTATATGTATATAAAAAAGGCTCAAACTCCTTTATACTTCCATCATAGCATTTATCATTGAATTCCTTTCTTCCTTCCTTCTATCTTTGTTCCTTCCTTCCTTCCTTCCTTCCTTCCTTCCCGTTGCTCTTTCTTTTTCCTTTTTTCCTTCCTTTCTTCCTTTCTTACTGTTGCTTTTTCTTTTTCCTCTTTTCTTTCTTTCCTTCCTTCCTTCCTGCTGCTTTCTTTCTTTTCCTTCCTTCCTTCCTTCCTTCCTTCCTTCCTCCCTCTCTTTCTTTCTTTCTTTCTTTCTTTCTTCCTTCCTGTTGCTTTCTTCTTTTTATTTTTTCATTCTTTCCTTCCTTTCTTCTTGCTGCTTTCTTTCTTTTTCCTTCCTTTCTTTTTTCCTTCCTTCCTTCCTGTTGCTTTCTTCCTTTTTCATTCTTTCCTTCCTTTCTTACAGTTGCTTTTTCTTTTTTCCTTTTCTTTCTTCATTCCTTCCTTCATTCCTGCTGCTTTCTTTTTCCTTCCTTCCTTCCTTCTTTTTTCTTTCTCTCTTTTTCCTTCCTGTTGCTTTTTTCTGCTTTTTTCCTTTTTTCATTACTTCCTTCCTTCCTTCCTTCTTGTTGCTTCTTTTTTCCTTCCTGATGCTTTCTTTCTTCTTTTTTCCTTTTTTCATTCATTCCTTCATTTTTTCCTTTATTTCTTCCTTCCTTCTTGTTGCTTTCTTTTTTCCCCTTTTTCATTCCTTCCTTCTTTCCTTCCTTTCTGTTGATTTCTTTCTTTTTTCCTTCCTTCCTTGCTTTCCTTTTCCTTGTCTTCCCATTCTTTTCTTTCTTTTTTCTTGTGTACTTTTTTCTTTTTTATCCTAGCTGTTTTCTTTCTTCTTTTTTCCTTTTTTCCTTCCTTCCTTCCTTCCTTGCTGTTGCTTTCTTTCTTTTTTCCTTCCTTCCTTACTTTTTTTTTCCTTCCTTCCCTCTTTTTGATTTGTCTCTTTCCTATCAGTATTCCTCTGTTGACAGTCCATTCATTAAGGCGAGGTCTCTCTCTCTTTCTCTGTTGATGTCAGAATGGCAGTGGTCCAGCATCTGATCGACCCACTGTAGGGAAATTACATTTCCACAGTTCTCTACAGAGCTTTTAGTTACACTACTTACACATACACACAAACATCTAGAGGGCAGTTCATTTTACAGCTCTCTGAGCATCCTACAGCTCAACAACACAATATGTGTCCTAACTCAACACCACAGCAAACTCAAAGTAAACACATACACAAACACACACACACACACACACACACACACACACACACACACACACACACAAACACACATATCCCCCACATTCTGTTGTTATTTATTGACTCTCAGTACAGACAGACAGCAGTAAGTGACACCGATAGCTCATTGTAACAAACAGAAAGATCTATTCACCTCAGTACAGACAGCCACACATTACAAAAAAGATACTGATGTCAAATTACACAATTACACAAACTGTTTCTCCTTAAATGCTGCTTCTCAAACAGGCTTCACTTTCTCCTTGCTTTACTCGAAAAAGGTAAATTATATATAAACTAAATACATTTAATTTATACTCAGCAGTATACTTTTATAGGATACAGGAGGTCTCTCAGGTGTCTTTCCAGGTGTTGATGAAACCACTTACAGCATTTTACATTACCACATTATTATACTGGGAAATGAGTATATCAGATCTGTGACACTCACAATGTACATTTTGAAACTGAACTTAGTCACTTTGCTACTGTAATTTGTGAGGCTGTATTTAAAGAGACATCTGGTGGGCCTGGGTAGCTCAGTGGTAAAGACGCTGGCTTTGATAAAAAAAAAAAGAAAAAAAAAAGACATTTGGCAGCTATTCTGTAAAATGTCAATCTGTCTGTTTTTCAAGCTACTGAGCTTTGACTTGTATCTCAGATCATAATCTTTGAAACTGCTTCCACTGAAATAATAATAATACTATGACCCAAACCTCCCTGTACTCATAAATACAAAGCATGTTTGGAAAAGATTTTGACTCTTACAGTTGTGCATTCTTCTGTTCAACACTTTACAAATTTATTTCTTATCTATAATTAAGGTTTTGAACTAGTGAATATAACATTAACCCAGGTGTTTGTGTGTGTGTGTGTGTGTGTGTGTGTGTGTGTGTTTAAACTTTGAATTGTATTTAATAAAAACATTTACACTTTGTACATTATATTCCCTGTCTTACACTTGTCATGTAGAGAGAATAATTGCAATAAATGTGACTTTAATATGAGAAAAAATGTATTTATATGAAAAAAGAAAACCATGATTGGCTATAAATATATTTCATTTACATATATCTGACCCTTGTTTCTTTCTAAAGGAATAATGCAGATATCATGTTAGCTGATGTAGTGAAAGAGAAAGCGGCATTCTCAAATTCCATTGTGAAAATCTAAACTGAACCTTTAATTGTCCAATTTAGGATTGAATAACACGTGACGGAAATTCACACCCCTTCGTGGCAGGTTTTACTCTGTTATACTACAAGAAACCTTTATTTTGGTCACACATTATACATACATTTTTGCATGTATACAGTGAAATTTATTTGTTTTTCACATATCCCAGCTAAGCTGGGGTCAGAGTGCAGGGTCAGCCATGATACGGCGCCCAATTCACATAATGTGCAACATGATATTTTTGATTAGAAATAGTCATTTCCAAAGATTCCGCTTCCTTTCCACATTGCACAACTGAATGAAGATTTCAAAGGAATATTTCACCCAAATATGAAAATATTGTCATTTACTCAACCTCAGGTCATTGTAAACCTGTATGACTCTTTCTTCTGTGATTTATTTTTCAGAATTCCCCTGCTGCTCTTTTCCATTAAATGAAAGCATTTAGTGACCAGTAAACAAAACACCATAAAAGTATCACAAACGTAATCCACACAGCTTGTGCACTATATTATTGTTTTTATATTGATATATTTTCTCAAATCTAATTAGTGTTCACATAAATTCAAATAAAGAGCATCAAGACCTGTCTGTGTGGGTGCCTCATGCCGCCACCCATCCCCCCCCCCACGCAAGATGCCGCCCTGGGCAACTGCACATATCGCCCATGGCTAAATCCGCTACTGTGGCCACAAGAAAGCCACTTGTTAGTGAGGCTAATCGGAGAAAACAACTTTCAGTTTGCTGAGGAGCATAAAGATTGGACTGTAGAGCAATGGAAAAAAGTCATGTGGTCTGATGAGTCCAGATTTACCCTATTCCAAAGCGATGGGCGAGTTCAGGGTAAGAAGGGAAGCACATGAAGCGATGCACCCGTCATGCATAGTGCCCACTGTACAAGCCTCTGGAGGCAGTGTTATGATCTGAGGTTGCTTCAGTTGGTCAGGTCTAGGCTCAGCAACGTTATGCGGCAATAAAATGAAGTCAGCTGACTACCTGAATGACCAGGTTATCCAATCAATGGATTTTCTCTTCCCTGACGGCATGGGCATATTCCAGGACGACAATGTCAAGATTCATTGGGCTCAAACTGTGAAAGAGTGGTTCAGGGAGCATGAGGAATCATTTTCACACATGAATTGGTCACCACAGAGTCCTGACCTTAAACCCATTGAAAGTCTTTGGGATGTGCTGGAGAAGACTTTACGGAGTGGATCAGCTCTCCCGTCCTCAGCCAAAAATTAATGCAACTCTGGACAGAAATAAATGTTCTGATGTTGCATAAGGTTGTCGAAACAGTGCCACAACGAATGTGCGCCGTAATCAAAGCTAAAGGCGGTCCAGCAAAATATTAGACTATGTGACTTTTTTTGGGCCAGGCAGTGTAGTTTTTCTGCTCGATCAGTTCAAAATAATGTCTATATTTCCTTTTTGTTCACTGTCGCATGCAAGTCATTAACTCGTTTCTCTCTTACAGTGACTCTTTAGCGGGTGCACACCCCTTTATCTGTCACAGAAACGTAACCCAAGAAATGAAGGCCTGATTAAAAGTAATAAATTTAACCATATGTAAGTAACTATAATCTGATTACAAGAATTATTATTAAAGTAATTAGATTACTGTGACTAATTAATTTGTAATCAGATTACACCCAACACTGTACATCAATAATGTCAAATGCCGCTGGTTCACACATGGTTCATGACTGATTGGTAGAAGAAATTATTATCAGTGAATAATGGCTTTAATATCACGCAGTTCCTCAAAAAATGTGTATATGGTTGAGTGACAATAAAGTGATTTGATTTGATTTTGAAAATGATATTGAATGGTGTTAGAAGACTTGTAATATGGCACACAGACAGCATGGACTACCCTTATGACACTTTTAAGGTGATTTTATGTCATTTTTGGAGCTTGACAAATCCAGGTCACTGCCTGCTAAACAGAAACATCTTCTTTTGTGTTCCATGGAAGAAAGAAGGTCATACAGGTTTGCACTGACATATTGGCGAGTAAATAATGACAGAATTGTCATTTTAGAGTGAACTACTCCATTAAAGAGCAAAGGAGTAACCTGATAACGATGTCATGTCATATAAATGTTAAGAAGTCTTTATTTCTTCCTGTAATGAGGGAAGCACAGGAATGTTTGGAATATTCCACTTGATTAAAGCTGATCTCAGAGGTGCTACAGTGCTCCGTGTATGGGCGTGGAGGAGCACATTCAGCAGTCCTTTTCACACGGAGAAATTTCTAGGGATGTCGAGGTGAGAGACACAAGTGTGGTTTGAAATAATTCTGCTAATGCGCAAAAAAGGAGTGTTTTCATGTGAACCGCGCAGCAGCGATGTACGCGTTATTTCTTGAGTGTTGCGGGAGAGCAGAGGGCGGGTGGTCTCTTCATCCTCTTCCGCTCGCTGTCGTGTTTCGCTTGGGTTAAATACTGCTGCTCTTCCCAGATCATCTTCCATAATCAAACCGAGCGACAGCAGCAGCCAGAACACATGTGAGTTACTGATTCACTGCTTTATATTTGTTCAGTATGATGGAGGATATATTTATATTGATTCTGTCGGCTCGTTCACCTGTAAAAGGTGATGATCATCACGCGCGTTCATAACAGTGGAGAGATACTGCATGTTCAAATGAGGAATCTGGAAGGATTTTATTTTACAATGGAATTTTCCTCAATATTTTGCACTTTGAACAATATAGCCATCGTAGCGTTTCTAAACATTTCGCTTTTATGATTTTATGTCATCTTCGCATTACATTAGCATTGGTGAGCATCTTTAAAAGGCCATTTTCTTAAAGTGATACCTGCTTTGTAGACAATGTTTCAACCACAAAGTTTATATTATATATTATCTATAATACTGAATGATGTTGCTGGGGATTGTTAAATCGTTTTTCTTTTACATTTTAAGCGTCGTTTTATCTTTAAAAAGATCTAAAACGGGTTCATTTCTATTAAAGTGTTTTCTTAAATATTTTGTGGAATATTCAATCTTTTGACAAAAGATTGGCAAAAGAGTTGTTGACCACATAATATATATATATATATATATATATATATATATATATATATATATATATATATATATATATATATATATATTGACTGGAGTCATATCACTGCTGATATAATATGCAAATGTGTGCATATTTAATAAGATTGTGTCTAATTTGCATATTGTAAATGTTTAAATCTGTAAAGTGATAATCCAAAAAAAAAGCTTGCTTCTATGTTTTTTAGCTAATATGGCAAAGTTGTATAAATGTATAATTTTAACCTATTCACCTGTAGTGCCTCCTCTTTAAAGAAACATGAAAATTGTCATAATTTACTCACTCTCTTCCAACCCCATATTGTTTCTTTCTTCAGTGAAACACAAAAGCAGATGGTAGAATGTTGGTGCAACTTTTCTTCCAAACAACAAAAGTGGATGGCCAAAATAGACCAAAAAAGCATAAAATTACCATAGAATGAGTCAGTTTGACTGAAGTCATGAAACTTCATGAAGTGTGAAATTTAAGCTATTTTACACTGAAAATCTTTCCTTCTGTCAGAGATCTCAAATGTCTTCCGTGCTTGTGTTCAGTTAAAAAAAAGGCCCATTTGAACACACCAGGTTAGATGTCATTAGCCCTAAACGCCATTGATTCTCTCATGTCATGTGACAAATCGTGACACATTTAAAAATGTTATCATGGATGTGATTTGTAACTCCGTGCCCTAATCGGATGCAAAGTTTCCAGCGACAAGTAATTTGTCTGTGCACACTAAAAGTGGATGGTGTTCAGAGACGAGACACAATCACAACCAATCAGTTATTTAGAGCAGGATTTTGGACCAATAAAATTTCACTGTGGGCAGGGCTACCAGTGTGATGTAGCAGAAATTCAAAACAAGCGACTGACCAAATGGCCTGTTAGTTGTAGCGGTTAATTGCACCAAAACTGAGATGGGCAAGACTACAAGTTACACCCCCTTCAAATAACTGATGAAGTGTTTTAGACTACGTCCACATTAATCCGGAGACGCTCTCCATCCACACTGCCATTTTCAAACATTTTCTAAAAGTTGCTCATGCTCACTGAAATATCGAAAAAAAAAACTTAAATCCCCTTACTGTGCATGCAGTAAAAAAAAGTATTCTGAAACGCAATTCCTCGAGTTCCACTGCTGGACAGAAATTCGGAGTAAACTTCTTTGTCGCCTTTGTACAACCTTCACATTGCATTCCTTCAAAGTAACATTTATCTTTAACAATGCTATCAAAGTGGATATCAGACACAACAAAGCCGCTACAACATAGGCCACCATCTTGATTGTTGTGGGTTAAATGGATCACATGACTGCATCACACGACAACAAATATGTAATTGTTTTCGATTATCTTGTTTATCTCATGTTTGAATATACCGTTTTCCCTGTCCACACTATAACGTAAATACAGCATTTCCAAACTTGGGAAAACATTTTCGAGAAGCTCTCTGTTTTCACTGGACAAATATTCTGTCTCAGTGTGGACCGAAGTCCAAAATGTAGAGAAAAAGATGCATTTTCAAATGTATCCGGATTAATGTGGACCACATCTTAGTCTCCCAAAAGTTGGGTGACACATTCATTGTTGTTTATTTGGAGTCCTGCAGAAACAATACACCTATCCCTAAGCCTAACCACAAAGTTTGTAAAATTATTAAAAGTTAAACAACTTAAACGTTCTAGAGAATATAATCATCCTGCTGTACCGTTAGGTGGCGACAGTGAAGAGAAAAGCACTGAAAATGAGAGAGGAGTCTGTCTGCGTCCTGCAATAATACTACAAGGCACGCCCACTACACGTAACGCCCCCTCCAAAAAACCAGGTGAAATCCTGAGGTCACTTTGGACAGTTGGATGCCACATTCAACACTGTTTGTTGGAGTCCCGCAGCAACCATACACCTACACCTATCCATAACTCTAAATCTAACCGTAACCACAAAGATTTTCAAAATTAAATGTTTGTAAAATAATTTAAAACAAATTAAAAGTTATTTTGAATACAATCATACTGCCGTATCACTAGGTGGCAACAGTGAAGAAAAATGTGATGAAAGTGAAGAGGAGAAGAAGCTAGCGGTATGCTAAGCTAATAGGCTCAGTATTTTATAGGTCCATAAATATGATTAGCTTGTGAGCTAACTGGAGAAAACAGAACAGAGAACTGTTTATCTTACCATTTATATCTTTTTTATTATTGAACAAGCAGAAATTGTAAAACACCTTCAGGAGTAAAGAACACTTCCACAAAATTCACATTATACAAGTAAGTTCAGTTTACTATTTATATATTCCGTTTAATAATATGAAATGTGACATATAATTTAAAAGTTATTCTTTGTCGTATTTAAAGAGGAAATTAATCATACAGCGATTGCATGGGATTTGAAAAGTTCTTGGAGCCAGTAGAATCGCTTGATGATCCAATGGGGGCGTTGTGGGCGTGTCGTGAAGTGGGTGTTCCTTGTAGTCTTGTGAGACGCAGACAGATAGAGATGGGCGATACCACTTATTTTCTTTTTGATCCGATACCAATAATTTAAAGTCCAATATCGTTGATACCGATACCTATACCGACACTTCTATTAAAATATATATATATATATTTTTTTTTGCGATTTCTTGGGATAAAATGAGTAATTTTAAATATTATTTTTAGTCACAATTTAAGTCATTGTTATTATTATTTTTACATTTGTGAGCCTAAACAGAAACTTATTAGACTTATGTTTTGTTTACCATTACAAAAATTAACCATAGTTTCACTACAGTAACTATAGTTTAACCATGGGATTTAGTTAAACCATAGTTACCACACAATTAACCATGGTTACTACTACAGTATTACTGTAGTAAAACCATGGTTTCAGCCCAAAAACAAAAACCAAAAAAACAAACTTGGTTACTACAATATTACTTTAATAAATCATGGTTAACTATTTTTTAAATTACTTATTAACAACAATTACCCACAAACTCATGATAAGAAATGTCACCGTTAGATATGTTGTTATTTTAGCATGAATTTACTCCAGAAGCTGTTTCTCTGATTTTCTCTCATTACCTCTACAAGACACTGATCCCTCTTGTTTGAACTTGTGACGGCGCAAGTGCTTGTCTGCTTGTGTCTTTCAGCATGAATGTTAAGATGAGCGAAAGAAGAAATAGTTCCCATCAAGTATTTGCTAATATAGCCTAATCCTTTTTATTTCACTTTGAAGCTTATGATTATTGTTCATGTTCATGGTAAACAAATAATAATATCCCAATTTAAAAATATATATTTTAGAATCGATATTTTTGTGTGAGGATCGATATATTTGATATAACATCAGTACTGGAAGTATCGATACTTTAGGATCGATCCGCCCATCCCTACAGACAGATACACTTAGAGAATGAAGATGAGAAGAAGATAAGCTAGTAGGCTAACAGGTTAGCTTGTGGGCTAACTGTAGAAAATGGAAGCTTTATAGCTTTAGTTTAGCTTTATTTAGTTTATTAATATGAAATATGACATAAGTTAAAATCTTTGTCATATTTACATAGTTAAGACAACATGAATCATACATCGCATAAGATTTAAAAATTTCTTTCAGCCAATAGAGTAGCTTGGCCACTACAGGTGATCCAAGAGGGCATTACCTGTAGTGGCCATTCCTTGTAGTCTTGCGGGATGCAGAAATATACACTTGGAAAAAACTAGATCAAGGTGGAAGAGATGGCTTTTATCACTAGTTGCTTCTCAGAATATTCACATCGTATGCTAATAGTATGTTAGTATTCTATTCTGAACATTAGCCATGGTGTAACCTCCAGTAAACCTACATTATAGCGGTTCCCAACTGCTTTTGCTTCACAACCCAGATTTTACATTAGACATCAAGTGGTGAATGTTTCAGGCATTAAGATGAATGATTAGGAAAATTCACATTTTTGTAAATGTAGAAACAACAGCAGAAGTTAGATTTACAATATAGTTTGGTTTCTAAACGTTTCTTGCTATCAAATATTTTGCTGTCCTGTGCTACAAATCCAAAATGCAGTAACTACACCAACTGAGAAAAATGGCTTCAAATTTTGTGATTGTCCAGCCAAGTGTGGATTATCAAATGTTTACACTGTTTTTTTCTGAATCTGTGCATAGTCGAGCCAAATCCGTCTGTCAGAGGACAGATCATAGTCTAACAGACCCAATTTGGTTTATACAGAAGCTCAATTTTGACACAATGTGTAGGCCTAGTTACTTCATCTTGGATTTGCAGGCCAGCATACTCTCTGAAACTACAGTATATGGTAACATTTTCTCTATTATTTTCTCCGCATTCTCTATTATTTGCATTAAGCATTGTTTTTTCACTGCTGTCTGCGACCCTATCACAACAGACAGTCTGCTTGAGAACCACTGACCTAAATCACCTAAAATAATCTAAATTGCATTACCTTTCAATGAATTCCAAACATATATACATATATATGATACATATATATGTTGTATTCCCACAGATGAGAGGTCATGTGATATAGCTCATGTTTGGGGAAGTGTGTCAGTGCTACTGCTCCATTGTGGTTCAGTCCCGAACAGCGCCAACATACGGGTGACTTACATCTGACAACATGGAGCCCAAACCCAACTGCTGTGCAGCATCGGTGCCCAACTCACAGTGTGATCTGAAGGGGAATATCTACGAGACCATCAGTGAGGGTAATGTGAATAAACTGGAGGGCGCGGCCCTGGTGCGGGGGGGCAGTGACCCAAGCTCGTACCCGTCATCCAAACACCCGGCGGGCGCCCGGAACAGGTTCATCCGTAGGAGTCTGTGGTTCAATGACAATGACGAGCACCCAGTGGATGATTGCGCTCCGGAATGCAAAGAGCAGAATAAGATGCTCGGCATCAACCTACAGACAATACTGGACCGAACTCTGGGGGTCCAATCCACTTTACAAGAAGGTTCGAGCATCGAAAGCCATAAAGACCCAGGCGGCACCAGTGCCGATGAGGAGAAAGAAAGAACGGACCACAAAAGAGACGCAACGGATGGCGTTAAGACTCGCATAAAGGCGGCCAGTGAGGAGAATGAGGAAGAGGCGGAGATGAAGGCTGTTGCCACCTCTCCAAGTGGACGCTTTCTTAAGTTTGACATAGAGATTGGCCGCGGCTCTTTCAAGACAGTCTACAAAGGTCTGGACACGGACACCTGGGTGGAGGTGGCCTGGTGTGAACTTCAGGTGTGTATCCATCCATATTAGAGTAGTGTTAGAGTGAATATGCAACCTCCGAATCACACTCATCAATGATTATGTGAACATGATTACTTCCTGGTTCCGACAGGACACACTCTCAGCGGTACTAATCTCTCTGTCACCCAAACGGTACACAATTAAAGCAATAGTTCACCCGTAAATGAAAATTTGCTCACCCTATTGTCGCTCCAAACCCTTATGATTTTCTCTCCTCCAAGGAACACAAAAGGTTCATTTGCCAAATAATGTGAATTGTGACTCTGTGCTGTCAAGCTCAAAAAAGGCCAAAAACACCATAAAACCACAAAAAAGTAATTGATGTGACTCGTGCACTATGTTCCAAGTCTTCTGAAGCATACAAACACTTGGTGTGATGACATTTAAGTGTGAAGAAATGGTGTGTGTGTGTGTGTGTGTGTGTGTGTGAGAGAGAGAGAGAGAGAGAGAGAAAGAGTGCTGTGGCGTGTTGTATACCTGTGTCTGTCGCAGCTCTTGTCAGCTGTGACATCGCTTCAAATGATGAAACTGTTAGTTTAACTACACTTCTCAGCAGCAGGGTGGTAGCATCTTCATTCTTGAATAGAGATTTTCAGTTGCTCAACTGTTTTATTAAGTCTCGTGTGTGTTGACATCAAGGCTCTGTGTGTTGCCCACGAGTGTCTATGTGTGTGCGTATGTATGTCTGTCAGTGTGTGTAAGTGTGGGTGTGAGCAAAAGAGAGACAGAGAGGGAGCATGAGTGTGCTTTCCACAGAATTGAAATAAATGTAGGATAATATAGATATTATTTGTCATTCTAATCCGATTTACCTAACCAAAGTCTTTGTTTGAATTGGTTATTTTGCTGTGGCAGCCTGTACAGCTCTTTGAAATAACTGAAATAATTTGGCAAAGTGAACTACTTCTGTCAACCAATCAGAATCAAGCCTTCAAGAGACCCGTGGTGTAAGTACTAATAGTTAAAAATAATAACCTATAACAGAGTACGACCATCTTTTTCATGGTGAGATATAAACAAAGTATACAATAAAATTTGAACAGGGATTGCTCACCAATATTATTTTAATAAAAACTGACAATTGCAAGGAGTCATACCTGTGAATAGAAATTCGTGGCAGAAGTATCTATAAAAGCATTTTTGAAATCCTCATCTAGTAATAATAAAGACTGTGATTGGCCCATCCTGGCCTGCATTTGGCCTGGCCCGGATGCAACACCGTACTAAAATGCTGTAACAGAGTTTCCTGTGCTATTGTTCAGCGGCACTGCAACACTGCTACTAAATCAGCAGCGTGACCAATGTAGTCCGATTCACAAGCGAATGACTCTTATCTGACACAGCAAAACATAAAGTATAAAAACTACAGAATGAATGACTCCTTCCAGCCGCATCTTTTTAGTGAATAACTTTCATTCATTTTGTCATGTCCGACTCGAAATGAACCAAGAACTTTTACTGTGTTATGTGAACTTTAAGGCTTGTGAGACTTAAATCAGAGTAACTACTGGATGGTTGTTTATGTGACAATGTGTAGTTAAAGATACACATTATGAGTATTGTTGTAATTACTGGAATTTAAAAGTAAAATTAAGAATGAATCAAATATCATAATTAGCCTGTTTAAACACCTTTTGCAAGAATCTGTTCTGTTAAAATATGAAATGATCTCATCATTTGGTAACAGACTGCTGAGGGCAGTAAGTCCAATATTAATTGCATTAGTTTTTTCCAAATATTTCTTCCTTAAAAGCATTAAAAGGAATCGGAATCTGAACCGTTAAATTATGATATTGATATTCAGTCTATGGGATTTTTCGCTGTTTCGTCTGATCACTTAATAAAGTAATATTCTCCTTAACAAGCCACATGAATTGAGATACTGTATCATTCATGTCTGTAGCACAATTAGTGCGTTGTTTAAATCACTGACCCTAAGTATGAGCAATCTGTCCAGAATGGTTTTCTTTTGTACTGCCACAATGTTTGTTGCAAAATATCTAGATTTTATATGACCTAAAATGAATAATCAGACACAATTTATTTGGTTTTGTTATAAGAAATATTCAAACAACTCTTATTCAAATGCAGTATGACCTGGAACTCTATTTAAAAGAGATGTTTAAAGGGCATAATTAGTCACTTCATGCATATTGATCGATCAGATTGCTATCAGATTGGGTATGCTCACTTTTTTTTACACTTGACCACATAAATGAGTGTAAATGCATTTACACTTGGCCGGGTCTTGTCTTGTATACATCTCAAAGCACCTCCTGAGGTTTGAATGATTGGATTGCAATCCGTCTCGAATGCTATAGATAGGCGTGTACGCTTGGTCTTTTCATGATCGGATATCTGTTCAGCAGAAACGCATGAAGTGACCAAGTGGAAATATACCCTAGAAGATTAGTTACCGAGCTCTCAAGTCAAGTAATTTTTGTGCGTATAGCGCTTTTTACAATACACAATGTTTCAAGGCAGCTTTACAAAAAATTATGCTTTAATGTCTGTAATGTCTTAAGTGCTCTCAGCTTTTCCTTTTCTTATTTACCATGGTAAAACCTATCTGTGTTTTCTGTCAGTGTTGTTCTCAATGCTGTGTGATAAGCATCTTTAGCTGCATGCTGGAATGTGGCGTTGCTGATGGTGATAATAGACGCATGAAAACACACAGATTCAGGTCGTGTCCAGGTTTGCCTGTTCATGTGTTTGTGCTGACTGGAGGTAAACAAGAATAAACGGTGTGAAAGTGTTTCTTTGTTAAAGTGGGTCAGTGCAGGGAATGGACCATTGTTTTATACAGATCGCATGTTTAAGTATTTTGTAAAACCCTTAATAGTAATTCTTTTCAAATCTGTTGACCCTTGACCACATGGAACTAGTTTTTAAGCTTTCATACATTGATTGTAAAAAAATACACTGATGTCAAGTTAACAAATGAGATCTTTTAACTGTTGATTCCGTAAGTATTTTTCCCATTGATTTTCTCATTAGTGAAATTAAAAAATCCTTCAATAAAGAGTTCAAAGCCATGAACCAAACCAACCAGCTCTGAGATCAATCACGACATTACAAACTCGAGATTAAAAGCAAAAAAAGTATATTAAAATGCGATAAATACAAAAAGCACAAGACTGTGTACTTTATATATTTCTTAATGGGAAAGAATGAACAGCTCATCCCAAAAAGCATTGCAAATGATATAAATTAAATCAGTCTGGGTTAATCCATCTTTTTCATGTATCTTTCATTCTCTAATGCTACAACATCCCATATTATAGTCTCACGCAGCCAGACTTTTGATCATCAGTATAAACAGTATCTGTCTGACTGACATGTACAGCAACCAACCACAGTGTCTTTAAGCTTATTCCATGTCAAATCAACCAAATTTTCAACCAACTTACCTGGCTGAAATTTTTGATTTTGTTAATAAATTTTTTTTTTTTAAAGAACGATAATGATGAAAGTAAAAAAAAATGAAATGCCATGGATTTACATCGATCAGCCACAACATTAAAACCACCTGCCTAATATTGTGTAGGTCCCCCTCGTGCTGCCAAAACAGCGCCAACCCGCATCTCAGAATAGCATTCTGAGATTATATTCTTCTCACCACAATTGTACAGAGCGGTTATCTGAGTTACCGTAGACTTTGTCAGTTCAAACCAGTCTGTCCATTCTCTGTTGACCTCTCTCATCAACAAGGTGTTTCCATCCACAGAACTGCCACTCACTGGATGTTTTTTGTTTTTGGCACCATTCAGAGTAAATTCTAGAGACTGTTGTGTGTGAAAATCCTGGAGATCAGCAGTTACAGAAATACTCAAACCAGCCCATCTGGCACCAACAATCATGCCACGGACCAAATCACTGAGATACAATTTTTTCCCCATTCTGATGGCTGATGTGAACATTAACTGAAGTATCTGCATGAATTTATGCACCGCACTACTGCCACACGATTGGCTGATTAGATAATTGCATGGATGACTGTAACTTCTTTTCCACTATACTACTCAGTCACTGCTGAGGGAAATCTGAACATTTACCAGCCAGTGGAGAAACAAAGACATTTTTAGATGCATATGTGAGTGATTAAAACACATTGTAGAGGGTTGCATATACTGTAGAATAAAAGAGTGATTTTAGGATTTTAAGAATGGACATTGGGATAGTTCATAGATCGTAATTAAGCAGAAAATCAATAATTTTTCCCGGCCCTAGTGCCAAACACGTGAGAGAGTCCCAGCATGTCCGTTAGAGAACCGGTTTAGGTTCATTCTCTTTTGCTCCTCATAGAAGCTTCTGTAACTGCACTGAGAAACACCGCTTTCAAAATTTGAACTTATTTAGATGACCTGCTTCTTCTTTATTGAAATGCTGGACATGATATGAATACACTGTATTTAGTTCACTGTAAAAAATCCAACTTCAATTTTGTCAGATAAGCTCAATTTTAAAAATTGATTGAACTATCTAATGTCGAAAAAAGTGAGTTTACTTAAAACAATTAAGCCAACTTTTATGCCATTTAAGTCAGAGCAACTTACATTTTTAAACAGTGAGCACATACAATATCAAGTTTGGTAGTGAAAGTAGAACATACAGGCTTTTGAGCATGCTCAGTTTGATCACTGACCCTCCAATACCCCCTATTTGAAACTTTGTGCACCTCTGTGAAATGGAAGTTTAAATGTTACTGTTGTAAGTCTATAAAGCCAGGCTCTACCTTGGAAAATCAGGAAATATGTGGGAATTTAAATGTTTGATTTGGACTCATATCTTTAATGATGATATCCATTTGTTAAAGTCATGGAAAGGTCTTGAAAATTCATGGCTCAAAAATCTGTGGGAGACTTGTAAGGCTGAGCACTATGAACTTCACATTGTTGCGTCTGCTACTGAGCATGCCCACTGGCTGAAGACATTACCCACAATCCCCTGTACTTGAATTTATTTAAGTGTGTTTGGTCAAAGCGTGCCGACTTAAGAGGACATGTAGGACAATTTGTAAATAATCTGTTTTGAATTAATAGATGTTTTTGCTCTTTATGTGTTTTTAATTATGTTTTGCTGTAAAAAGTTGTCTTTTGTTTAAAGTCACCATCAGGGTGATTAGTGTTTGCTTTGATGAAGTTTCTTTGTTTATTGAGTTGACTGAAGTATTTGTAACCTACACCACCATTTAAATGAACTATTTGGTCGCTTGGTGGGGCTCAAACATGATCTTATGTCAAAATATGGATCTGCTTAAAAATATTTTGTATTATATTATTTTCAAGAATATTGATCATTCTGGACAGCTATACTTAAACATTCAAGTTTATTGAACTTAGTGATCATTGATATTTTTGAGTTTGCTGAACTTTTTGTATTAAATTCTTGGAACTTAAGATCCAAGTTGAATTGTTAAGTTGGTAAAACTAATTTCCCTGAAGTTGAGTAAACTCAAAAATGCTTTGAAGCTTCTTTAAGTTTACACAACTATTTATTTTTTACAGTGTTGAAAATAAATATTGATACATGCTTCTAAAGTATCGATACAATATCGTGAGAAAAAGTATCGCGTTGTATATCGATATTTGATTGTATCGACACTGCCCTACCATAAAATATACTGTAGAGTGGATTGGTGGCAGTTTGTGGGATACTCTTAGTTAGGCAGGTTGCTAGCTAACACTGCCTACTAACCAGCGAAATCCACTAACTGGAACTTTCTGATTAGGTCTTTTGCGAATTTCAGTTGGATTTTAACTCTGTCTATCTGTACAGAAGATTTGTGTGTTTTTGTAAGAAAGAAATGGACATCATAGATCTTTGTGTCGATAGTGTGAGAGGTTTATACTCGTGTGGAATGCTAAAAAGCATTTTGTGCTGTTGATTGTGGAGTCTAGGATCAAATCTGTTAATGTGTATCTGGCGTTCTGCCTGACTGATAGACTGAAGCCACATCAGGTGAATTTGTGCTGCATCAACATTCACACAGAGAGAATGCACTTTACACAGACATGAGCTTCAAACTACTGCTGCCAGCTTGGAGAGATACAGGCATGTTGGGGAATACTGACTTACTGATAACAGTGTACTGTGCAGAACAGATATCATGATTGGAAGTTTTAAGAATCTGCCACTGATTCTTAAACACATTGATCTTCAGTGTCTGTGGTGGTGACATAGTATATTCCAACCTGGTCTCATAAAATCATGTTACATTACATTTTTGCAAGCTAATGTTTACGCGGCTCTATGAACATACTGCAGCAGTTTCCTGGTAAAATGTTGCTACACCAACAATTACTTTTATTCACTTTCACACAAATCACCAGTAAAACAGCAGACACTTGCTTTTCACCCTGTTCCTCACACAATGCTATCTTATGACATATAAACACTTTTACTATAGCGCTTGACTCATTTCAACATTTGACATTAGGCTGGTATATACTGTATACTGACTATTTATTTTTTGGTTTCGTTTGAATAGTAAGTGAAACATTCTGCATAAATGTTTATGTCTGCAACAGTGGTATGCTACATTGGTCACATGACCTCATCTCACTGCATGTGAGTTGCATTCGTTTATCATCTTTCAGAAATATATAGTTATTTTGCAGTCTTAATGCACTTTTGTGTAAACACGTCAAACCTTTTGGCAGTCCGATATAGAGGTCAAGGTTGATATATGTTTGGATTACTTTTGAAACGATCCTTTATCGACAGAAATGCACAGATATATATTTTTCCTCCATGGGTGCCATTGAAGGATTCTAGAGTATGACTGCAGCCTCTGGAGGTGAAACAGACAATCTTTGACAATATTCATCCATATTTATAATTTCACATTAATGCATATTTTGTTACTTTATTACATAATTTCTGTCATATGTAATCAACATGAATATTATAACTGCAATATACTCGAATAAATCAGAATTGAATCAAATCGTATCAAGAACAAATTGAATCAAGAGCTTGTGAATCAGAATCAGATCAAATCGGGAATTCTGTATGAATACCTAGTTTCAATAACGTCAAACCTGATGTGGTGTGTTGGCATACACATGTTTTAATCTGAACGCTGAATTATGGTGGAATCATTGATTTTAGGTGAATAGTGACTTAAATTTGTTTGTGTTCCTCAAAAAAATGTGTCGTATGACTTATAATATTGCACACAAGTAATAAGGAATACATTCATAAAACTTTATGGTGGGTTTTTTGCACTTTTTGTAGCTTGTCAGCCTCTGGTTGGTGTGTATGCTATTTTCATGTGTGAAGATTCTTCATAATTTCTCCTTTTGTGTTCTGTGAAGACGATATGGAATGACAATGACAGAATTTTCATTTTTTGGGGAAGTATTTATTGAAAACCCTTTTTTTAATTTTGTGATCGCAGTTGAAAGATGCCAGCTAAGCTTGCTTTAGTTCTCTGTTCAGTTTTACTTGTTTTTTATGTTCAGCAGACATTTCACCCAAAGCAACACACAGTTGACTAATCGCAGAGTTAATCAGTGGCTTACTCAAGTAATGATAGTAACCATCCAGCTCTTGGTTAACGCCTACCAGTGATTTAACCTACAATTTTTGTGTCACTCGTCCAGATGCTGAACCACTGCACTCGCACACTAAAGCTTGTCCTAAACTGACAACATACAACTACTGGGTTAAGTGTAGCTAGTCTCAGCCTCAGATGTCATGCCCATGGATTGTTCATGAAGTGTCTGATATATTTTACAGAAAAATGTCAAGAGCTGACTAATTAAAGAGTCATCAGACTTAGGGCTGAGCGATACATTTATGCATTTGGCAGACACTTTTATGCATAGTGACTTACAGTGCATGTATTACAGGGACAATCCCCCTGGAGCAACCTACATTGACACAATGGTGGTGGCTGTGGGGATCAAACCGGCAACCCTCTGCTTACCAGTTTTGTGCTTTAGCCCACTACACCACCACTCCATATGATATTATATATTGTGGCGATGATATAAAGTGTCAATCAATAGAGATTGTTTTCTATATTGGACAGGGTTTTTCAGGCATTTTACATTTTTCTGCAGCCGGCCAAGCAAATTTAATGACCTTCATCATGCGTTTGGCGCTTCAAAAGTGCTAAATGTTCTTCTCATCTGTCACGTGACTGTGGTGCACGCTGTCTCTGGAGCTCCGAAGTGTGTGCGAATCCAGTAGGCTTTCCGATATTTGAGCTCCAGAGACAGGAGAGCTCAAAGCGGGATCACTCACGCTACTTAATCATTTTTGACCCAGGAAAACCCCAAATGGAGAAAGACATCTCCACAGAACGGGACGACTCCCAAACAGGTCAAGAAAATGAAGTGGAGCTTGTTATTAAGACAGGTGCGACATCTGTGGTTCACATGACAATAATCACTCGTAATATAAGCGATCTGTTTCACCACCTCAAAATGAAGCACGCAAAAGAATATTATGAAAGTCAAAAGATGAACTCCGCATTTAGTTATTTAGCAAGAAGTGATATTTAGTTGATATTAAGTGTTGAAAGTGTTTATTATAAGTGTTTATAACTTATATTTTCTTTATCGCATTGCTTTGAGAAGATCTTAAGTTTCTTGAGCAAAGTTTATAATAATGATAATAATAATGGTCAACAACATTTCAAACTGAAATATGGCATACTGTGAAATTTAGCATTTTTGTAAGGTTGATTTTTGAAAACAAGTTGATTATTATTTATGTATTTATTTACTTTGACATTGTTTGTCTTGTTCCAAATAAAGAGGAAGTAATTAATTGATAAAGTATTTAATTCACTGACTGGAAAAATAGGTATTATAAGATGGTTATTTAGTATATAAACCCATTTTCATTGATTTTCCAGAAAACTTTGTCTATATCGTGATATATATCATTATCATGATATAAAATTACTCATATCATGATATAAGATTTTGGTCATATCACCCACCCCTAATCAGACTGATCTCGCAATGAAATCAGAAATAGTAGGTTGATTTTTTCATTAGGTAAAATCGGTCACTGCCCCCAGTGGTCAAAGCTGGAAGTGTTGTTGACGTAAGGGCATGCATGAGCTCCAGTTATAAGCGAGTTGTAGTTTAAGTTGGAAATTATGTAATTCAGTCAACAGGAATGCATCATTTATTAACCCTACCCCCTAACCCAAACCCCAACCCTAAACCTAACCGTCAGTGGAGTAAAACATGTAATTTAAGAGCAGAAAAGCAACCTCAGAATTGCGCTCACCATTGCTATTTGAATGTGACTACTACCTGGTTTCCATGGGACCAAGACCAAAACTTGCCATCAGTAGCACCTAAAGGAAATGTGTTCATGCTTGAATTGATGCAAACATTTCTGATGGGAGATGGTGCTTCTCAGTTATTTGGCTGAATGGGGGTAATTTCAGGGTACATGAACTTTCGGAAGCAGCATGTCAATTTCCCATGTGATTATATTGAGACTCATTGTGGAAGCAAATTGGTATTGATCATAATAAGTTGTAAGTGAGAATGTTGACTGTATTTTTTGTATGCATTGTGTACTGTAATGTTGATGAAAAATTGCTATAGATCCCAGAATTCTTACAGTTATACTATCCCAACCCTAAAGTAAGACCAGTCTCCGTGTTGTTTTGGAAATATTTTGCTACTGCATTTGTACACAGGCAGAACGACTAGAAAAAAGTATGCTGCAATTCTGACTGCTGCAGGAGATGAGAAAGAGAATGTTCTGTCATCCAAAAATAGCTAGACTTTCTCAACGGAATGGAACAGAATGCAGAACGCAGAGCTTTCAAGACGCCTAGACTTGTTATCTATGAAGTCGGTTAGCAGGAATTACAATGAGCTACTGCTTTTAAAATGAGGAAACAAAATAAATAAAACAAAGTAAAACCTTGCCCTGGCTTGAGTGTTAGGCCTTGAGAACAATTGTGCTGAAGTGGACAGATACCTGTTTGGGTCCAAACACCCTGATTCTTCTGTAATGAAGTGAAAGAGCTTTTTTATTCAGAGTCAACATGACACAGCATTCACAACCCATTTTACTTCCATAATGTGATGTTTTTTTCGGATTTTACTTCCAAAACAGAATGTTCAACAAAAAATTGGGAACTAATTGGACTGTGAAATGTGGGTGTTCCATACCATAATGTAACCAGAGCTGAATGTGAGTTTGCCAAAATAATGCCAAAGTAGCTTTTTGACTATGGTTAACATTATCCAGTAGCTAAAATGGCCTTGGTGACAACAGAGCAAGTTATTACATTTTCATGAAAGATTATGCATACTTTTTTTTTTTTAATTCAGAATAATGTGCACTAATGAGTAAAAAAAAAATGACCAGAAATGTGGGTTAAAAGTAAATATGGTCAATTTTGATTTAATGTTGTTCAAAATTACTGATTGCTAAAGTTTCTCAATGTTGTACAATTCAGGTTACAATAAGATTAGTAAAAAAAAAACCTGTTTGGGTAATTATGTAGGTTCAGGCTAAATATAAATGTCCATTCTTCAGTGCTGTTATGTAAGTGTTGTAGCTGTATTTGTAGAAATTGATGTCTTTCAAAGGAAGTGTTTGTTACGTGGCCTGTGCATTCTTTTAACTGTAAAGAGGCTTAAATATGAACTGTGTTTCCTAATCCATCAGCAACACACACACAGACACACACAAATATACATAGAGTACATAGACCAAAAATTGAAAATAGTGCATATGAATGTAAGCCAATAATAGGGTTATGTTCAATGATATGGAAATAAAACATACAATATTTGGACTTTTAAAGCCACTTTTTGTATCGTCTAAATGCTTTACCTGTCTGCTGCACAATATACAATATTATTATAATATATTAAAGACTATGTGTTGATAGGTGCAGTGCTAATCCCAATGATCGTGTGCTACGTTTTATCCAGTTTTCATGAGAGTGCTAATTATAAGCGCAATTTTCATGCCAGCGGAAAGCGCAAGTGGGTGGTAGTTTTGCACTGTATGTGGGTGTATTGTATGTTAATGAAGTGGTGAAAAGCAAAATTAGCTATTTTCCTGAGAAATAGGTTATTGCGCCAAGATGTTTCAAAAGCACGTCTAATCTCAGAAAGTATAAAGTTCCTGCATTTGCAGTTTGGGGATTCCACCAGCAGATGATATCAAAGAGTTATCGATCACTTATAATACTAGCCATGATTTGTGATCATGAGATTAATACATCAGTAGTTAATAATAATAATATTAATATGTTTATTTTGTATAGCACCTTTCCAAATCTCAAGGATGCTGTACAGAAATTAAACATAAAACATTAAACAGAGAACCATTTAACAAATATACATTGCATCTCTCATTTTTCATCGCAGGCAGCAAAACTAAATTGCACTTGACATAGCCCATTAGCACTTTGCACGCACAGTTTCACCAACCCACTTGAGCCTAGACTTAGCGCATGCTTGCACAAAAATACCAAAACTTAATGGCCATGCCCACTGACTTTGCACTTTTGACATATCGCATAGCACTGCGCTTAAAGCATAGTGCTCTTAAAATAGGGCCTTGTATTGTTTTAATACTGTGCTAATATTTTCAATCCCCTACCTCTAAACCTAACCCTCATACAAATCTTTTTGCATTTTTACATTTTCAATTACACATTATTAAGTATTTTCCCCCCAGATGGATCACACTGTGAAATCGGCAACTGGAGGTCGAAAGTTCTGCTGCTGAAATCAGTCTGTGCTCTCCCAAATTTGATTCACTGCCCCCAGTGGCTGAAGCTGGGAGTGTTGTTAACCAGTGTCAGGGTGAAATGTGAGTGGCGCCAAAAACATAATGCAGTATTGCAGTCAACAAGAATGCATATTTTATTAACTCCACCCCCTAACCCAAACCCCAACCTTAAACATACTGTAACTGTCAGTGGAGTAAAAAAAATGTCATTTTAGAGCAAAAATGCAACCTCTGATTTATGCTCACCATTGTTTATGTGAACAAGATTACTTCCTGGTTTCCAAGGGACCAGAACCCATGTCTCGGAGGCTGCTCTCACGACGCACAACCGGTAGTGCCAGGGGGAAAGGTAAACATTTTTAAATTGATGCAGAAATGTCTAATGGGAATAATGCTTGTGAGTAATTAAGCAGTTTGAGAGTCGATTTCAGGGTACATACAATTTCGGAAGCAACATTAGGTTTTCTTACTGATCGTGTTGGTTTTGCTTGTGGTGACTGTTGGCTGCTCCCCACAATATAGTTCATTTTCAGGTTTAACACTTAACAGTTCAACATGGGCAAGCTACTCAAAAAATTAAGCAAGCTAAGCTACCTACAGAAAAATTAGTTAAACGAAGCTAAAAACTACACTTCAGAGAAAGTAGCAAGTTAAACTAAAAGCTACACTCCAAAAGTAGCTTGCGTCATTTAAGCCATTTTTTTTCAACCAGATGCACAAAAAATACTGTCATTAACAAAGAATGTATAAGACTTGATGTGATGTTTATCATAGCCATGGCACAGTATAGTGCAATAAAGAATACAATTACAGTATTTTGTAATATAAAATGTATATGCATGTAAAAAAAAAAGTAAATTCATATTTATACATGCTACCTATTCAAACCCTATTTGAATAGTTTTTTTGTTTTGTTTTTTCATATTTATGCTACTACCTCTTCGAACCCATACCTCTGCACATAGCTTTCTTTGCACATTCTTGTATTTAATAACTCTACGTACATTGACATTTATGTTATCCTGTAATTCTGTGTCTTGCTGTTATATTTATGTATGTACTGGAAGCTTCTGTTCAGAGGCCAAATTCTTTTTAATAAGACTGATATCTGATGGCATCACATGGTAATATTCTTAACAATCGTACTGTGGTAGTAATGCCTGGATGGCCAGAGCTTGTGGAGGAGTGCACCCAGCGGATTACCTTTTCTCGTAGAGTAGGTGGCACAAACATTCGGTTGGGCGGACATTCTGGAGGGACCAGGTTCTGTGCATGTGCCTGGGAGATTTCGGACATGATGTCCCACTGGACCGGAGCTAGGATCAAAGAGGATGAGATGATGGGTTCTGAAGAGGGATTCTGAGGAGTGGAGTCAATTTCATGGGACAGAGAGTCGGCTTTGATGTTCTTTGATCCTGGATGATAATTGATTAGAAAAGTTAAAAGGAGTGAAAAATAGAGCCCATCTGGCTTGTCTGGGGTTTAGTCTTTTGGCTGAGCGCAAGTATTCAAGGTTGCGATTATACCAGAGTAAGTGATGAGAGAATACCATATCGGTTAATACCAAAAATGGATGTCTGGCCCCCTCCAGCCAGTGTCGCCATTCTTCAAATGCTGCTTTCTTGGCTTACAGTTCACGATTGCCCACATCATAATTCTGTTCAGCAGAGGAGAGTTTACGTGAGTAGTACGCACAAGGGAAAAGCTTAGGAGGATTACCTTGGCGTTGAGAGAGGATAGCATCTATACCAGTGTTTGATGTGTCTACTTCAACCACAAAAGTTACATTGGGATCAGGATGATGCAGAATAGGAGCAAAAGTGAAGCGACTTTTCAATTCATTAAAGGCTTGGATGGCGTCAAAAGACCAGCGAAGCTTGGTGTTACCTCCCTTTGTCATGGCGGTGAGTGGAGCGGCGACAGTGCTGAAGTTTCGAATGAATCTTCTGTAAAAATTTGCAAATCCTAAGAATCGTTGTAGTTCCTTTACAGTAGTGGGTTGAGGCCAGTTTAGAACTGCTCGTACCTTGCTCTCATCCATAGACACCCCTTCTGGACTGATGATATAACCGAGGAAGGAAATTGAAGTTTGGTGGAATTCATATTTCTCTGCTTTGGCATACAATTGGTGTTCCATGAGATGCTTCAGAACAGCCCGGACCTGCTTGATGTGTTCCTCCAGGGTGTCTGAATAAATCAGGATGTCATCTATATATACAATTAAGCCCTGGTTAAGCATGTCTCTGAATACGTCATTTATGAAAGACTGGAACACAGATGGACTATTGGACAGTCCGAACGGCATAACGAGATATTCATAGTGCCTGCTGCTGGTAAAAAGGCAGTTTTCCACTCATCCCCCTATCGAATGCGATTGAGGTTGTACGCACAGCGTAGATCAAGCTTAGTGTAAAACTTAGCAGTTCTTAGTTGTTCCAAAGCTGCGGGGACCAGGGGTAAGGGATCTCTGAATTTAACCGTTATATCATTTTGACCACGATAATCAATACAAGGACGAAGGCCCCCATCCTTCTTTCCCACGATGAAGAATCCTGCTGCTGCCGGTGAAGTGGATGGATGAATGAAATCCTTGGCCAGTTCTTCTTCAGTGTACGATTTCATGGCTTTAGCCACTGCAGTGGTAGTTGCGAGGCTTTGGTTTTACTGAAGGCTTCAAACAAATCAGCATATTCAGAAGGTATATGTGGTGCTATGTTGGACTCATTAGTCACCATAGTGGTACTCACAGACATAGGGATGATTGGTTTTGAGACACTTGGACGAGCAGCTGGGATCCCATGGCATGATCTGTTTCTCACACCATGAAATTTGCGGGTTATGGTCCTGCAGCAGGGGTAATCCGAGGATAACTGGGTGGTGCGGAGAGTGGATGACGAGGAGGCATGTTGTTTCTGTGTGTAAAATTCCAACTTGCAGAATGAGGTCAGTGGTGGTGTACAGAACCTGGCTGGTTGCCAGGGGACACCCATCTAGCGCTGCCACTGCCAAAGGAGAGTCGCAAGGAAGTAGTGGTATCTTATGCTTTCGGGCTAAATGTTCATCAATAAAGTTGCCCGCTGCCCCAAATCAAACAAGGCTTTAGTGATGATGGTATCTGACAGGAACATTAATTTTATTGGCACTTCAACACAAGCAGTGGTTTGGATAGAGGTAATCAACACACTTACCCTGCTATTGTGTTTTTGAGGTGGTCATGTCTGACAGTCAGCTCTTAAATGACCCGTTTGGGCGCAATATAAACAGAGATGGTTCCTGATGTGGTGTTCATGCTCCTCTGTGGTGAGATGAGTTTGACCAACCTGCATGGGTTCAGCAACATCACTGGGTTAATGCGGTTGAGTGAGAGGACTGGTAAATTGATTTGATCTCCTGGAGCGAATGAGATTGTCAATACGAAAAGCGAGGTCGATGAATTGGTCCAGGATTCTGCCTTCATCACAGCAGGCCAGCTCAGATTGCACATCAGTGTTTAATCCTTGATGAAACAGCAGTTTAAGTGTGTCCTCCACCCACACAGTCTGTGCAGCGAGAGTGCGAAAAGACAGAGCGAATTCAGTTGCAGTATTTCTACCCTGACGAAGCGCAAGCAGTTGCTCACCAGCATTCCTTCCTCCCTCAGAATGTTCGAACACCTCTCACAGACGTTGAACAAATTCATTGAAAGTGGTGTGGTTTAGTCCTTGATTGGCCCAGACAGCTGTTGCCCATTCCAACGCCTTACCTGTGAGCAGAGAACACACAAGAGAGATCTTACTATCATCAGACAGGTATAATGAGGGCCTTTACACTTGATTGGGGTGCCATCAAATTTTTCTGGAAAGGCTAAACGTGGATTAGCAGTCACTGTACAATGAGGCATTGAGACTGGTACCTGACTCGCTTGAGGCATTATGGAAGCGGATTCAGGTGCGGGCTGATGGAGACTCCGCACGGATTTCACTAACTCTTCCGTTAGTTTGGTGAGTCGGCAAAGTTGTTGTCGGTGAGATGCCAGTAGCTTGGGCAGAGAGTTCACTGGACAGATGCATGAGGACCACTGGATCGGTAGTTGGCGAAGTCTTCTGTAACACTGACTCAGGCTGAGTGGGATCCATGTGCGGTTTATTAACACAACAAATTCAGGGTACAAACAGGCGTGGGTAAAATAACCAGGGCAACCAACAATATCAGAGACAGGGCAGTAACGTAGTCAAACAGGCAAAGGATCGGGCCAGACAGCAAAACAGCAATAGAGATAGTCCAGGCAAACACAGTTATAGGCAGGTAGCAGAGAATCGTACAAGGTAAATCCAAAGCAGATTCAAACACGGGTAAATCAACAGAGTAAGTAATAACGCTCAGAAATGTAGCCGGGGCAAACAAGACTTCGCTATGAATGAACACACACATCGGATTTAAATAGTCTGAGTGAAATGAGGCAGGTGTAGGGTAATCAGTCCAGGCATGTGGGCACTTGGGAAGTGTAGTTCAATGTTTATATTCAGGTGAGTGAGACCTCCAGTGGTCGATTGAGGAATCTTCACCGGCGTTCGTAACAGTATTGTTGACAAAATGGATTAAAATGTTAACAAATGAATCCTGAGAGAGAACTTTGCTTATATATTATGTATATTCAAGACAGGTAATTATATATTTTCATATTATGTATATTATTTTTTATCACTATATTATTATGTTTATTATTAATGTATATTATTACATATTAAAACTGCTCAATTCACATGGCAGAGAAAATACCTATATGGAGCTCCAGAGAAATAGAGGTGAGAGATGTATCGGGTGTTTAAGCATTTCTTTTTAAAATACAGCTAAGTAGATCTGGTAGCACACAAAGCATTTTTTTATTTATTTTTTATCCCATTTTCTCCCAATTTGGAATGCCCAATTCCCACTACTTAGTAGGTCCTCTTGATGGCGCGGTTACTCGCCTCAATCCGGGTGACGAAGGACAAGTCTCAATTGCCTCCGCTTCTGAGACAGTCAATCCATGCATCTTATCATGTGGCTCGTTGTGCATGACACCGCGGAGACTCACAGCATGTGGAGGCTCATGCTACCACGCGCCCCATTGAGAGCGAGAACCACTAATCTCGACCACGAGGAGGTTACCCCATGTGACTCTACCCTCCATAGCAACCGGGCCAATTTGGTTGCTTGCCCTGGATTTGAACTCGCGACTCCAGGGGTGGTAGTCAGCGTCAATACTCGCTGAAAAATTCTCGTCTCAGACAAGTGGACAAGCGTTAATGTCGACCCCTGTTGTAGCAAAGCTAATGCTCATTACTGAATGGAATAAATAACAAAAATAAAATATGTTTAAGGCATATTATGATTTACTGTACTCAAATGATTATTTACAATAAGATTGCATGTCTTAACATTAGTTAACATGAACAAACATTAAACTATACTTTTCAGCACTTATTAATCTTGGTTAATGTTAATTTCAACATATATATATATATATCTGTAAAATTAAATGATGTGTATGTTAACATAAGTTAATACATTATGAATTAACATGAACTAACTGTTGTAACAACTGTAATGTTTATTAACCAAGATTAATATATTCTGTAAAACATATTGCTCATTGTTAGTTCATAATACCTAATGCATTTACTCATTTCTTAAAAATAGAATCTCATTGTAAAGTGTTACACAATAATAAAAAAGGGTTCTGCATTTTGTTTTCGGACACATGAAAATAATAATCAATATGGTGGTAAGAAGAAAAAAAACGGTAACGGGATTCTCTTACAGACACACACATCTTGTCTCTGGAAGTGTCCTCCAGTGTGGCCATAAATTCCACTGTCAGCGTGTGTGTTATTGAGTGTCTTTTGGAGTGCAGGTTTGCACATTTGACCTCTGACCTGAGCATTTTTGTTCTGTTGGTGATTGTTGAAATCAGGTCACTAGGTCAGTGAGGGACACAGAGGGTTAAACTATGTGTGCATTCAGTGCTATAGTAAAGTGCTGATGTCAGTAGTCTCCTGTGTGAAAGTGTGACTCTGAAAGTAAATGAGTTCATGACACAGAAATCACATCAGAACAAGTTTGAGCTTGTTGTTAGATGACTGAGATGTAGTAAAATACAAATAATAAAGTTATGTGATTCCACTTTATATTCGGTGTTTTTAACTGCTATGTACTTAAAAATTTCCATAATTGTAACATGCTTCAATGGGTTAATAACTTAAAATAAAGTAACATTTTTTAATTTAAATTAAAACAAGACAATACATGTAATTTTACAGTAAAATGTTGAAAAAATGGTTTTTTAGATGTAAAGTATAATTTTACAGGATAATTTACGGTAAAACTGTTTTGTTTTGTTTTTGTTTTGTTTAATAAGAGAGTACTTTTTATGGTTAATTATTGGTAAAAAATATAGTAAACAAATAATCGGGCTTTCCCTGAATTCCCTGCGTGACCCATTTCATTATATTTTATGGGAAAGTTATGTTTCTTCTTATTTTTAATATTAGTTCTGTACTTTGAGGTGTTCTGTGTTATATTTTATGTTGTTTAGTTCATGTTTATTGGATTCTTTTCATTTCACATCATGTGAAATGAAAAGAATCCAATAAACGTTAAGACTGACACTGTGCGGGGGACTGGGTAGCTCAGCGAGTAAAGACGCTGACTACCACCCCTGGAGTTGCGAGTTCTAATCCAGGGCGTGCTGAGTGACTCCAGCCAGGTCTCCTAAGCAACCAAATTGGCTCGGTTGCTAGGGAGGGTAAAGTCACATGGGGTAACCTCCTCGTGGTTGCTATAATATTGTTGTCATTCTCGCTGTCGGTGGGGCACGTGGTGAGTTGTGCATGGATGCCGCGGAGAATAGCTCTGGAGCTGGTAAACAGATCTCTCCATCTTTTGTTACCTTTTTCATTTAATTGCGCTGCATGCCCAAGTGGCTGCAGTACTCAAGAGCTCAGCAAGAGCAGTTTCCTTGTGCCCTGGGTCACGTATCTGGTGTGCACGGCCGTCATCACGACCACCGTCCACCACTCTATTTGGCAGGTTTGGCACTCCAGCGGCGGTCTCCCACCCCTGAGCGCCCAGCTGTGGCACAAATCCGCCCCCGATGTGACAGTCTCCATGGGTCACGAGGACAGGCCTCTTCCTTCCCCGTCCCAGGCTGTTCCGGGGGTTGTCACAAGGAGCCAGGTAAGTGCTTCGATGTCCTTAGACTCAGCATGGCCATGACGTGGTGTGGCACCTTGAGCTCCGCCCCGCCGCGAGGCCCCACCTGCCGGTACGTCCGATGACGTTTTCCCTTTGGTCCCACTTGCGCGGAACTTGGACGCATGACTTGCGCTTTCCAATCCATCGTGAGGGCTGGTCCGGACCATCCGACTCGGCTACGCGATTCACTTCGCCTGGCATCCGCTCAGGTTCAGCGGTGTCCACTTCACCTTGGTTAAGGACGAAAACACTGCTACCTTGCGTGGAGATCGCTACCCTCCTACAGAAGGGCGCGATAGAACCTGTCCCTCCAGCCGAGATGAAGTAGGGGTTTTTTCAGCCCCTACTTCATTGTACCGAAAAAAGGCGGTGGGTTGCAGCCAATCTTGGACCTGTGAGTACTGAAATAGGATTTACACAGACTCCCGTTGAAGATGCCAACACAAAAACGGATTCTGGCAAGCGGCGGGCATCAAGATTGGTTCACAGCGGTAGACCTGAAAGATGCGTACTTTCACGTCTCGATCCCTCCTCGACACAGACCCTTCCTGCGGTTTGCGTCCGAGAGTCAGGCATATCAGTACAAAGTCCTCCCTTTCGGCCTGTCCCTGTCTCCTTGCGTCTTTACGAAGGTCGCAGAGGCTGCCCTTGCCCCGTTAAGGGAGGCGGGCATTCGCATTCTCAAATATCTCGACCACTGGCTAATCCTAGCTCATTCTCGAGACATGTTGTGCGCACACAGGGACCTGGTGCTCGGGTCAACTGGGAAAAGAGCGAACTCCTCCCGGTTCAGAGCATCTCTTTTCTCGGTTTGGAGTTGGACTCAGTCTCCTTGACGGCACGCCTTACAAACGAGCGCACCCAGTCGGTGCTGGCCTGTTTGAAGGCGTTCAAACAGAAAACAGCGGTTCCACTGAAACTTTTTCAGAGGCTCCTGGGGCATATGGCATCCTCGGCGGTGGCCACCCTGCTCGGGTTGATGCATATGAGGCCGCTTCAGCACTGGCTCCAGACGCGAGTCCCGAGATGGACATGGTGCCACAGGACACATCGCATGGTCATCACGCCGGTCTGTCACCGTCTTTTCAGCCCTTGGACCGACCTCTCGTTTCTATGGGCAGGCGTTCCTCTAGAACTGGTCTCCAGGCACGTCGTGGTCACGACAGATGCCTCCAAAACGGGCTGGGGTGCTGTTTGCAATGGGCACGCAGACGCCGGCCTCTGGACGGGTCCGCGACTGCATTGGCACATCAACTGCCTTGAGTTGTTGGCAATTCTGCTCGCCCTGCGGAGATTTCAGCCGTTGATCCAGGGCAAGCACATGTTAGTTCAGACAGACAGCACGACAACGGTAGCATATGTCAACCGCCAAGGCGGTCTGCACTCTCGTTGTATGTCACAACTCGCCCGCCGTCTCCTCCTCTGGAGTCAGCAGCACTTTAAGTCGCTGCAAGCCACTCACATCCTGGGCAACCTCAACACTACAGCGGACGTGCTGTCATGACAGGTTACCCTCAGGGGAGAGTGGAGACTCCACCCTCAAGTGGTCCAGCTGACTTGGAGTTGATTCGACAGGCACAGGTGCACCTGTTCGCCTCCCAAGAATCCTCCCCACTGCCCGCTCTGGTACGCCCTGACTGAGACCCCCTCGGCATAAACGCGCTGGCACACAGCTGGCCCCCTGGCATGCGCAAATATGCGTTTTCCCCCAGTGAGCCTGCTTGCACAGACCCTGTGCATGGTCAGGGAGGACGAGGAGCAGGTCGTTCTGGTAGCACCCTACTGGCCCACCCAGGTGTGGTTCTCAGACCTCACGCTCCTCGCGACAGCCCCCCCCCCCGGCGAATTCTCCTGAGGAAGGATCTTCTTTCTCAAGGACGGGGCACCATCTGGCACCCGCGACCAGACCTCTGGAATCTCCATGTCTGGCCCCTGGACCTGTGGTGGTAGACACGATCACTCGAGGCGCCTGTATGCTTTTAAGTGGCGTCTGTTCGCTAAGTGGTGTTCTTCCCGTTGGGAAGACCCCCAGAGATGCACAGTCGGATCAGTGCTTTCCTTCCTGCAGGAGAGCCTGCAAGGGAGTCTGTCCCCTTCCACCTTGAAGGTGTACGTTGCCGCCATAGCAGCACACCATGACGCAGTCGACGGTAAGTCCTTAGGGAAGCACAACCTCATCATCAGGTTCCTAAAAGGCGCCAGGAGGCTGAATCCCTCCAGACCGCGCCTCGTTCCCTCATCGGACCTCTCTGTAGTTCTTCAGGGTCTACAGAGAGCCCACTTTGAGCCTTTGCAGTCAGCCGAGCTTAAGGCACTCTTCTTGAAGACTGCCCTCCTGACTGCGCTCACTTCCATCAAGAGGGTAGGTGAACTGCAAGCGTTTTCTGTCAGCGAAACGTGCCTGGAGTTCAGTCCGGGTTACTCTCACGTGATCCTGAGACCCTGACCGGGCTATGTGCCCAAGGTTCCCACCACCCCTTTAGGGACCAGGTGGTGAACCTGCAAGCGCTGCCCCAGGAGGAGGCAGACCCAGCCCTGTCGTCGCTGTGTCCGGTGCGCGCTTTACGCATCTATTTGGATCGCACGCAAAGCTTTAGAATCTCTGAGCAGCTCTTTGTCTGCTTTGGTGCACAGCGGAAAGGAAGCGCTGTCTCCAAGCAGAGGATCGCCCACTGGCTCATTGACGCCATAACTATGGCATATTTCGCCCAGGACATGCCGCCCCCGGTAGGGCTACAAGCCCATTCTACCAGGGGTATAGCGGCTCCCTGGGCCATGGCCAGGGGTGCCTCTCTAACAGACATTTGCAGAGCAGTGGGCAGGGCAACACCCAACACCTGTGCAAGGTTCTACAACCTCCGGGTGGAACCGGTTTCATCCCAGGTAGTGGCACGCAACACAGGCGGACAAGCCCGGGATAGCTGGCCGGGTGTATCGCTTGCACATAGCCTCCCTTGGAGCTGAAGACGTGTGCCATTAATTCCCAGTAGTGTTCACAAACTTTGTTCCCTGGTTGACTTCCTCAGAGCCCTGTGGCAGTCGAGTGTTCGGAGAGTTTCGCTCAAACTAAGAGCCCTGTTCTGGGGTAGGTGCTCCGCATGTGGCGGTTCCCTGTAAGGCTAACCCCATGCGATTTATATATCTTCTGCTAATTCATTTCCCTGTTGGCAAACTGCGTCTTCCTTGGGCAGAGCCCCTCTGCCCCAGTCTCCATGTTTGTAGTAACTCGACATATGCCATAGTTATGGTGTCAATGAGCCAGTGGGCGATCCTCTGCTTGGAGATAGCGCTTCCTTTCCGCTGTGCACCAAAGCAGACAAAGAGCTGCTCAGAGATTCTAAAGCTTTGCGTGCGATCCAAATAGATGTGTAAAGCGCGCACCGGACACAGCGATGACAGGGCTGGGTCTGCCTCCTCCTGGGGCAGCGCTTGCAGGGTCACCACCTGGTCCCTAAAGGGGTGGTGGGAACCTCTAACTTGAAGACTCTCCACATGGTTGGAAAAGCCATGTGATGTATTTTTCCACTTAAATATCCCCCCCTCACTTTGGGCGAGGTGTGGTCTCCGCTGTGTCTTCCCCTTGGTAGGGACAGCCCCCAACTAGACCTGGCGGCCCAGTCGGATAATCCCCCTTCTTTTTTAGGGAGTGGAAAAAAAGAAGGGGAAAAGAGGCCACGACTGGGTTAAGCCTGTCTCTATCTTTTGGGTAGTCGACTTGTCCCCAAAAAGGGCCGTTCGACACTCATAACTATGTTAGGGGAGGTTACACGTCTCCCTGGTGTGCTGGCTATGAGGCACACAGTAGTCTGCCCACCACACACCGCCAGTTCACGTAACACAGTTCAGCCAGTTGTGGCATTTCGTATAGGGACCCCTTGTGTCACTACATTGACACAACGTCGAGTGAGTGACAGATAGGGAAAGTCATGGTTACTTGTGTAACCTGCATTCTCTGATGGAGGGAACGAGACGTTGTGTCCCTCCTGCCACAACGCTGAACTACCTGCTGAAATGGCCGGACCTTATATCGGCTCCTCAGCATAAAACCTGAAGGAGTGGTTGCATACCAGCTCCTTTTATACCCGTATGTCCGGGGGAGTGGCATGCAAATACCACTCGCCAATTTTTATTGGCCTTTTATCAAAGACCAGAGGTGTCTCGGGCTCCAAAGAGTGACCCCTAGTGTCACTACATCGACACAACGTCTTGTTCCCTCCATCAGGGAACGGAGGTTACACAAGTAGCCATGATGATTTCAAGACGATCACAGTCGGTCGTTAAATCCTCTGCTGTGAGTAATGTTACCGTATTTGTGATTTAAAGTCTTTTGCTGATTCTGTCTGACACTGCATAAATAGTTGCAAGTAAAAAAAGTTGTCGTGATGTCGTGAATTAGATGTTGTGTACTGACAATCTTACAGTTATGTGCTGTTGAATGCGCAGCTTCATCACCCTGAAACACTTCAGTTACGTTGAAGCATGTCATTCTGTGTTCGAAATGGTATGATTGTTTTGTGCAATAAGATTTTATAGTTATTTAGCTTTTTTTATTTGTTGAATATCCTTTAGTTACAGTACCTTGTTGAAGTGCTGTGCTTAGTGTCTGTATATCTGTCTGAAAGACGTCTGATCGGGATCACGTGAACAGAGCCAAATGATTCTTTTATGGGTTTGGACTAGAGGTCAACCGATAGTGGATTTTGCCAATACCGATAACTTAGGTGGTGGAAAAGGCAGATTACCGAAAGTTTTTCATATTTATTCATAAAATGTTACAACATTTTCTTAGTCAGCCAAGACATAGAGGTCAGAGTCCAAAAATTACTCTTATTTTTAAATGACATAGACTTGGCTCCGTTACAATGCTCTATATTTAATATTTACCAAATTAAGCTTTTATAGCCTATATATTATTATCTAAAATATGAAGTTGGAGACACAATGTATATGCTGATGAGGGACATTTGTATGTAGTCGTATTTTTCTTTACATGCCCTCACTTTAATTTAAAAAACTTGATTTTAAAAGATACATGGAGAAAATAAAAAACGATTGGCAACTATCGGCATAGATGTTTGCCGATAACCCATAGTTCCAAAAAGCAACTTCTGACACCTATTAATCTGTAAAACCGATATATCGGTCTACCTCTTGTTCTGACAGACAACCCAAAGACTAGTTGATTATGAAAATGGTATTTTGCACAAAATCAAAAGCTAAATATTATTCAAAATTATTTGTATTTTATTTTAGTTAATTTCAGAGCCATTAACAGGTATTTTAGTTTAGTATTTTATATTGTTTTTTTTGTTTGTTTGTTTTTTTTTTACAGTTTTCGTCTTCGTTTTAGTTTATGATAATAACCTTGGTACAAACCTTGCAGCTTTTGACACAAGAACTGTTTTATAAATTTAACTTTGTAACTGTTCACCTGTTGTTACCTGTTGGCATTTTGTTACCTGTTGGAAGGCAAAAGTGGACATACTGTACAGTACAAACTTGTAAAGGAATTACGCTGTGTGTGTGTGTGTGTGTGTGTGTGTGTATGTGGTCAACTGTAAGTATGGCTGCTCATATTACATCTCTCCATAAATAAATGTCGTGGGTGTGTGCAGTTGCGCTAATGAGTTATGCAGTGTTGGAACAGAACAGTATAGAATTAAATCCTGTGAGTGTCACATCCCATTTTTAGATCTCTCTCTCGGTCTCTCTCCTGCATTGAATTACTCAAGTGAAGAACACTGAAATTAACCACTGCATTGTTTGATTAATGTGTTTTAGAATAAACAGGCCTGTACAACAGCTGATTTTAAAAATAAAAGCTTAAGTGCTGTATAGGTAAAGCTGCTTATATCAAAGAATATTTTCTTCACTTTGAACAATGCACTCAATTATAAAGAATGATTAAAGAAATTTGTGTGGCAGGTGCTTTGCTTTTTTTTAGATAATGATGGTTGGTGTTTAAGTTGAGAGCAAAATACATGTTCATAATCTTGTCTTTTGCTGAGACTAGTGGGCAACTGGGTGTTTCAGTCTCCTATAATGATATCTTGAGAGCAGGGTGGCCAATGACATAATGCTGATTAGTTCCTATTAGCACCAATACAAAGTTTATGTGCAAATTATTTAGAACAACATCTGCTGAAACCAATAGTTTTGCGGTTCTGCTTTTTTATGCTACCTTGTTACAAATCATTGATAATTAATTACACAACTTTGAAAGAAATTGTATACCGATATATGATTATTTAGAACAACATCTGCTGATATCTATAGTTTGCCGGTTCCACTTTTTTATGCTACCTTGTTTCAAATCACAGATACAGTTGAAGTCAGAAGTTTGCATACACTTTAGCCAAAGACATTTCCCTGTCTTAGGTCAATTAGAATCACTACGTCATTTTAAGAATGTGAAATGTCAGAATAATAGTAGAAAGAATTATTTATTTCAGCTTTTATTTCTTTCATCACATTCCCAGTGGGCGAGAAGTTTGCATACACTTTGTTAGTATTTGGTAGTATTGCCTTTAAATTGTTTAACTTGGGTCAGACATTTTGGGTAGCCTTCCACAAACTTCTCACAATAAGTTGCTGGAATTTTGGCCCATTCCTCCAGACAGAACTGGTGTAACTGAGTCAGGTTTGCAGGCCTCCTTGCTCGTACACACTTTTTCAGTTCTGCCCACAAATGTTCTGTCAGATTGAGGTTAGGGCTTTGTGATGGCACTCCAACTTTGGAAGTATGCTTGGTGTCATTGTCCATTTGGAAGACCCATTTGTAGACCGAGCTTTAACTTCCTGGCTGATGTCTTGAGATGTTGCTTCAATATATCCACATAATTTTCCTTCCTCATGATGCCATCTATTTTGTGAAGTGCACCAGTCCCTCCTGCAGCAAAGCACCCCCACAACATGAGGCTGCCATCCCCATGCTTCACGGTTGGGATGGTGATCTTCGGCTTTCAAGCCTCACCCTTTTTCTTCCAAACATAACGATGGTCATTAAACAGTAAAACAGTTCAATTGTTTTTACATTAGACTAGAGGACATTTCTCCAAAAAGTAAGATTGTCTACCTGTTTCCTCCAGCATCTTCACAAGGTCCTTTGCGGTTGTTCTGGGATTGATGTGCACTTTTCACACCAAACTATGTTCATCTCTAAGAGACAGAATGCATCTCCTTCCGGAGCAGTATGATGGCTGTGTGATCCCATGGTGTTTATACTTGTGTACTATTGTTTGTACAGATGAACGTGGTACCTTTAGGCATTTGGAAATTGCTCCCAAGGATGAACCAGACTTGTGGAGGTCCACAATTATTTTTCTGAGGTCTTGGCTGATTTCTTTTGATTTTCCCATGATGTCAAGCAAAAAGGCACTGAGTTTGAAGGTAGGCCTTAAAATACATCCACACGTACACCTCCAATTCAGTACACCTCCTATCAGAAGCTCCTATTGGCTAATTGTCTAAAGGCTTGACATAATTTTCTGGAATTTTCCAAGCTGTTTAAAGGCACAGTTTACTTAGTGTATGTAAATGTCTGACCCACTAGAATTGTGATATAGTCAATTAAAAGTGAAACAATCTGTCTGTAAACAATTGTTGGAAAAATTACTCGTGTCATGCACAAAGTAGATGTCCTAAATGACTTGCCAAAACAATAGTTTGCTAATATTAAATCTGTGGAGTGGTTAAAAAATTAGTTTTACTTACTTTAACCTAAGTGTAGGTAAACTTCTGACTTCAACTGTAGTTGATTGCACAACTACAAAAGAAATTTGTATACCGATATCCAATTCTTTAGAACAACATCTGCCAATATTGATAGTTTTGCGGTTCTAATTTTTTATGCTACCTTGTTTCAAATCACTGATAATTGATTGCACAACTTTGAAAGAAATTTGTGTGCCGATACCGATATCCAATTATTTAGAACAATATCTGCCGATACCAGTTGTAACAGACTCAGGCTGAGTGGGATCCATGTGCAGTTAATTAGAACACAAGTTCAAAGTACAAACAGGTGTGGGTAGGATAACCAGGGCAACCAACAATATCAGAGACAGGGCAGTAAATGTTGTCAAACAGGCAGAGGATCGGGGCAGGCAGCAAAACAGCAATAGAGACAGTCCAGGCAAAACACAGTTATAGGCAGGTAGCAGAGAATTGGAAAGGATATTCCAAAGCAGAGTCAAACACGGGCAGATCAGCACAGTAAATAATAACGCTCAGAAATGTAGCCAGGGCAAACAAGACTTTGCAAAGAAAGAACACACACACTGGGCTTAAATAGTTTGAGTGATATGAGGCAGGTGTGGAGTAATCAGTCCAGGCATGTGGGCACTTGGGAAGTGTAGTTCAGTGTTTATATTCAGGTGAGTGAGACCTCCGGTGGTCGATTGAGGTCGATTGAATATTGGTGACACCAATATTTTCAAAATTATTGATAATTGATTACACAACTTTGAAAGAAATGTGTATACCGATATCCGATTATTTAGAACAACATCTGCCAATATTGATAGTTTTGCGGTTTTACTTTTTTATGCTACCTTGTTTCAAATCACTGATAATTGATTACACAACTTTGAAAGAAATTTGTCTGCCGATACCTATATCTGATTATTTAGAACAACATCTGCTGAAACAGATAGTTTGGTGGTTCTACTTTTGTATGCTACCTTGTTTCAAATCACTGATAATTATACAAAAGAAGAAATGTATGTAATGACTAACTGGTCTCAATTATAAACTGAACACTGAAACAAAAAGCACATTCTTAACTCACATTAACTTCATTTTGAATGATGAAGCTTGTTCCCATTTAGCTGAAGCAGCCTCTGATTTAGCTTTAATAAACTCATCAGATTCCTTGCCTTGTAGAGCTTAAAGGTATGTAATCAAATGAGTTAAAAGTTAAAAGTTTTTTTAATGATAGTTCCACCTTATGAAATTCTAGTATAGCAAAGCTTACCAATTGCAACTCTGCAGTCATTGTCACCCAATTTAATGTAGCCTAATTCCTCACAAGAGACATTTTCTTTCATACACAGCACTAATTTTAGACTAATTTTCTGGAAAGTTTTTCCACGCTCTTCATCTGCCATTTTTTTTAAGCAATCGGCTAATGTCCGATAGTACTGATAATTGCATTTATCGGCCAGTACCGATGTTTACTGAGACATTGGTTCATCTCTACTGATTAGAGCTGCTTGGATATGATAAAAATCATAATTGTTAGTTGTGTAGTCATCAAAAGTAAACACAGTTGTTAGAATAAACTGATTGTGAACACATACTTCTTTTCACAAATAGCTGTAAAGATGAGCTCTTGTGATAAGTTACTTTATTTTGAAATTTCAAGTACCGCTTGAGCAACTGTTCTTGGCCTAAGTTGAAAAGTTGGACATGACGTCGCACAAACAGGGTTGGTAAGTGGTTCGCACTTTATAAAAATAGTAATGTTTAAGAGTTGTGTTTTATGTAATACTGATATTTTAAACCTTTATTTGCTGTGCTGCATACTTGCCTGCTGGAGCTCCAGTGTAAATGCATAAGTGTATTTCTATTATAAGTATAAAGTGGTGTAGAGACAGGATTGTGCGGGTGTTTGGTGCATGTGGGGACAGTTCAGAACACACTCACTCAACCTCTGAATAATAGATGAGGCTGCTGTAAAAGCCTCTCACAAACACACACATACACATATGTACGGCAGGGTTTTAGACTGTTTTGTTAAAACATCTATATGTTAGACAAATGTAATTGTTGAACACAGTGTTTAGTTGAAATATTTACACAAAACCAATTATTTTGATTGTGTTATTATTGTATCGCATAGTCAGAGGTTGTGCTACAAATAATCATTACCCATCATTCTAATAGACTGAGCTACAAATTCCATCCTGGTTTATTTTTAACCATCATATCTGGGTCATTCATACAATTCCCCAGTACAAGTTGTTATTTATAAAGTTTAATTTCTACTGATTATTCTTTTTAACAAGCCGATTACAATTGTAAAGACTATTTATAATGTAACACACTGCTGTGGGCCTAACAGTCAGATTTTAAATAATTAAAATCATTTTAAATTTCTGCACTATTTTCATTTCTTCATGTTCCCAAAGCTGCACGTCAGACATCTCTGACAAAAGTAAGTGATAAGTAATCAAATTAAAAAAAAATATTTTATGAAATTGAGTTTAGTCTTACAATCTGCCTGTATTTATTTGTGGTACGTGTGTCATTTTAACATTGATAGTAGAGGTTTTTCGTGTGCCCCTTGATTTGTTGTCCAGCCCGTAATGTCATGATACAGTGACCTTTAACCTCCTGAGAACCCCATGTGACTGATGTGTGCATTTTCCATTTCCCTTTTTGATTTATAACTAGTAGCACCTAATAAACAAGCAAAAAATAAAAAATAATAATAATTCTAGAGCAAATAGTTTTCCTAAAAATGTATGTCCACATATGTGGACAGTGAGACTAAGTTGGGAAATTTTAAATAATATCAAGCTATAGAAAGTCAGATTTTTTTCATCAAATTGTTTATGTTTCCAGGAGTGTTGATTATTCATGTTTTTGAGACGTTACAGACAATAGATCAGAAATTAGCATAATTCATTCTGATTCAAAGTAATGTCCAACATCATCCAATCACTGCCAACCATGTTAAAATAAAATGATACATGATAAATTCTGAATCTATGTACTGATTATCATTGTCACATGTCTGTCAAACATGTTGAGTGATCCAAACATCATCTGCAGCCTGAAACTGAACTATTGATCTGATTTTAGGAGTGAATGCACTTAGATGCATAGAGAGATACAGGATGCTCCCTTGCTCCCTATTTAGTGAATGACTTAACCTCCAGTGTGCTGTCTGACTGCACTGGTCTCAGAACAGTTTGAAATGCACCTTAACTTTTTTTTTTAGCTTTTGGATGAACTCATTTATTCTCAGTGTGATAATGCACAGTAAATATAGGAATGCATTTACTAATGTTAATGAACAGAATCATATTGTACAGTGATAACAAAATAAAATACAATAAAATGTATATTAAAATGAAGCGAAATGATCCACAGATGTGTCAATGTTGAAACATGTTTTTTCTACTTTTGAGGAAATGCGGTGTGAGTTTCCACATATGTGGACATCATGTTTATCAGCGTGCTGACTCGTGAAAAATGAATGGATTTTTTAAATGCGGCATATCAAACGAAACTAGTGACTCTCCTCTTTACACCCAAACAGGTTTCAATCAAAAAACTTAGAGATTTCTTACCACAGGTACTTTTGCTGGTGCTATATCAGTAGGAGCACTTCACAGAAATCGACGGCGTGCTGTTGTGTCATGTGACTCTGTGCAGCAGAAGTTTAACCCTTAAATGACAGTCTAGAGTCTTGTGAACAGTATTCAGTCGGTTTGTATTCATTTAAATGATGCATTGCGTAAAGCGAAGTCAAAATACAACATCCATGTTGCATCAGCCATTCAGCAAAATTATTTTGAGTTATTTGAAGTGTGTAACTATTTTGTTTTATTATTGTTTTCCTTTATTTTGATGCTAGTCATATGTGGTCAGCATGTCCACCGTGTTATGGAAAAATATAGGGAAATTATGTTAACAGAAATATAATCATCATTATAAGTTTACAAATATGTTGGATATCTTTTGCATACCATGTAGTGGCTAATTTACCCACTGAATGATCCTGCCCACCTAACCCAATGGACATCTGAATTTAAGTCATTTAACTTGACCTGTATGATTTATAAAATCCCATTAATGATGAAACATAAAGATATCTATAAAAGTTTCACTTTTCAAAAGTTTAAAAGCCAAAAAGTCACCTAATTGTTGGAATGATACGTGTACTTATGCCATTCCATCTGTTCATGTACATTTAATATTGTCTTGATATAGCTTATATGAAAATGTTTAGTTATTAAAAATGACTTTATATCCACCGTTTTACCTGAGAGTAGCTTACATTTTAAGAAATAACCATGGTAATATGGATGGTTTTTTTAGTATACTTATGGTCCTAGTCCATGTTTAGGACTACAACAACTTAGACTTGGCAAAACACAGACTACAAGTTAAAGCTGATGTATGTTATTTATTTTAAGATAGTTCAAATACAAAGGTCATGAGGCATCAGTGTATTACTCCATGTTAATTCAGAGTCTGGGGGATGGAGCTTTAACTTCTCTCAAGAGATTATGGGAGAAAGATTTAAACTTGGTATTGGAGGAAGGAGTGTGGACTAGAATTCAAAAAAATGTCAAGTCTGCATCTAGAGATGCAAGGGTGCTCCTTATGTAATTCAAGATTTTACATAGATTTTATTGGACCTGCTCTAGATTGTATAGGCTTGGTCTTAAAGACACACCAACCTGCTGGCGATGCCAATCAGAAGATGGAGACACAACCCATGTTTTTTGGGGGTGTGCTAAGATCCAAGAATTTTGGTTGAAGGTTCAGAGTTTTATGTGTGATGTATTGGGGACTCATATTTTATTTTGCCCCAGACTCTGTATTTTAGGTGATGGGGTGGTCATCAATATTGGGAATAAACCTAAATAATTGGATTCTAACCAGTGTCATGATCGGCAGACAAATTGTTTTAAGAGGATGGAAGTCGGCTGGAGCGCCCCCATTTCAGGAGTGGTGCACGGAGATGGGGAGGGTGGCGGCTTTCGAAGAAGGGTCATCTAGAAGACTGGGGAATTTGGATTTGTTTATTGGGATATGGGGCAAATACTTGGCATTCTTGGAGGGCTCTCGGGGTGGGGCAGTGGAGAGAGAAGAGCAGTTATTAATGTGTGTGATTATTATATATATATATATATATATATATATATATATTGTGTGTGTGTGTGTGTATGTGCTCATGTGTGACCACAGGGGTGTTTGTTGAGGGTCGGGGTGGGGTTGGGGATTGGGAGGGGGAGGGGTGGTAGTGGGGGTTAAATGTTAATTCTGTGTATATATGTTTTGTTTTTCTTTGTTTGAAGTGTGAATCAATAAAACAATGTTAATCACAAAAAAGAAAGTTCAAATACTTTTCCAACTTAAGCATTTTTTTTTTTTTTTGCAATTCTGTTTGAGGATGCCAGTAAGTACACTTCAGCATTAACAAAGAGTTTTTAAAAAACTAAAATCAAGGACAACTAACAAGTATGATTCCTTTGAATTCAGAGTTGGTTAGTGTTACTTTTAAAAGTAATATAACATTATTGCATTATTGATAACTAAATGAATTGTTACATCATTACTTTGTGTGGAAAATATCATGTTAGTTTTGCTTCAAAACCTTTGTCTCACAGACATACCTGTCAAAATAATGGACAGCATTTGGAAATATCCATCAATGTTTTAAATTGTGGTAAATTTGGGAAATGACTGAACATTGTTGGTTAATACAATCTCTGCACAAAGTCCATCATGTTACAACACCAATTTATTTTGTATTTTTTTTTTTTTTTACATTTGTCTACCAAAATGCATCATTCCCAGACATGTTGACAGGCACCAATTTTTCTTTGTTGAAAATGTGACACACGACTGCCTACATATTCTATTTTATCATTTCATCAGTAGAAAGACACACAGAGGAGTAGATTGAAGTGATTTCAATATTGTATATTTCTCTCTCTGTCTGTCAGGACCGTAAGCTTTCTAAGGTGGAGCGGCAGCGGTTTAAAGAGGAGGCCGAGATGTTAAAGGGGCTTCAGCACCCAAACATTGTGCGCTTTTATGACTTCTGGGAGTTGCCGCTGAAAGGGAAGAAATGCATCGTACTGGTAACGGAGCTCATGACATCAGGCACGCTGAAAACGTGAGATCATTACTACAAACCATTTAGATTTAGTTCAGGATTCCCACAGTCATGGAAAACCTGGAAATGTCAGGAGATTATAAAATGGTGTTTTCCTGGCAGAGTCAGCTATCTCACAACAAGCCTGATGTCTGGTTTGTGAGCAAATTGTTCTTTTGAGTTTTTATTTTTTTTATTTTTCACTGAATTGGTCAAACTGGTTCACAAATAGTAAATGTATAACTTATTAGTGATTGTTAGTGTTCTTCATGAAAAGAATAAAGCGTTCAAAGAAAATCATGCAAATTTTTTTGAATCAAAACGATTTTTACAAATCCTTATCCAGTAATCTTGAATGACTGGAAATGTCATTTTAAATTGCATTTTGCAAGTTTAGTTTGCCTCAGAAGAGTGGTATTAATAAAAGCATGATCTTGCATTGCTTTGAGAGTAATTGTGCTTGAATAACTGCTATTAATGTCTGTTTCAAGTTGACATTAACGATCATTGTTTTTTTAAATTGTTTTAGTTATCTGAAGCGCTTTAAAGTGATGAAACCCAAGGTTTTGCGGAGCTGGTGTCGTCAGATTCTTAAAGGCCTGCACTTCCTGCACACACGCGCACCTCCCATCATCCACCGCGACCTGAAGTGTGATAACATCTTCATCACGGGCCCAACTGGCAGCGTCAAGATTGGGGATCTGGGTCTGGCTACTCTCAAAAGAGCTTCCTTTGCCAAGAGCGTCATTGGTGAGACACTAAGTCAGATTTTGCTCACGAATCTCCTCCCGCAGAACTTGCAGGAAGTTCTGCATATGTGTGTGGAATTGTAACGTCCATCATTCACAAAATTCTACACATCCCCCACACCTGACATGTCTGATGATTAAATATACAGGCTATATTTAATTAAGTGTGTAAGCTCTGTTTAGAACATTTTTACCATGTTTAAATCCATTCTGCAGAATTCAGCATATACAGTACCTGTATATATTTAATGTGTAATATACGCTACATTTATTTAATATAAAATATTACGTTTTAATTTTACCGTAACTTGTTTCGTGCACGCACTCTCACTCACAGATACACACAAACAGAGTTAGGGGCTGTTCACACCGAACGCGTTTTGGCACACATCTGTTTTTCAATTATTTTTCTATGTAAACACACTACACAGACGTCTTTTTTGCATATAATTATAAAACAATAAAAAAAGACAACATTTTTCTATTTTTCAATGTATATTGTCTTTCTACTGCTCTACTTCTGGACTACTCCAGCTATGAATAGAACTTAGTAGTGCGATACTGTGGATATTGTTGGCTTTTGTATGATGAATTGCTTATGTTCCTCCTTTTGTAATTCGCTTTGGATAAATGACTAAATGTAAATATCATTGACCACTGGGGCGTGACTCGTTGTTTTATCAGGTTTGCCACATTATTAAGACACCATATCAAGATAAAAAGAACTTCAATTTTTAAAAACATATCTCGAGACACCTGCGTTGTGTTTGATTTGTTTCTCTGCATATAGCTTTTTTTAGCACATGTGTCACAAAGATTCAACATTCTGTTCAGGTTGCAAAGAGGACTTCATGTGACTGTCACATGCCTTATTAAAACTGTGTATGTTTACTGTTATGAATGTTGCCTATAATGCTTAAATAAAATACAGCCTATTACAAGAAATTTAGATTGCTTGGAGAAAAAATTCTAAATAGAGTGAGCGATTTCGGGTTCAAGACAGGATATAACCACCTAAAACCAAAGTTAAAGGAATATAGAAAACAGTTTTTCTTAATAGAGTTAGATGTGAAATTCCTGTCATGTGTCTATGTGCTCATAACTGCAGGTACCCCAGAGTTCATGGCTCCAGAGATGTATGAAGAGCATTACGATGAGTCTGTTGACGTCTACGCCTTTGGCATGTGCATGTTGGAGATGGCCACGTCTGAATATCCATACTCAGAGTGCCAGAATGCAGCTCAGATCTACCGCAAAGTCACCAGTGTAAGTCAAACCTACACTTTTTCTAGTTAGGGGTTCAAGCCCAATGGGCTGAAACCCTATTGAAAATGTTCAGATTATTATTATTAGGGGTTCAAGCACAAAGTGCTGAAACCCTATTGTATTTGTCAGGATTTTGTGATATTATCACCAAGTTCGGTACACTTATGTATGGGTTCATTCTGAGGACACACAAAAAACTGCATGCCTCTGCCTCTTGGTGGCACTATAATAATTAAAAAACTAAAAATGGCTCTAACTATGGAACAGTTGGTCCGATCGACTTGAAATTTTGCATGCAGTGTCTTTGTCCAAGGTTCCATCAAGGTTTATGAGGACAAAAAACATGTTTTTTCAATCAGCTTTTAGCAGCTATTTGACAAGGTTAAAAAGGTGTATCGAAATGAAATGTGGTAGGCTTATTTGTCTCTTGACCTGAGAGGTCTGTGCAAAATTAGAAAAACTGGCCACGAGGAGGTGCTATCGCAACAATCAGCCACACGGTGGCGCTATAATTAGCTAATTCGTGTTTTAGCTAATAACTCCGGAAGCATATAGGCTACAATAAAAAATGTGAATTCACCAGTGCCTCCAAATCATATGGTCACTTGATTTCTCATTTCCGCAAGAAACGTTTTCTCCGATTTCGATTTATTAGGAAAACCTACTTTTTTACTCTTCCTAGGCAGATTCTCACTAAACGTTTTGTCAGGTGGGTCTGTAAATCATTAAAAGAATTTCGATATGTCATATTGTTCCGAAGATATAAGCAAATATGTTTTGGGGCATGGCCTATAGTGACTAATTAGCCTGTATCTTGTGAGCGCTATTTTCAAACTTAGCAAAACTTTGTACACAAAGACAAGAGAACACTCTGAGGTAACATACCGAGTTTTGTAAATTTTGTATGCTAGGGGGTGCTATAACTTAAGAAAATTCTAATTATGCAACTATGCTCAAAGCAGTTGAATTAACTCCAGAACTGTATAGGATAAAAATATATTTTTTTATTTCTGTGAATCCATCAGTGCCTCCAAATCATGTGGTCACATGAATTTCCATTTCTGCAAAAAACATTTCTACCATTTTGTTATTTTTGAAAAGCTTACTTTTTCGAACTCGTCCTAGGCTGTTTGCCCGATTCGCACAAAACTTTGTATACATTATCTACAGACATTCCTGACAAAAAGTTATCAAAAGAATTTTGATAATGATAAATCGTTCAGAAGATATTAGCCGATAGGTTTTTGGGTATGGCCTATTATGACTAATTCTGAGGTAACATGCAAAATTTCATCAATTTGGCATGGCTGTAACAAAAGAAATACCGAATTTCTCAACTGTATTTAAGGCCTTCATAGGCATAAAAGGCAGTACTGTTTGTCCACCCGAGGGAGCCACATAACTGTAAATCATTCAAAGGGTCTTCATAGAGTAATTAAAGTTGGTTGCACGAACCAGGATTAATCTTAAATTTAGATTTAAATTTAAATTTAGATTAAATCAAGGTTTATCTGATAATTCTGTTGCACCAAACTTTAAACTTTGTTTAAAAATAACCAGGGTTACATTTAAATCATCTTATTGATCCTGATTTACATTTCACAGTAAATCTGAATTGACTTTAATCCTGTTGCTCCATTACTTTAAACTCTGATTTAAGCCTCAGTTATGGATTAACTTTAAACTTTCAGCTGAGGTGGTTTAAAAATTAGACTGACCTTCAATAAAACATTAATGACTTTGTGAGAGAACTGTGAATATGCCGTCAGCCCTTTGAAGGAGGTTAAGGGCTTAGGGTTAGGGTTAGGGTTTGAGTTAGGGTTCGAGTTAGGGTTGAGGTTCCACAGGATCTTTCCTGTCAAATCAGATTATTTTTGTAATTTTTCCATATGTGTTGGGCCCCCGATAATTGCCACTTGTGGCTATATTTATTCTTATTCTTCTTTTTCTGCCCTAAAAGTATATGGGCAGCAAAAACTGTAAGCCCTAGAGACACCAAATGTGGCAGGATGGTCCCAAATCCCCCCCACTACTCAGGCGTCCGTACACACACCCGGCCACCCCTAGGTGGCGCTATAATAAGTACCTGCATTTTCGCTAATATCTCAGGAACCATAAGGTCTAGAATCAAAATATTTTTTTCTTGAGTCTTATAAAAAGTATATCTCTGATTTTGTTTCTGTCTATGAAATTATTCAAACTTCTCCTAGGCTGTTTGTTAGATTTGCACGAAAATTGGTATACATCATCTACAGCAGGGGTCGGCAGCCTATGGCACACATGCCAATGCTGGGGTAATCACTGGCACGCCAGCAACGGCGAGAGAGTAGTAGACTATTTTATTTAAATAAATTTCGCACCTGCATTCCAGTCTAGATCTTGATGTAATCCTTCCTCGTGATCATGCAGCGTGTTTTCATCAGCTGAATGGGAAGCTATTAAAGTGTGACGAGATTGCAGTACACCCAACAGACTCATGCAGCACGTGCAAGACATTCGCGCATCACAAACCGGCAGCACTTCACTTTCTGTTGATCGCGCAAGTAAACTCGCCCGCTTTGCTTTGGTCAGACTGCGCGGATGCCAGCCTACATTCCGTGTTTCAATTATTTTTGCTTTCTGAATAAGGAATAGGAAAACACCACTATTACTCCTTGAGATTTCCAACCCAGGGTTAGGGTTAGGCGCGTCCTGCTGGATTTTTTCCGCATAACAGCGGAAACAACTTAAAATTCTCTGTCATATTTGGGCATACAGATAAGTGTAAGACATCAATAGAGACTATTAAGGGTCTACTTTTATTTGTGTACACTCACAATAACAACAAAACCTTGTGCTTTTGTAAAATAAAGAAAATAAACAGGGTACGCTTTCAGCCATCTCTGTCTCCGCGAGCATCTTCTGATACACTTCACAAAAATGAACTGAAACTCTGTGAATATTTATCAGACAAACATGAAACATATGTCTAAAGAAAGCTTAAAATGTCTACTTTTAAATAAAACAATTCAAATTTAAAACAAATATTCTCCTGCACTGTAATCTGTATGAAACAAAGTGATGGACAGTTTCTCCTGGCTCAGCTAATTATCGCTAATGTGATCACACCCACCAGCAGAGCGCGCTATTCATATGGTAATGTGCTGAGGCGATCAATGCAAATGGTAAACGCCCCCAACAGTGCCTTAAAAAGCATCAAGTTCATTCACTTTTCTGCATGTTTGGAAGATGGCACGCTACACGTGAGGAAGCTCCTGGATAGTGACGAAGAGTTCACATTTTCCTCAGAAGAAGAGCGGGACTCTGACGATGAACGTTTACATTTTGAAGAGCGACTTGGTCGAGCCGAGGATACAGTTTCGGATGAGTAAGTCGTTTAGTTTTACTTACATTAGTTGACATGCTATTTTATATAAACATGGACATATTTTACTAGTTGGACTATTTCCAGACTTGCCAGCCAGGATTCAGAGTATTGACATTTGAAATATGTCCTAATAGGCAAGATTTAGTTACATTTTAAATGTTGTTTCGGCTAAAGCAGGTATTTAAATTGTATGCTGTATGATATCAATATGATATGTAATATGATATAAAAATAACATGAATGTTTAGATTATATTTTAACTAGTGTTTATGCTGCCTCATTATCATTAACGAAGCCTGTGCTTGCAAATATTTTATCGGGTGTAAATGTGTAAAATGTGCTGTAAATATGCCCATATTAGAAAATCAGCATATTAGAATGATTTCTGAAGGATCATGTGACAATGAAGACTGCAGTAATGATGCTGAAAATTCAGCTTTGATCACAGGAATAAAAATAAATAAAAATAAAATAAAATAAAATAGAAAACAGTTATTTTAAATTGTAAAAATATTTCACAATATCACTGTTTTTGCTGTATTTTGGATCAAATAAATGCAGCCTTGGTGAGCAGAAGATTCTTCTTTTAAAACCATTAAAAAATCTTACTGATCTAAAACTTTTAAATGGTAGTGTAGGTCTAAGTTTTTAAGTAAAGGTTTTATGTAAAGAAAATGTATAGTCAGATTACTTCTTTTAACTTAAACTTGATTTTGTGAATAAGCTACAAACAATACATTCAATCATTAAGTCTCCTCACATTCATTCTCTCTCAGGGGAGGGGTCTTTGTCTCCTCAGGTGTGAATCATATCAATATTCATGATCATCCATGCCTCCTCGCATATGGCCTTTCTAACACTAAAAGTGTCTTTCAGAAGTTAAATGACTATATTGTTTTGTATGAATGAGTGATCAGGATGGTTTTCACATCATTTTGTAGCAAAAACTCTAGGCTACAAGATCAGTTCTCAAAGGTCTTGTGAACAAATGTTTAGTATGTGTTATATGGCCTTATTTCACTGACTTAACATTTTTGTTTTTTCAAAAACCACGCATAAACATTATTTTATCGAAAATACAAACATGTACATACATGTTGTTCACATATTATTGCAGTTTGTTCTGAATACAGTGTTATCAGACTTTTGTCAAGGCATGTCAAAACTTCTCCAGGGCCCAAAACACCCTCAGACCCCAGAGGGTTAAACCATGGTCACACTAAAAATTACATTAAACAATAAAAAGAGAAAACATAAACCCACATCGTGGGTTCAAAATCTGAGTCTATTCAAGATATAAATTAAACCTGGAAATAAAGTTTTAGGACTTTGCAGGTGCGATTCACCGAAAAGGGCTAAATAGTTGCACGTGCAGCGCGAGTCTCGTCACACTTTAATAGTGTTTAGCCTCCCATTCAGCTGATGAAAACACGCTGCGTGATCATGAAGAAGGATTACATCAAGATGTAGATTGGAATGCAGGTGCGAAAAAATTATTATAAATAAAATAGCCTGCTCCTCTCTCGCTGTTGCTTGCGTGCTAGTGATTACCCCTCTGCGTGATTTAGTAAAATGTATAGAGCTGCCCTCGACCAAAGATTTTCTTAGTCGACAAGTAGTCGTTAATTTAAGCCATTAGTCGACTAGTTGTCGCCCGTTTATTTTATTAATTGAATTACTTAAATATATATATTTTGGGGGGCATCAGAAAATGATTTGAGTTCCAGGGCTGAGAAAGAATGTTATAAGTAACATTACTAACACTGTTCTACATTACAGAGAAATACTAAACCGTAATAATTTAAAATATAAATTATATATTTATATAATTTATATTATATAAATATATAATATAAATTATATATTTATATAATAAATAATATAAATTTAAAATATATTATTTTCTTTTAAAATATAAATTTTACAAGCGCACGCACGAAGCAAGCTGCAGCGACAAAGTGGTAATGATTCTGAATGTGTTGATAAAACCAGCAAAGAGACTGTCTGAACATTTTGTTAATTTATAGAGAGAAATGCACATTAGGGTTGTGCTGACAGATGATGATCTCAGGGATCGACAACAGTCAGAGTGTTCGCCAATAGCTGATGCCTTTGACGATGTCAAGATGATATTTGGCTTGTTTTCCCATGTATTAAATTATTATTATTATTATTATTATTAGGCTATTATTATCAAATTAATATTACAAATGATTTGCCCATAGACACACAGACACGCGCTTGAAGAAAAACACTTTATTATATTATTAAGAACAGATGACAGAAAAGCCGTCTATGCGCATGTATGACACGCTGTTTGTACGGTGTACAAAAGGTTCTCTCTCTTTCTTTGTTTCTGTCTTCTGAATTTTTTTTTTTTTGCAAGAACAGTATCGTCTATAAGTGCTTCAAATGACCTTAGACATCTCAGCTCAGGAGGTGCTTTGACTTTAGTTCGATTTATTTCCACAGAACAGTTCATTGTGAACGCAACTCTGCAGCCTATACATCTGTGATTAAATCATAAAATAATACAAAAACACATTCTCCTCGAACCATGATTTATATTTCAGTGATTATCATCATAATGATTATTTTTACATTTATAATTGTTTTTATGTCTTCATTTGTGTAAGTAATTTTCCGCCTGCATGTTTAGACAGATTCTTGCCTGACGGTAAATGAAAAGGTGTTTATATATTATTATTATTTTATCACTTCATTATTTTAATTGCTTTTTCATTTTGTTTGGAGTGCAATTTGAATTTAGAAATGTATTTGATTTAAGTTTTTAATTTTTTAAATAAATTAATATAATTTTCAATGCAAAATCACTAAAGCAAGAATATTCACTGATTCCTCAGCCCGGGGGTTGCCGATGTAATTGGATATTGTGATATATATATATATATATATATATATATATATATATATATATATATATATATATATATACACAACAGTTAGTTCCGATCCTTGAATCTGATTGGACGAGAGATGTTCCATGAGCACTGGAGGTCATCAGCACTCGGACGCTTCACTGTGTGTATCACTCCACTTGTGTTCATGCTGTTCTAAACTAAAGTGTAAGAGTAGTGCATATGTGTTAAGAGTTACCGTATAAGTGTCTCTTACATGTATTTTTTTTTTTTTTTTTTTACATTACATATGTTAGCCAGCAAGTGTTGGCAAAAGATCATTTTTTTGTGTAATATGAGCCAGTTGGTGACGTGAAGTGAATCCACATCAGCCACTGTTTACATACAACAGCGCTCCATGATCGCTCGTATTACTACTACATGATTAAAGCAAGAATATAGCTTTAAACCGCTTTAAACGAACAACTTAAGCATTACGGCTCATCACAGCTGAGAGACACAACAGACTGATTAATTACACAACTCAAGGCGCTTACCTCTTAACGGAGTTTCCACATTGGAGAAAAAGTACTGTTCAAAATGGCGGAGAAGATTGCGGTTTCTGTAGTGAATGACTCTTGTGCACCGGCTACCACGAAATAGGGAGAAACCCCTGCTTGGACAGCTATTTTTCCACTTCAGAAAGCTGACAGCATCTCTGCTTGGGAGAGGCAACAGGTGATCGCACACGCTCCGTCTCTCTCTCTCTCACTCACACTCTCTCTCTCACACACACACACACACACACACACACACACACACACCCACACTCTCTCTCTCACACACACACACACACATCCATTCATCCTTGTTTATCCAATAACTTTGTAGAACCGAGGAGGGCGGGGCCGGGCTAGAATGATGCACGCCAGGTCCCCAATCAGCCTGATGGGGCGCGCGAGGGATAAAGGCGGCCGGGGACGACAGTTCGAGAGAGAGAGAATTACAGGCAGCTGCCCTGTGTGTGGTTATGTTTGTGTGTTTTTGGTTAAGTTGTTCATTAAACTATTATTTAAGTTGTCAAGCCGGTTCTCGCCTCCTCCTTTCCCTCTAACCCCCTTACAAACTTGTTAGAAACAACACAAGCCATGATACTATTTCTGAAGTGAAATCTTTGAATTACTAACGAAGGCTTGGACGCATCATTTGGTTTGAACCAGCAACGGCAGATTCTGATCCGTCGCGTAAGAAAGTAGTTCCATGCATAAATGCGTTTTTATGACCGTACTTAGTTTTTCCTCATTTTTTTTAATTGACTTTTTCATTGAACTGTTGTATATAAGCAATATCACACTCGCAATCGATTACCTACTCGCACTCTTGCTCGTGTGATATTGCTAAAATATATATATATATATATATATATATATATATATATATATATATATATATATATATTTATATATTTATATAAAATGAAGGAGGGAACAAAACATCTGGTAGAGAATGCACAGATGAAGTAGATTCTTTGCCGGAGAGATGTTCACAACTGTTGTAAAACCATCTTTCAAAAAGTTGAACAACACACATTTTAATTGCACTTAATTTTTTCCAGTTTCATTTGAATTTTTAGTTAAAATAAATAAAAAATAAAGTTCAAAGTTTGAAATCAAGGTGTCTTGCTTTATTTTTTAGGCTTAACCCTAAACCTGCTTAACGAAAATTACCCCATAGTACCACCTAGCATCCAACCAGCGGTAATACCGGTGTTCGTCGGTTTCCTGTGGAGTTTTTTTTTTTCTGCGACCAACCGACCAGTCAAAACTGGGTCGACCAAGACTCTTCTCATCGACTAACGTTTGGTCGACTATTAGGGGGCAGCCCTAAAAATGTATGACATAATATAAGAAATAATTAAGATTCCATACAATTTCATGATCAGTAATCAAATAATCAAATTTGTGACATTAACTGTGTTTTGTACAAAAGGACAGGTTTTCTTTCATGAAGCACTTTCACAAGATGCTCTGTGAAAATTCACATGCAGGATAATGATTATATCATAATCATCAGGTTTTACAAAAATGAAAAATAAAAGATTAAATGAGAAAAATGCAAAATATAAACATTTTCGCAAGTGGACTCAAACATGTTTTTCATGTTTTTGCATTCCATTGACCAGGAAAACAAAAAATGGCACTCCATTTCAAAAAGGTTGCCGACCCCTGATCTACAGACCCTCCTGACAAAAATGTATAATTGTCACGAATATAAACTCAGCAAAAAAAGAAACATCCCTTTTTCAGGACACTGTATTTTAAAGATAATTTTGTAAAAATCAAAATAACTTTACAAATCTTTATTTTAAAGGGTTTAAACTATGTTTTCCATGATGTTCAATGAACCATAAACAATTCATGAACATGCACCTGTGGAACAGTCGTTAAGACACTAACAGCTTACAGACGGTAAGCAATTAAGGTCACAGTTATAAAAACTTAGGACATTAAGAGACCTTTCTACTGACTCTGAAAAACACCAAAAGAAAGATGCCCAGGGTCCCTGCTCATCTGCGTATACGTGCCTTAGGCATGTTGCATGGAGGCCTGAGGACTGCAGATGTGTCCAGGGCAATAAATTGCAATGTCCGTACTGTGAGATGCCTAAGACAGCACTACAGGGAGACAGGAAGGACAGCTGATCATCCTCGCAGTGGCAGACCACGTGTAACAACACCTGCACAGGATCGGTACATCTGAATATCACACCTGCGGGACAGGTACAGGATGGCAACAACAACTGCCCGAGTTACACCAGGTGCTCAGACTGTCTGCAATAGGCTGAGAGAGACTGGACTGAGGGCTTGTAGGCCTGTTGTAAGGCAGGTCCTTACCAGACATCACTGGCAACAACGTCGCCTATGGGCACAAACCCACCTTCACTGGACCAGACAGGACTGGCAAAAAGTGCTCTTCACTGACGAGTTGTGGTTTTGTCTCACCAGGGGTGATGGTCGGACTCAAGTTTATCGTCGAAGGAATGAGCGTTACACCGAGGCCTGTACTCTGGAGCGGGATTGATTTGGAGGTGCAGGGTCCGTCATGGTCTGGGGCGGTGTGTCACAGCATCATCGGACTGAGCTTGTCATTGCAGGCAATCTCAATGCTGTGCGTTTCAGGGAAGACATCCTCCTCTCTCATGAGGTACCCTTCCTGCAGGCTCATCCTGACATGACCCTCCAGCATGACAATGCCACCAGCCATACTGCTCGTTCTGTGCGTGATTTCCTGCAAGACAGGAATGTCAGTGTTCTGCCATGGCCAGCAAAGAGCCCAGATCTCAATCCCATTGAGCACGTCTGGGACCTGTTGGATCAGAGGGTGAGGGCTAGGGCCATTCCCCCAGAAATGTCCGGGAACTTGCAAGTGCCTTGGTGGAAGAGTGGGGTAACATCTCACAGCAAGAACTGGCAAATCTGGTGCAGTCCATGAGGAGGAGATGCCCTGCAGTACTTAATGCAGCTGGTGGCCACACCAGATACTGACTGTTACTTTTGATTTTGACCCCCACTTTGTTCAAGGACACATTATTCCATTTCTGTTAGTCACATGTCTGTGAAACTTGTTCAGTTTATGTCTTAGTTGTTGAATCTTATTATGTTCATAAAAATATTTACACATGTTAAGTCTACTGAAAATAAAAGCAGTTGAAAGTGAGAGGATGTTTCTTTTTTTGCTGAGTTTATATGCAAGACAAATTCTTTGGTAGAATGCAATTTGATTCATTGATCAATATCTCCTCAACACACGGGCCAAACTTAACAAAACCCGGTATGCATAGTCAGAGGCACAAAAACCATATATGCAAGGTATGCAATGCATAGGGGCGCCATTAAAAGGGGGACACCAGCGGCTCACTAAAGGTGGTGCAATCGGCCTTCTCGACCCCTCCAACATCCCCCCCAACGCTTACAATCAGCCTCCTTGACCCCTCCAACATCACCCCCTGCTCAACGCTTATAATTGGCCTCCTTGACCCCTCCAACATCACCCACCCCCCCCCCCCCCGTTTGACAGATACATGGGGCACAAATTTTGGTTTTGCCTACCTGCTCAGAAATGTGTAGTTGCACCCCTGCACGTAGTCAACAGGACATGTTGAGGATGCATGCACATTTTGATCAATACAACTAAAAAACTGCCATAACTCTGCAGTCGTTTGGTCTACTCATTCAACCCGTAGGGCTGAAACCTTATTGTAATTGTCAGGATTATTATTATTATTATTCTCAGGTTAAACAAATCATGCAGACCAAACCGTAAGGCCTAGAGACTTGAAACTTTAGGGAATGGTAGTACTCCAGCGGGCTAGCCATAGGCATGGAATCGGCCCAATCAGCCAATAGGTGGCTCTATAGTGAACAAAAAAGTGAAATTTTGCATTTTTGGCCAAAACATTTGAACCGTAAGGACTAGAAACAAAAGAATAGTCGCATATCTTGAAAAACATGGCCGCCATCGACCAATCAGCTTTTAGCAGCTATTTGGTTATAAAAGGTGGATCGAAACTAAACTAGGTGGGCCTATTTGTCTCCTGGTCCAAGAGGTCTGTGCAAAATGTGAAAAAAATTGGCCACCGGGAGGCGCTATCACATTTTATATGCGTGTAAATGGTTGTATATTCTGCTGTTTTTCACACAGACACATGTATATCATATCATATGATAGATCTTGTCATTCCGAACAACTTTGCTTCATGGACCATAGGTGTCATTCCTATTGTTCATTAAATATTCAAGATGAATGTAAAATCCTACTTTTGCGAACTAGTCCTAGGTTTTTCACTCAACCTCAAAAGAACCAGTGTAGTACAATTCTTTGAACACCAAATATCAATAATTATATATTTTTTTTAACTTTGCATTTTGCATGGCTATAACAAGGTAATTTAAAAATGTGGGTGTGGCCTAGTCTACAAAACAGCCTATATCACGTAAAAGAAAATTCAGGTTTACATCAAATTTAGTATGCGTATGTGAGAGATTATTTTGAAGAAGCATGCAAAGTTTGGTGGAGATCGTATAATAGGTGGTGCTATACCGGTCAAAAATGTTAAAAGCAGAATTTCTCTATGGTAATTTGCCTAATGTTGCTGAAAATTGTATTGCATTATCTTTAATTTAGGTGCTTACGGGCTGTCTGCAAAATGCTTAATATCTTGTAACAAATGCGCTCAAGGGTCCTATGCTGCTTAAACCCCGTTAATTGCTGCTTGCAGCTGTATTTATTATTATTCTGCCCTAAATCTGATCATGCAGACCAAACCGAAAGGCCTAGAGACTTGAAACTTTGGGGGATGGTAGTACTCCGGCTGGATAGCCATATGCTTGGAAGCGGCCCGATCGGCCCATAGGTGGTGCTATAGTGAAGAAAACGAAAATGTACTTTTTGGGACCTAACTCTTGAACCGTAAGAGCTAGAAACAAAATAATTTTTTCCTGTGATTCCTTGCTTCGTGTTTTGCTCTTTGAAAAAAATTCTAAATGAACTAGTCCTAGGCCGTTTGCCCGATCGGAACCAAACATGTGCAAAGAGATTCTCTGGAGTCCCAGTATCAGTAATTATCGAAAAAAAATTATAATTGTCAGAACATTACGCTGAAAGATGCTAAGTGGGTGTGGTCCCTTTAACTTAAATAATTATAATTCTTGAACAGAATGAGATATTATCACCAAATTTTGGACACCTATGCACTGTATGAGGTCAATCTGAAGAGACATGAAAAAAATTGCTCATCTATGCCTCTTGATGGTGCTATAACAGTCAGAAATGTAAAAAATATAATATCTCTGTGCTACTTAACCTGATGTTTCTGAAAATTAAGGCATTTTATCATTGTTTTAGTTGCTAACAGACTGTGTAATTAATACCTAATATCTGTTACATATATACTTAAAGGACCTTAAACACTTGAACCTGGTAATTGCTGCTTGCAGCTATATTGTTCTTATTTGTAATCGTTATCTTTCATTGTAATGTAATGGCTTGTTCTGCCTCTGAAAAGTCTTTCCCTCTGTGCTGATGTCTCCGGTCCCTCTTATTTTTCATCACCTCCCCTTCAACAACCAAACCATTATCCACAATTCTTCATAGACAAAATCAACTACCGCCCCATGTCCTGTTTTACTATGAAATATGTCACATTACGAAACACATCCAAAGTTTGTGCTTTGATTAAAATTCTGGTAAATCTATGAGAAATGGTGCAGCGAGACAGATCTGAATAGCAGGTTTAAACAGAGTCTCTGTCTTTGTCTCTTTTAGGGGGTGAAGCCTGCCAGTTATAACAAGGTGATGGATCCAGAGGTGAAAGAGATCATCGGCGAGTGTATTTGTCAGAATAAGGAGGAGCGGTGAGTACTAATAGCTTCTGGCACTGCCCACTACCACAAAACACTGACTCAGACTGGCACATCTTTTCTGCCACACACATTTGTGTGATGAGCCCAGAAGAGCAGCCAGTCCTTTACAGAGTGAAAGAGACATAGACTATGTTCCAAAATTGCCTGCTTCCCTCTGTTGGTTGTAGCACGATGGTAATTGTGTCAGACAAATAGCGCTTAGTTTTGTAAATTAAGTGCAATCTATAAAATGCCTAATTTTCATAGAAAGGAGACATTTACATGCTGAAAAGAATGCTGCTGAGAGTTGCTGCATATGAGTTTTTAAACTGTGTTAATCTTGTCAATGGAATTTAACAAAAATTTTGTTGACGAAGGTTTTTTTGATTTTGTCAGTGATAATGAGATGATAAAGACACATCATGATGATAGTGAATTTGTTATAATTAAAATAATGTTTTAATTAACACATACTGTTGATGAAAATCTGACAAGAAAAAAATAATACTGCATACATCGTACAGTTGAAATCAGAAGTTTACATACACTTAGGTTGATGTCATTAAAACAAATTTTTTAACAACTCCACAGATTTAATAGTAACAAACTATAGTTTTGGCACGTTGTTTAGGACATCTACTTTGTGCATGACACGAGTAATTTTTCCAACAATTGTTTACAGATTATTTCACTTTTAATTGACTATATCACAATTCCAGTGGGTCAGAAGTTTACATATACTACATTAACTATGCCTTTAAACAGCTTGGAAAATTCCAGAAAGTGATGTCAAGCCTTTAGACAATTAGCTTCTAATAGGAGGTGTCCTGAATTGGAGGTGTACCTGTGGATGTATTTTAAGGCCTACCTTCAAACTCAGTGCCTCTTTGCTTGACATCATGGGAAAATCAAAAGAAATCAGCCAAGACCTCTGAAAAAAAATGTTTGGACCTCCTCAAGTTTGGTTCATCCTTGGGAGCAATTTCCAATATGCCTGAAGGTACCACGTTCATCTGTACAAACAATAGTACACAAGTATAAACACCATGGGACCATGCAGCCATTATACTGCTCAGGAAGGAGATGCATTCTGTCTCCTAGAGATGAACATAGTTTGGTGCAAAAAGTGCAAATCAATCCCAGAACAACAGCAAAGGACCTTGTGAAGATGCTGGAGGAAACAGGTAGACAAGTATCTATATCCACAGTAAAACAAGTCCTATATCAACATAACCTGAAAGGCTGCTCAGCAAGGAAGAAGCCACTGCTCTAAAACCGCCATTAAAAGCCAGACTACAGTTTGCAAGTGCACATGGGGACAAAGATCTTACTTTTCCCTCTGGTCTGATGAAACAAAAATTTAACTTTTCGGCCATAATGACCATCATTATGTTTGGAGGAAAAAGGGTGAGGCTTGCAAGCTGAATAACACCATCCCAACCGTGAAGCATGGAGGTGGCAGCATCATGTTGTGGGGGTGCTTTGCTGCAGGAGGGACTGGTGCACTTCACAAAATAGTTGGCATCATGAGGAAGGAAAATTATGTGGATATATTGAAGCAACATCTGAAGACATCAGCCAGGAAGTTAAAGCGTGGTCGCAAATGGGTCTTCCAAATGGACAATGAATCCAAGAATACCTCCAAAGTTGTGGCAAAATGGCTTAAGGACAGCAAAGTCAAGGTACTGGAGTGGCCATCACAAAGCCCTGACCTCAATCTGATAGAATATTTGTGGGCAGAACTGAAAAAGCGTGTGCGAGCAAGGAGGCCTACAAACCTGACTCAGTTACACCAGTTCTGTCTGGAGGAATGGGCCAAAATTCCAGCAACTTATTGTGAGAAGCTTGTGGAAGGCTACCCAAAATGTTTGACCCAAGTTAAACAATTTAAAGGCAATACTACCAAATACTAACAAAGTGTATGCAAACTTCTGACCCACTGGGAATGTGATGAAAGAAATAAAAGTTGAAATAAATTATTCTCTCTACTATTATTCTGACATTTCACATTCTTAAAATAAAGTAGTGATTCTAACTGACCTAAGACAGGGAATGTTTTCTATGATTAAATATCAGGAATTGTGAAAAATTGAGTTTAAATGTATTTGGCTAAGGTGTATGTAAACTTCTGACTTCAACTGTATATATGTGACATTAATCACTGTATCCACAATATAGATGTCATATTTACAACTGCACAGACAATGAAGACCATAAACAGCTGAACTTGAACTATGTTACATGCTAGTCAGAATGTATAACTTGCGTTGTGAATATGTCGATTTTTTAAAAATGCACTACACATAACGCAATATCCTAAACTTTCTAAACGTGGAATTCACAACAGTCACTTGTAAAAAGTAACTCATACTTCATTATATTCATTATATATGATTATTTCAGGAGCTCAGGCTTTCAGGACAGTTTTTTCATGTTGTTTAATCATACATATTAAACATATTAATATGTAATATGTTTTAAACACGTTTAAATCAATGTAAGTAGTTTGCAAGTATTGGGTAAAATAGCATTTTTTTTAATAGAAATGGAACTTTTTTAATCAATATTTACTCAATATTTAATCAATATTTTTCAGTAGTGAATGATAATTATATTCATCTGCCATCTTAAATTTTTAACTGATATTGTTGCATTTCCCTTTGCTTTGGGAGTGAGGGGTTTGGATGTTCTAGATAAGGACTCACTCCTCTGTTTGTTTGGGTACACGCTGTAATACAACTGAGAACATTTAAACTCTGTAGATTTGATCTCTAATGAAATAATGTAATGAAGTCTTATTCATGAGGGAATAAAAAGCACTTATGTCCCCAGTTACTCCATAAAGGACCTGTTGAACCATGCATTCTTTGCGGAGGACACGGGTGTGAGGGTGGAGTTAGCCGAGGAAGACGATAGGAGACAGACGTCCATCGCTCTGAAGCTGTGGGTGGAGGACCCGCGCAGACTGAAGGGCAAGTACAGGGACGGAGGCGCTATAGAGTTCACCTTTGAGCTGGAGAAAGAGGTTCCTGAGGCTGTGGCACAGGAGATGGTGCGTGATAATGATGTCAATACTGTTGTTTGTTCTCTCAGTCCAAACACCAATCAAAAGTGCCATTTTCAGTTCATTGGCAACGGCTGGTAACTATGCCTGATTGGCCAGTTAATACATTTGTATTAAATATTGTGTAAAAAAGTATCCCAGCAAATTTGTGCTCATTTTATTTGCTGACAATAAATTATATTGTACATAATAATCATGGCATCATATCAGCCATTTGCTACCCTGTTTTCTAGGTATCATATCATTGGCCATAAAAAAACAATTAGTTGACCACTAAATACTCTTATAAACATAATAGACAATTATTTCTGCTAGATGTATTACATGTATATTATAAAGTATTAGTAATGTTCATTCACTACTGAACTTTATTAAGACCATAGTGTTCCTAATAAAGTGCTCAGTGAGTGTATATAATATAGTATAATTATTATGTACAAAATTATTGTTATTTGGGGGCCTCTCAGTAGATATTGATGTATGAGATTAATTGCGATTAATTTGATTAGTTAATCGGCACATTATGTAATTAATTCAATTAAACATTTTAATCGATTAACTGCCCTAATTTGTATATATCTTATGTATAATTTTGCACTTAAATTAAGAAATATACAGTATATTTTTCCTTGTAATCCATGAATATAAGTCAATAGTTATATTGTACTGTTTTAAAAAAATGTTTTTATTCAATTTCATCATTCACAATGCTTCATAGGATGATTGCCTCATGACACACCCCACGTTTGAATATGCATACTTCTATTTTACTTAGGGTACCAAAAGCAGTATCTCAAATGAGTAGTGTGTCCGAATCCTCAGTGTTTATAAATCAGTAGGCCAAAGATCCTGGATAACTTGCTACATCTGGTGAGATTCTGAAGTGTGCATCCAATGGACACTTTACTATCCCATATAACCACGGGAGCTGAGAAAATGTGGTTAATTGTACAAAACCAGACTAAATTATTTTTGCAGTAGTTGTACCTATTTCATTTATTTGGGTTACGGGACAATGCCCACGTTCCTGGATTAACAATGCTCAGGAATGTGTTCATACTACTCACCTGCATACTGAAAGAACATACTGTTTTAATGGCTGAAAGTACGTTCTTTATCAAATGCTGAACATACTCTTATAGTACGCGAATTCGGATGCAGCTACAGTCTTGTACATTGTCTTTTTTGTACACGATAAGTGGGATTTTTCTTGGAACTGGTTGGTTTGTTGTGTGAAGTAAAATTCTAGACATGCTTGTGTTAAGAAGTAGAATGGGCCTGAGAGCAAACTGTAGATAATCAAGTATGCACATACAGATTTCTTCCTGGAGCAAGTTAACATCGGTAAATCCTCTTTCTTTAATCACATATTATGTAATGTGAGCATTGTAATATGTGTGAATGTTTGCTAAAGGGAAAATGAGTCAGCAGCTGATATTTGATCTGATTGACTGAAACAGCCATCCACGCATTTCCCTGTTTCACCCCCTCAACCGTTTATTTAATAGACAGATATTTATCCTTTAATTTTTCACATTTGACACAGACCAACTTGAAAGAATTGATGTATTCAAGCATACCTGAGTGAATCTCACACAAACATATCTGGGTCATATTTCACACTTAAATCAAAAAGATTAAAAAATTAGAAGTCATATCTTTTGCATTTTTGCATTGTGACATAATTTTTAAGACAATTAAGTGCCAACTTTATGTAGCCTCCAAATTATAATTAAACATAATGCAAAATCTCATTCTCATTACTGTAAAAAGAACATGATATATTATGTACATTGCAAATTTATTTATACATTGTGGTAGTAATAAATGTTGGTTTAAACAAAATAGTAATTAAGTAATTATTTAATGGAAATCTAGCAAAAAATCTCATGAAAATAATTTGAAATATTGCTGCAAGCAATATTTCCAGTGGCTTTCGGAAAATGACGTAAAATGGACACATGCATTTGGTTGAGTAAACAAGTAAGAAAACATGTTTTACCTTCTGCTCAGACATAATGATTGACAACTTTGATGTGTGTGGCAAATGTAATAAATGTGTAATTATGGCAAGTTTTGGAATACCCTTGAACATCTATTGTTGCCAGCTGGAGGCCTTATGACCATAACCCACCTTAGCCACATTCATGTCATAAGCGTTATTAAACATATGGCTGAGTTTGTCAAATAAACCCGAATACACTACAACATCATAGAATTTGATCCGTTGCCATGACAACACTTTTCAAAATATCAAGGATCCCTTCACAATTTTACATCAGTGGTGTCTTTACATTATTGTTAACAATTTTGAAGCGATTTGGGTAAATGTAGGAGGACTTTATCAAAGTCTGTTGTAAGTGCCACACTTCCTGTTTCCAGTTGGTGGCGCTATGACCGTGACCCACAGTAGCCATATCCATGTGATCAGCCCCCATTACTAACATAGAGCTCAGTGTTGATCTAAATCACACAATACACGCAGAAGAAATGAGACACTTCCTGTTTCCCATTTTTTGCCATAAATTTATTGCCTCGCCATGGCAACACCGTTCAATATATCGCATGAAAAAAAGTTCAGGGCCTGCAATTTCATTGCAAAATGGCTGACTTCCTGTTGGGCAGAGCTAATGATTGCTATTTTGAAAGTTGTACGGCTTGATGAGAACAATATATGTTCTAAGTTTGGTGAATGTAGGTGAAACTGACCCCACCACTTTAGTCAAAAGATAACGCTATAGAGCCCCCACCTCGACACCCATGTGTTGACTTTTGCCCAGCCCTAATGGCCAACAACTCTGATATTTGTGTCAAATTTCATAACATTTTAAGCATGCCAAGTGCCTCAAAACCACACATATATACGAAGAAAGGAATGTTAACATTGAATGCATTGCCATGGTAATAATATTTAAGATATCAAGAGTCCTTTCATAATTTGACATCAGCAGTGTCTTGACATTATTGTAAGCAATCTGGAAGCAATTCAGATAAGCATAAGAGGGCTATTTCAACGTCTGTTATAAGTGTCACACTTCCTGCTGCCAGTTGGTGGTGCTACGACTGTGTCCCACAAAAGCCATATCCATGTGATCAGCCCCCAAGACCAAACATACAGCTTGATTTGATCTAAATCGCATAATGCACACAAAAGATATAAGACACTTTCCGTTTCCCTTTTTTTGTGTGTTTAATTTATTGCCTCGCCATGGCAACACCATTCAATATATCAAAAATCATTTCGCAATTTAGCATCTTCAGTATCTTGGCATAATGTTGCCCACATTTGGGGCCAGTCACATGAATCCCCTAGGAGGAGTATTTAAAAGTTCAAAGCCTGCAATTTTCAAAAAAATAAAAAATGGCTGACTTCCTGTTGGGTGGCGCTAATGACCGTAATGATACATTTGTCCAGCTTTATGAGAACTATATTCAGTATGTACCAATTTTGGTGACTGCTACAGAAATTCCCTTAAATGTCCCTACAGGGGCACTACAGAACATACTGTTTTAATGGCTGAAAATATGTTCTTTATAAAATGCTGAACATACTCATATAGTACGCGAATTCGGATGCAGCTATAGTCTTGTACATTGCCTTTTTTGTACACGATAAGTGAGATTTTTCTTGGAACTAGTTGGTTTGTTGTGTGAAGTAAAACTCTAGACATTACAACTCTAGGCACTACAGAGCCCCCCCCCCAAATGGCCGATGATGAGTTTTCACGCATGTTAAGGACCCCAAAAGTAACGAAAACCTTGAAAAGAATAATAATAATAATAATAATCCTTAGAACAGTTGTTCCCAACCCTGTTCCTGGAGGCCCCCCAACACTACACATCTCCCTAATCAAACACACCACAGTCTCCACTAATTAGCTGATGAATTGAAATCAGCTCGTTAGTGGAGACTCGAAGGCCTGAATTGGGTGTGTCAGAAAAGGGAGATATACAAAATGTGCAGCGTTGGGGGGCCTCCAGGAACGGGTTTGGGAACCACTAGGGCCTCCGATCTTCAGTGCTTGGGCCCTAAATATAGATGCAGGCTGAAATTACGGGGCCAAGCACTGCGCAGCATTAATCACAACCCAAAGATCACATATGAAATAAAGCGCAAACACACACAACATTACATATCGCCTCAGGATGGATTTTAACCTATGACTTTTTGTTCAAAAAAGCTCTAAAGTTAAGCATCCAGATCCACTACAGTAATGAGGATTTGGGGACAAAATGTGTTTAACTGTCATGAAAATAAATGTCAAAACAGAAGCAAATCCTAAAAATTTTCTGCATGCATTTTCTAAATATAATATCTTATATCTTTCTTTTGATTTTAGGATGATATTCGATCTGTCTTTGACATCACATGGATATCTTGGGTCCTTCATTATAAAACTAACCATTTCTCTATCACTTATTCCTGGTCTTGCTAGTAGCTGTTTTATCTTTATATGTCATATCAGTTGCAGTCTATCTATATTAAGCTGTCTTCGCTAAGTGCACAGACTTTGGCTTGCTTTTTTATTTTTCCTTTACTTTCACATGCTGCATTCCTCTGTTCCTAAAATAGATCCCTCATTTCAGTCTCTCTACTCTAAAAATACACCCCTCCTCTCTACCTTCTGTCAGGTTGAGTCTGGTTTCTTCCACGAGAGTGATGCAAAGATTGTGGGCAAGTCTATTCGGGACAGGGTGGCCCTGATCAAGTGGCGTAGGGAGAGGACAGTGCCCAGGGGTCCACAGGGTGGCGCTGCCCAGTTGATGCCAGGTGGGATGGTACCCATCCTCTGCGAACCACCTTGTCTAGTGGAGCCTGAGGAGCCGGAATTAGAACAGCATGCTAAAGTGTGCCAACTCAGTGCCAAGACCACCTCCACCACATGTAAGAGTGTGTGTTTGTGCCATAAACTTGCCCCATAGACTTCCATTGTTGACTACTAAATAATCTTATAACATGCAAACAAAATTTTTGTTTGTTTTTACAAACTGATAGATGTTTTGAAATTATTTTCTGTGGTAATCAACAGCATGTCACAGATGCATAAGTGGCATTTAGCCTTAAATGCTCCTTTAAACTCTAGCTTGAGCATATTTCTAAATTAATCTTGCTCTGTCTCCCTCTAGCTGACAGTGGCATTGGTACAACCATGTACTCTGATTCCCATAGCAGTGGACTGCACAGTGTTGTATACCAATCATTACAGGAATCAGTCTCCACAGCAACCCAGAAGGTTCGTAACACACACCCATCATAGATATTCATGCCTGCATATGAGATGATGCATCAAAACGTGATATGTATTATAGTGTGCATTCCCTTGCATGATGCTGTAGCCCATGAGTGTTTATACTTGAATAACTTGTACTTAAAACTGATTATTCAAAATTATCTGGTGATCAAGTTTGGACACTATGGGTAGCTTTATTATTTTTTAATAGAATGCATGGTTAAAAGTTGTGCATGTGTGATTTGTGATCCATTGTTATCAAACTTCACTATTACTAAAGGTCATAGTCAAATATTAAACATCGCACTGCACAGTTTATGCAACAGACTTGAATGATACCTTAAATCATGCGGCTTGAAATGACCTAGCAACCACCCAGAACATCCAGGCAACTGCAAATTAATACACTAAAAACCACTCAAAACACACCAGCAACCACCCAGAACACCACAGCAACCTCATGGCAATGCTCTAAAAGCACTCAAAAAACACTGTAGCAATGCCCTAGCAGGTACCCAGAATAATTTAGCAACCACCTAGCACTAAAAACCATCCAGAACACCCTGGCAACCACCTACCAATGCTCTAAAAACACCCAAAACACCTTAGCAACAACCTGCCAATGCACTGGCAGCCACCCAAAACACCCTAGCAAATACCTTGCTGCGCAAAAAACACTCAGAACACCATAGCAAACAGCTATCAATGCCCTAGCAGCTACCCAGTACACCATAGCAACCACCTAGAAATGCTCTAAAACATTCAATACAGCCTAGAAATGCCATAACAACCACCCAAACAACCCTAGCAACACCCTAGCAATCACCTAGCTATGCCCTAGCAGCCACCCAGTACACCATCGCAACCACCTAGCAATACTCTTAAACACTCAAAACACCATAGAATGCCCTAGCAACCACCCAAACCACCATAGCAATCACCTAGCAATGCCCTAGCAGCCACCAAGTACATCATAGCAACCAGGAAGCAATGCCCTAGCAGCCACCTAGTATAATTTAGCAACCACCTAGCACTAAAATCCATTCAGAAAACCCTGGCAACCACCTAACAATGCTCTAAAAACACACTAGCAACCACCTACCAATGCTCCAGGAACCACCCAAAACACCCTAGCAACCATCTACCAATGCTCTGGCAGTCACCCAGAACACACTAGAAATCACCTAGCAGTGTTGTAGAATTCGAGATCGGTCTTGGTCTCGAGTCCAGTCTCGAGACCACTTTTTGAAGGTCTCGTCTCGGAATCTACCTTTTTTACTCTGTTTTGTCTCGGTCTCAGACAAAGAGGGCTCTGGATTTTATTTCAAGACCACAGCTGCAGGGATATCACTAAATTGCCTGTGCATTGTCTGATTTATTTGTTAACATCATTACTGTGATTGGATGTAAAACTTCCTGCTTCAAATGCAAGCAATAACTTGACTAATTTCTCATTTGAAATTTTTGTTACTGTTAATGGCTGTCACCTCTCCCCGCCCTCCTTCACACGCACTCCAAGATAGTGAATGCGGGAGACAGGAGAAGAAACTGTGGCTGTCTGAGAGATGTCAGCCAGATCTTCTGTAATACAAGCTGTCTACCTAAACCAGTGTTTCCCAACCACTGTGCCCACTAGTGTGCCATAAAAGATTGTCAGGTGTGCCATGGAAAATGATCAAATTCCTCAAAATAAATAAATACAGTTTTTACCGGTATTTTAGTGAAGGCATAGAGACGGTAGAAGAGTTTTAAAGTTGCCAATTAAGTATATTTTCCATTACAATGTATTTTATGCAACAGTATAAATATTTTGTCCATCACAACAGTATTGTTCTAACAAACTCTAGTCCGCTGTCAAACGCAGCTCCTCACATGCCCACAAAATGATACTTCATCATCACACTTATAGTAAAAATGTTCAGTCAGTGAACTGAACGAATAGAATACAACAGGTGTATTGTTTTACTCAAAGACTAAACACTGTTTATTTGTGCACAGGATAGAGTTACAGATGTTATGAACAGATGTGGCTTACTTGTCATGTTTCTCTTATGAAAAATAAAAAGAATATGAGAAATTGTTAGATACGATTACTAAAAGCAAATTCATTTTAAAAGTTTTAAACAAGTCCAAAAACACCGTGATACGATGTGTAGATTCTGAGGTACTGTAATCTTCACGGAGCGCGATTGACATCTGAACCAGTGAATGGAGGCCGGGTGGCTGCTCTCAGGTCCTAGTGCCTGCCGGATCCAAACTCAACAACGCGATTTTGACCCGGTGTGACTTATAGTCAGGTGCGACTTTATTTCCTGAAAATACAGTAAATAAATAAAACAATTATTTGCTGTGCCGTTGCAAGAATTAATTTGCATGAACAAATCTTCAAATTGAAAAAAACACAAATTTGTTGTTTTTTCATTATCCAATTAGCGTTCTTAGCATCTGTGACCTCATTTTAAAGTGTACCTATGTTACTTGCATTTTTTGCATAGCCGAATTTCAAACATTACGAGTTCACGCTACTAAGACAGACAGAAAACATGGACAAGTTCTTGAAAAGGAAAACCATCAACGATGGTTATGTGGGATAGTGGTGTGCCATGGAATTTTTTAATCGTAAAAAGTGTGCCGTGGCAGAAAGTTTGGGAAACACTGACCAAAACCACAAAGAGTTAATCTGCAAAAAAGCATCCAAAAGAAAACACACAGCAGTAGTAAATTCTGCAGTGCAAGTGATGCTAGTAAAGCTAGCTAGCTAATGTTAGCAATCTGCCTCTTGCTGCATTCCATTCAACTCGGAAAGTCTGGTTTCCCAACTTCCTACTGGGAAAAGTGCAATGGAACGCCACTTGAAGTCGTAATTACAACTTGGAAAGTCGTGCGGAAATTTTAAACTCTGATTTCGCCGAGATGCAGGTGCATGACATCACACAATCTTGTCAGCACCCAGGATGATGTACAAAATAAGTGATAAACATTCACTTTTATTAAATAATATAGATAAATTAGTCAAAGTTCCTACATTACATGATATTAAAGCTTGTTTAACAAACGTTAGCAGAGTAGCAGGTGTTCAAAACATGGTAAATTATACTCTCTTTTGATATTCGTTCACCTGTAGCATAAATGCTAGCGTTGCAGATTGTTTATGAATTGGGTTATTAAGAGACATCTCTGGTGACAGTCAAACACCTGCTAAGCTAACAGGAGCATTGCAGTTTTGTTTCCTTTAACATCATCTTCTGTGCATCTGGCATTGTAATGCCTTTAGTCGGAGATCGGAGATATCAAGTGGAATGGAACGCAGCATCTGTACCTAAACTCATCTTCACCCCTCACCCAAAGAGATTTAGTGACTATTAGCTATACATATTAGCTACCTATGTATTTGCTGTTTTTTAGGGCGCTAGTTTCAGTTGCTTGCCAGCTATTTGCCACCTAGCTAGGTGCACAAGCTACCTAATTTAGTTAACATATATTGAGGGATGTAGCTAATGCAGTGTTAACTTTGAGAGAGATTGAGGGGACAGGGCATATAGTGACAAATTGTTGTTCCCAAGTTAAATTTTTGCTTGTGATAAACAATGACAAGACAGGCCACATAAAGCTATGTAGCTAATGTATATAAAGTTACGTTACATCAACGTTAGCTAATGTCAGCTCCGACATAAATGCTACACGCCGCAGTTACGCTCCCTCACTTGGGTGAGAGAGCTAGAGATGTGAGAGCAGAGAGTGGAGACCTTTTGAATAGGCTGCTTTGCTTATGTTTGGCATTCTTTGTTCTATTTTATAGATTTAGCTATGTGGTTAGCAAATTGCACACATTTATACAAGGCTTGTTGTTGGTTCAAAAACAACAAAAAACTTACTATATTGTTTAAAAAAAAAACAGAGAAATGTGAAGACTTAAGTATTTGTAATGTATGCTGGCTGCTGACAATGACGAAGATGACGTGAAGATGAAGAACCCAAGTGCAGTTTATTATATAAGTGAAATTCAAAAACCCTAACCATAAACGTGATCTAACAAAAACATAAACTAGACTTGACTATGACTACAAAACAACATTCACATTCAATACTTGACAACTACACAATGGAAAACATGAGGCTTAAATACATGGACATGGGGGAACATAAACCAATGAACTGATAACAAGATAATTAAACAATAAACCAATGAAAACATGACACATGAACATGGAGGGAAAACAGGAATCACATGACAAGGGAAACAGGAACACATGACATGAAACAGGAACTAGAATTTCAAAATAAAAGACATGAATCAACAAAATACACCTGACAGTATTGAATAATTGTTTGATATATTCTGTACTTAATGATGGTTTCTAGGGGAAGAGTCATCCAGAAAACCTGATGCGATGCTTGCACAAAAATGTTATTGTTTTAGGTGGATGGTAAAACTTGGAAAAGGAGTGTTGAATAAAGATGGTTAAGTTGATTTCAGCTCCTTAGTGTTTGTTTGTGTTTGTTTGCTCATAGAAAACAAAGGAAAATTCACACACATAAAATTCACCTCTGCAGTGCCTTTTGATTATTTCTCATGGTACACTGATACATACACACACACATACATATATATATATATATGGCAATAAAAGAGGTAAATGAAGAGGAATCTTCATTTGTTTTCTGTGGGTGTTTTTATGGGAATGTGGATCTTTCAGGTCAATTTGAGGAGTGCCTATTGTTTGCATGTTCCACATTTTTTCGTAAGTGTGTCATGCAGTGTGGGACTCGCACTGGTCTGGTCTGGTCTTGGTCTTGGTCTTGACTCGGTCTCACCCTGCCTTGGTCTTGGTCTTGACTTGGTCTCAACCCCTCAAAGTCTTGGTCTTGTCTCGGTCTTGATACACTCTGGTCTTGGTCTTGACTTGGTCTCGGTTTAGGTGGTCTTGACTACAACACTGACACCTAGCACAAAAAAACATCCAGAAACCCTGGCAACCACCTAACAATGCTCTAAAAACACTCAAAACACACTAGCAACCACCTAGCTGCACAAGAAACACTCGGAACACCCAAGAAAACTGCTAGCAACACCCTAGCAGCCACCCAGTACACCATAACATATACCTAGCGATGCTCTAAAAACACCCTGGCAACATCCTGGTAACCACCCAGAACACCCTAGCAACCAACTGGCAATATTCTATTAGCCACCTAGAACACCCTAGCAGCCATCCAGTACACCTAAGCAATCACTTAGAAATGCTCTAAAAACATTCCAAACAGCCTAGAAATGCCATAAGCACCCAAACCACTCTAGCAACACCCTAGCAATAACCTAGCAATGCCCTAGCAGCTACCCAGTACACCATAGCAACCACCTAGCAATGCTCTAAAACACTCAAAGCACCATAGAATGCCCTAGCAACCACCCAAAACACCAATGCAAACTACATCCCAATGCTGTAGCAGTCACTCAGAAAACCTTGGCAATCACCTAGCTAAATGCAAAAAACAAACAAACAAATAAAAAAATAAATAAATAAACATTTAGAACACTCTAGCAAACACCCAGTGCACCATAGCATCTACCTAGTGATGCTCTAAAAATACTCAAAACACCCTGGCAACGTCCTGGAAACCACCCAGAACACCCTAGCAACCACCTAGCAATGCTCTTATCAGCCACCCAGAACACCATAGCAATCACATAACTATGTGCAAAAAAAAGACCACCCTTGCAACCACCTAGTACACCATATCAACCACCTAGCACTGCTCTAAAAATACTTAAAACATTCTTGCAAGGTCCTAGAAACCACCCAGTATACCTTAGCAACCACCTAGTACTAAGAACCATTCAGAGTACCCTAGCAACCACCCAGTACACCATACCAACCACATAGCAATGCTCTGAAAACACTTTAAACACCCTAGAAATACCCTAGAAACCAACCAAAACACCCAAGCACAACCTTGGAATGCCCTTTCAGCCACTCAGAACACCCTAACTACCACCCAGAACAATCTAACACCTCCTAGAAGCCACTCTGAATACACTAGCAACCACCTGCTATGCACTAAAAAAACAATGAAAACACCCTAGCAACTACCCAAAACTACCCAGAACAACCTTGTAACCATCTAACTATGCCTTTGCAACCACCTAGCAATATGCAAAAAAACATTGTGGCAGCGACTTTTGTACGGGCAAGTGCCATTCACATTTTGTTCAGAAAATTTAAAAATCTATTTTTTTTGTTCTTTATTTGTTGTTTGATATTAACACTCTGCTAGTGGTTCATGTTTGTCATTTCATGATAATATTTGAGAGAAGTGTCTTTCAGGGTGCACATCATGAAAGCTCCTCTGTGAACGACTTAATCAGAAGACACAAACATCTTCAGTTCCTCCTACGACCCACAAGTTCTTCCTTTACTCCAAAACCACAAGACCAATTAGAGTTGACAGAAGATGGATTTGAAAGTTCTCCTGATCAGAATTTGCTGCTTTCTCCTTTGCCTGTTACAACTCGTCGCTATAGCGACACATCAGTGGCACCACCCTGTGAGACAGAGGGGGAGGAGACTGTCGCCAAAGTGAGGCAGGGGCGCCGGCTTTCTTTAAACCCCACCCCTCACTGTCCCCATTCCACATGTCAGGCCTGCCTATTGCTAGTCCAACTGGGGACATGTTTGGAGTCAAGACACATGCTTTATTCTTCAGTTCCTCACTTGTGTGCTTGCAGTGTCAAGAAAATACTTCCTGTTGGGTCGTCATTGGGACCAGGTGGGCGTAGAAGCTCCCTCAGCGAGACCTCTGACTTATCCCTGCTCAACAAATCTCTTCAAAGTATTATTGGTCACAAACATCCCCCTACTGCTGCCTTTCTAAAGGTTCCACTAGCCAAGACAGAAAGAAGGCAGTACCAGGCTGCCAGCAGCCTTAATGATGAGCAGGACACGATGGAAACATCATGTAAAGAATTTACATCACATCGCAGCGGGAGTGTTTGTGCTTGTGAACGCTCTCAGAGTCCTGTGGTAGGTCTTATTATGAAAGAACTTGCCCCTGCAATATCCATTGCTGAGGAATTGATATCACCCTGCTGCTTGTAGAGGAAATGCTTTCTCTTTCTCTTGGTCCTTTGCTGCATTTCTGCAATCATTTCCAGTAGTAGGACTTATAAGTCTAATAAGACCAAATATAAATGCTTATTGTCCTTCTCCACTCCCTTTCTGCATCTGTAACCATACTCATCCTGTCCTGCTAGTGTTACTGGTTTCTAACAGAGGATCTGATAACCCAAAAGTTTGTTTTCCTCTTAAAACTTACTGCCCACTAACCACGCTTACAATAAAATTCTAGGTTGTACAGCAGACCTTTGTTTGCCCTTCTGAAAAAAAAAATAGAGCTTAAACCAGCCAAGGGTTGCTAAGTGTCCTTTATTAGCTGAGACATCCCATATATTGGCCTAAATGAAGACACCCTATACGGGATGCCTATTGTTCCATATTTTAGCGGCAAGATGCTAGAGGGGGGTCAGTATTAAAGCAGCAAAATGCTCAAGGGGAAACCGCCCCCAACCCAGGTCGAACAGCACCACACTTGATTGAGACCTCCTCTCCGCATTGAAATGCTCAAAATGCCAAAACATATTGTATTTTTGTTGTGAAAAGTAGCCAACTGTAAATCAGCCTAAGATGGTTAGCTATTATTCAGGGTAGGAATTGCATTTTGTCATGAAGACAATGTGACTTAACATGGTTCTGTGTGATCTGCATGCTTACACATTACTTATTTTGATCAGTTGCTCTTTCTCTGCATGTCTTGATATTTAATTTTTATTCTGTGTTAGACAACATTTGAGCAAGAGTAAAACAAAAATAATCCAATTGGTTGGATTTGTATATAGGTTTTCATTATATTGTTTCCTGTTCTGCAGTCTGGTGTTTTGAGGCTCCAAAGCCAGACAGCACCTTCAATAGCTCAGCATGTGCAGACGTCTCAGAGTTACCCTTCTGCACCTTCAGAGACCCTTGCTGTGCAGCCATGCTGTGCACCCTGCGGCCAGATGATGTCCACCACCCAACAGATTGTACCTCTGCATAGTCTAGCGACTGCACCACACATCATAAATCCCCAGAACCACACATCACTTTGTCAGGCTGCAGATCCAAATATGCAGGCCAAGAAGCCTGCAGTGTCCTATCAGCCTGTGTCTTCACTGCAGAGCATTGCTCCTCAGATTTACCATCATGCTGCAACAGAGATGGCCAATCCTCAAACATTTCCACCTGTGCAGCAAACTGCAGCGGCATCTGCACATAGTTTCCCATCTAAAACAGAAATAGTACTGCCTACAGAGCAGAGTTTACAGAGCAGAGCATCCACTGTGCAGCATGTCTCATCTGCATCAGCACCAGTGCAGCCTCAACAAACACCTGCATTGCAATATTTGCAGCAACAACCTGCGAATGGGACAACTGATGGGAAACTATTAGATTTTTCAAATATGCAACAAAATGCTCCTGGGCAGCTAAATCAGTCAAGCCATGCACCACCTATCCAACAGGTAGGTTTGTTTCAATGTTCATTCAAATCTTGAAGGGAATCTCTCAAAGCTCCTGTCAAAACTAGTACCTTATAATTAACTATAGACAAAAAAGTCACATATTACAGTATATGGTTGATTTTTGTTTCGAATAAGTTCCATGTCACTAACATCATGCCAACCCTGCTAAAAAGACCAGCTTAACCAGCATTAACGAGTCTAAGCTGGCAATGCTGGTTACTGCAGCTTTGGTGCTGGCCTAACTGGTGGACCAGCATAGCCATGCTTTTCACCAGCAAAACCTTGCTGGTGAAGCTGGTTGACCAGCATTGTCTTTCTGATGAAGCTGGTTAAGCTAGTTGAAAACTAGCACCGTTCAGTCAGTTGGAACCCCTCTTCCTGTATGTCATTCCTACCCTTCTACCTTTGCCTCTTCTATGCAGTCATCCCTCAGTATGCCAGTCCCAACACTTCCTGACGTCTCACCAGTATCATGTTTACAGATAGAGAACACTATGCCATTCCAGTACCCACACCTCCACTCCACCTGCCCTATAACCACACACTGTCCTGTCCCACCCTTTGCTGTTCCAATGGTCACGCCTTTGCCTCCCACAATGCCCCAGTACCAGCAAGGCTATCAAGTTGCTCAGCAACCCACTGTAAACTCCATGGCCACTCTCTCCCAACATTCCCAAAGTCAGGCCACACCCACAGTTCAACAAAGTCTTCACTCTTTACCAAACCCCGCCTCAATATGTGTCGGAGCCCCTACCACCCCACAAGCTCCATCTCCACAGGTAGAGTACTTCAGTGTGTTTGGATGGGTGTATTTTAAGTCTTAGAGGAATTTGTTTGCTCAAATATGTTCTGTCATTATATACTCGCCTTCCCCTGGAACTATTGAGGAGCATATTGAAACTTGTGTGCTGAATACAACACATGCAAGAATCTATGACATTTGCTGTCAATGACATCATACCTGACGCAATGCTTCAATGCATCTGTAACAAGCTTGTAGCTCTTTGGCAAAAGAGGAAGCGGGAGAAGGCAAAATCCAACTCAAAAATGTCTTTATTAACAGAACTTAAACTCGCTTTTTATCAAACTCAAACAACACAGTCTCTGGGTGGGTGTGTGTGTGCAGCTGTCTCTCTCCCCTCACTGGTGTCAGGCTCACTCTTAAATCCATCTCCAGCTCTCACTGCAATGACAAACAGCTGTTAGAGACAATCATTGCCAGGTGGTGATCCTTACCATGCTCATCTCCTGATCTCGCTCCATTCAGAAGCCGGCGCTCAACCACGCCCCCACCACCACAGCGTCACTAGTCATGTTTCCATCCAAGTTACAAATGTAATTTATGCAAAAACTCTGAATATCACAATTTATTTCTCCAAAAAAGCAGCATATTCATGTTGACATTTCCTTTGTCTCATGTTTGCTTGAGATCGGCAGCAGGTGTTTTATATGTGGCAACAATAGCGTGTGAGGCAGTTCTGGAAGGTAATAGTAGCCAATCATTTTTAATGGCTTTGGCTCTGGCATTTCAGCATGATCAGAGCAACATTTTAGATGCTGTGTGATGACATTAGCCACTTTTCCACCATCGGGCCGAATGGTTCTGAGCACGGTGCGGAACAGTTACAGGAGCATTTCCACATGAGTACGGTTCAGTACGGCACGATTATAAACTGTTCTCGGCACGGAATTCTCGCCATGGTCAGCTAACCGTACTCAACTGTGCTGGTTGAATGGCTTTAGTATGTGGTGACTCCAAGGTAACTTATAGTGCTTTTAGTTCTTTCTAGCTTGCCAAGTTTGCTTATATTTGGCTGAAGTTAATAAAAGTTAATAAAAAATAGTGTATGTTTAGTGTATCTTCATGATTTTATGATTAAATAGTATTGTAGCATACATTAATTTTTTTACATGCCTTTTTTGTCTGGGAAGCAGATTACAAGCTCATTAAAACTCCAAATATATCAATATATAGGATATTCACATATACTATTTTCATATAATACTTAGATAATATTTTGTCAATAAATATCCTTTTTAACTAGTTTGGGAACTGCATGTTCGTGTCCGGTGGCATACATGAGCCCTCATGATGATAAACCTCTCACCTTTTTCTCTTTGCTTTGCTTTTTGCGACATGGGCCGTGTCTTTTCTGTGTATTAGCAGAATAACATTAGCGAAACAAAGCAGTCCTAAAAATGTGAACATGCGATCATCCTCCATAGCGCACTTGCCCCAATATTTACCTTTCATGCCGTCGCCACAGAGAGATCTGTTACGGACATTCTCCTGATTTCACCACACCACAGTGGAAAAATAAACTCGGCACGGATCGGCACGTAATGATGCAGTTTTGTGATGAGAAATGTTCGGCCCGATGGTGGAAAAGTGGCTATTGTCGGATGGTTAGTCCAGTTATTAGTGAACTATTCTGACTTGAGGCAAAGTCAAGTAACTTTTTTGATCCGCATCTAGGAAAATATTCTGTAAATGTGTTTCCATCATAGTTTATGCACATCTTTTTATCTGAAAAAAACATGTATCCACCACAAGCGAGCACATCTGTTTTTATGTGCATTTTGGAGATTTTATTAGCATCTTGGTGTTTCCATTCAGCATTTTTTATGCAATGTCCCAAAATATACATGAAAATACGATGGAAACCCAGCATTTTTTTAATCTGAACCCGAACACAAATGTGATTTCAGAGCACCAAACCCAGATCTTTTTGTGACTTCAGCATATTTTTTTTAAAATAATAATTTGAATTGTAACAAAAAATTTATTTGTGACCAAATTTCAGAATCGAACCTTTTTCAGAGCAAAGAATTTGAATATTTAGCCATGGTCACGTTCCAGTTTTGGGGGACTATATTTGAATTTCACTCAAGTCAGTATGTATATTTTACCAATGAATCTAATGTATTGATTTGTGTCTTTTGTAAAATCATGGAGAATTTATTTTTCAGGCATCCTTGACCAGCCAGCACCAAACTGTTCAAATGGACCAGAACACTCCCAATAGCTCAGATCATGCCATTGCCTCTCAGATAATGTCACACCTCACTCAAAATGCTGCCCAGAACGCTACTATCCTACTGTCCAATACCGACAATAATGCACCTCAGTCAACCCCTCAGCTGCCCACAGTACCCTTCAGGCCCGTCCTTGACGCATTCAGCTCTGCAGTGCCTCCGGACCAAAACAAGATTCCTCAGCTCGCGAGCCAAGCGCCTGCTTCTTTACCCACCGCCCCACGTTCTGTAGCTAGTGCTGGTCTGAATCAGCAAAACCAAGCGGGCAGCAGCGGTCTGACTCAAACACTGCAGCAGCACAGCAGTAGTGCAAGTGGTGGGGGACCTGCCAACACTGAAATGTCTGCTGAGGTGATTTCTCATCCAGTCACTGAACATAGACTGCATATCAGTATCTGAAGTACAGTGACGATATGAAATGAGAATACAGGCTCTGTTCCAAAACCTAGTGAGCTCCCATAATAGTTAACATTTTAAAGCTCAAAGGCATGCTCTCAAAGTGAAGGCTGTTTAAATGTATTTGTGTGTGTTGTGTTTTTATGCATATTAAAGGATTTGTGGTGAGTTGCTGAGTCACTGATTCACTGATGTATAAAATTTCTCAAACGATTCTGGATCGATCCACTAAAAATGTATCACAAACTTGAAAGCTGATAATTGTAGTGTGCAGCAACATAAATAAGATGCACAATTGCTGACCCAACAAAGTTAATGTTATTTTACTGACACAAAACAAAAGCTGCAGAGCGGCATCTGATTTTAGGTTACTATACCCGCAATTTCTATTGGCTTTACTCAAAATCTGGCAATGAGCTGAGATTTTTGCCTCTGTGCTGTTCCTGAAATATCCTTGAATCAAAATTGAATCAAATCATGAGGTAGTTAAAAGATATTCCCAATCGTGAGCTTTCTATTTAAGTTAGAATGCTTCCTTAGAAGGCAACAGCCTATGTAGACATTAGACAGCAAGGCAGAGTACTAGGTTTTAAAATTGGGGGGGGGGGAGATGTTAATCGAGTCAAGCTATTTAAATGTTGTGCTGTGTGTGGTTTTCATTCGCCAGTTTTACTCACTTACCAGTGTATTCATAGTGTAATTGTTCAGTTTTTTCTATTAAACTTTTTTAATTGAAGTTTCTATTGAAGCTTCTTGCATATTATATATGAAACTTAACTAAATGTTCTTTTTGTTGCCTGGGATACATTGTAGGAATTTGCTCTGGATAAACAGGCAGGACCAGCAGTGTCCACTTATGACAGGTAATATTCTCACTTTTTACATCATATTCTTTTTCATCTTGCATGTCTGTGGAGTTAAAAACCTTGTTGATACAGGAACTCGGATTTGTGCTCTTTCTCAGTGTAAACTCAGATGCCACATCTGGCAAAGAGATGAGTGACGGGTACGAGGGCTCAAACAGAGCTCGCAGTGAATCCAGAGTCCGGAAACCTCATCGCAAATCCTCACGCTCACGACAAGACAAAATCAACAGACCCAAACTCACCATGATCAAAGTAAGTCTAGACCTGACACACAAGCTTCACACATGAGAAGATAGAGCAGACATTTTCTACTTGTCTGTGAGCTTCCTTGGGTAAATAATCCAATGTTATGTCTCAGATGTCAAGAACAAAATATGCAGTCTAGCAGAAAAAGCATGATAAACACATCATCAGCAAAATATGTTGTCGACTACCAATGATGAAATATTATACATTATTGCAAAGCTGAGGCTCTCTTGATCTTAATCTCTCTGAGAATAAACTTGCAGTCCACTCAGAAGCCGAGATATTCGACAAATACGTGGAGAAGGTGTGTGGGATCTCAGAGTAGACTGAATGTCTATGGATGAGCACATGGCGAGTGTTCAGCTGCGTCAGAGCGCCACCTGTATTTCAGATCTGTAAATTGTGATGGAAGGTGTTAGAGGAAAAACAAAATCTAGTACTTTCTGCCTGTAAACAGGGACACAGAGCCTGAATCGCAGGCTTTTAAAGATGGGATTACATTTTTACAACTAATTATGTATGAAAATTACGTTCATCATAAGATTGTAAACATATACAATATTATTTATGAGTTATAGGAATCTTTTTTGAAATTCTGAAAGTTTTTCATGTTAATTAGTTCAAAAGTAAATGGAGCTTTTTCTGCAAGGGAAGACCACTAGTTCACAGTTAAACTATTCAGCAGGAAATAAAGTAGAACAGAATTTGTATCTATCAGGACTGATTTGTGGAGGTTATAATATTATTGGTAAATATTATTTCTTTCTTCGAAGGAAAATTGTCTGAACCGTACAAAAAAACCATGGACATTTATTAACAAAAAGGTAATAGTATTAACATTGATTTCATGTTCAGGCCATTTCTCAAATATAATATTAATATATAATTAGGTTGGCTTGAAAGAGTATTATTATTTGTTTTATTCTTCTTCTTATACAAATTTATCAAGATCAAATCAAATCAAATCACTTTTATTGTCACATAAAACAATACATATACACAAGTGCAATAGTGTGTGAAATTCTTGGGTGCAGTTCCTAGCAACATAGTAGTCGTGACAGTGATGAGACAGTACCAATTTACAATAACATCAGATTAACACAACACAATTTAAAATCTAATATACACATAATTACACACAACACAATATACAAATAATAACATACAATGTACAGTATACAATACACACAATATTGAATACACATTATACAATATAAATAGACTATATAGTATATGTAAAAAATACAGTAGGTTGTATTGTACTGTACTGACATTCAGGCTGTCGGTTGATAGTAAGTTGCCAGTGTGTTGTTAAGAGAGAATATAATTTATGACAGTCCGGTGTGAGATATAAGATTAATAAAGTGCAGTGCTGATGTATTTTGATCGTGAGAGATCAAGAGTTCAAAAGTCTGATTGCTTGGGGGAAGAAGCTGTCATGAAGTCGGCTGGTGCGGGTCCTGATGCTGCGATACCGCCTGCCTGATGGTAGCAGTGAGAACAGCCCATGGCTCGGGTGGCTGGAGTCTCTGATGATCCTCCGAGATAATTTCACACACAGCCTGGTATATATGTCCTGGAGGGAGGGAAGCTCACCTCCGATGATGTGTTTGGCAGTTCGCACCACCCTTTGCAGGGCTTTGTGGTTGTGGGCGGTGATGTAATCTCTGATTAGTCTTTCAAAGCATTTGCTGATGATGGGGGTCAGAGCAACAGGACGCCAGTCATTTAAGCAAGTGATTTTGGATTGCTTTGGAACAGGCACAATGGTGGACGTTTTAAAGCATGTGGGGACTACAGACAAAGAGAGGGAAAGGTTGAAAATGTCCGTAAAATAACCAGCCAGTTGGTACGCACACATTCTGATGACACGGCCCGGAATGCCGTCTGGACCCGTGGCTTTGCGGATATTCACCCGTCGGAAGGATCGGGTTATATCCGCTACAGAGACGGAGAGTGAACTAACCTCTGTAGCTTCTGCCGCGAGAGCTCTCTCCGCGAAGGCGGTGTTATTTCCCTCAAAACGAGCATAAAAAGTATTTAGCTCATCCAGGAGAGAGGCAGCGGTGTTCACGGCGGAGTTTTTATTCCCTTTAAAGTCTGTGATGATATTAATTTCCTGCCACATGCTTCTAGAGTTGGTGGTGTTAAACTGTCCTTCAATCTTGTTCCTGTACTGACGTTTTGCTGTTCTGATCGGAGGGCATAACTGGCTTGTTTATGCTCCTCCGCGTTCCCGGAATTAAAAGCGGAGGTCCGCGCATCAAGTGCCACATGAACATCGCTATTAATCCAAGGTTTCTGGTTCGGGTAGATTCGTATTGTCTTGGTCAGAACAACATCCTCTACACACTTTCTGATGAAACACGTTGCGCTATCAGCGTCATCAGAGGCGGACCGGAACATCTCCCAGTCCGTGTGATCAAAACAGTCTTGTAGCGTAGAGTCTGATTGGTCCGACCAGCACTGGATCGTTCTGAGGGCGGGTGCTTCCTGTTTCAGTTTCTGCCTGTAAGCAGGCAGAAGCAGAATGGAAAAGTGGTCCGATTTGCCAAATGGTGGGTGGGGGAGGGATTTGTAGCCATCCCGGAAGAGAGAGTAGCAATGGTCCAAATCCCGGTCCCTTCGTGTGTTAAAACTAATGTGTTGGTGCGACTGATTTGAGAATGGCTTTGTTTAAAGTCCCCGGTCACAATGAACGTGGCCTCAGGGTGCAGAGTTTCCTGCTCACTTATACTCCTATACAGTTCCTTGAGTGCCCGGTCTGTGTCGGCTTGTGGCGGGATGTACACAGCAGTGATAATGACCGCTGTGAATTCCCTTGGTAGCCAGAATGGTCGACACAGAAGCATGAGAAATTCCAGATCAGGAGAGCAGAAAGACTTGATAGAATGTATGTTCCTCTGATCACACCAGAATTAGTTGATCATAAAACATACACCACCACCTCTGCTTTTACCTGAGAGGTCTTTCGCTCTGTCCGCTCGGTGCACGGAGAACCCCGTGGGTTCAGTGGCTGAGTCTGGAATCTCCGCAGACATCCAAGTTTCTATAAGGCAGATAATGCAGCAGTCCCTCGTCTCTCGTTGGAAAGAGATCCACGCTCTCAGCTCGCAGAGCTTGTTGTCCAGAGACTGAACATTTGCCAATAGACTACTGGGTAGCAGGGGTCAATTTGCGCGACGTCTTACTCTGATGAGAACGCCGGCTCTGTTTCCCCTTTTCCTTTTGCGTTTCCGCGGCCAGACAGCCCAGACAAAGGGCTGCACTGGCCTGTTTGTAAACAGCGGGTTGGCATTGAGGAATTTGAAGTCCGGTTTACGGTGTGTAATTGCAGAACCAATGTCCAAAAGTGTTTGTCTGTCGTAGACAATAAGGCAGACAACATCCAAGACAAAAAACATAAGAATTGTAAACAAAACAAACAAAAAACTACAATGTTATGTCGGAGCTCGCAACGCAGCAGCCATACTCGGCATCATCTTGAGTCAAGAGTAACTCCTCCTACAGTTTTTAAGCTACAACCACCAAATTTGCAACATACCTTCAGGCTGTTCCAAAGTTTTCTACTTTAGTAATCTTTTCTACTGATCGGAATTACAGTATTCCCGTATCAGACTTCCGAAAAGGACTGATTTTATACTGACTCCCATTGAAGGTGTGAAAACTTTTCCCTGTAATAGCTCCTTTAGAGGATTCAATCTACATCCTATCACTCCACCACTCATACTTTCTATCTATCACTTCATCACTTTCTTTTCTATCTTTACATCACTCCACTCTTTTTATTCTTTATTTCACTCCATCACTTTAACACCCTAGCAATTGCATACAACCTAGCAACCATTTAGTGCACCCTAGCAACGAAAACCCATTGACTTCCATTCAAAATGGCTTAGATGGATATCTCCTGATCAGAATGTCATAGAGACTTCAGGTTTGACTCATAACACTCAGTCCAGCAAGCCGCCTTTTTCGTATCACTCTGGCAACTGCCTAGCAACCAGATGGGGCTACCCTAGCAACCAAGTAACAAATCACATATCTCTGCACCAGAACATCGTAGAGACTTCCAGTTTCATTAATTTGACTCAGGGTAGCAAGGAGCCTTTTGAGTATCACCTTAGTAACTGCCTAGCAACCAGATGGGTTTACCCTAGCAACCAAGTAACAAATCACATTTTTCTGCACCAGAACATCGTAGAGACTTCTGGTTTCATGCATTTCACTCAGGTTAGCAAGGAGCCTTTTGAGTATCACCTTGGTAACTGCCTAGCAACCAAATGAGCTCATTCTAGCAACAAAATAGCACAAAATGTCTCTGCACCAGAACATCATTGAGACTTCTGGGTTGGGTCGTTTGACTCAGGGTAGCAAGGAGCCTTGCTAGTATCACCCTAGCTACTGCCTAGCAACCAGATGGGGTCACCCTAGCAACCGAGTAGCAAAAAACATCTCAGCACCAGAATATCACAGAGACTTCCAGGATGGGTCATTTTACTCAGGGTAGCAAGGAACCTTTTGAGTATCACCCTGGTAACTGCCTAGCAACCAGATGGGGTTACCCTAGCAACCGAATAGCAAAAACATATCTCTGCTCCAGAACATCATAGAGAATTCCGGGTTGGGTAATTTGACTCAGGCTAGCAAGGAGCCTTGTTAGTATCACCCTGGTAACTGCCTAGCAACCAAATGCAAATGCCTAACCTAGCAAAGCAACATGCTAAAACATGCTAGCAATGTCTAGCTAAGTGTTAAAACATGCTAGCAACATGCTAAAACATGTTAGCAATGCCTAGCTAAGCATTCTATCAATAAACTTTCAGACGAGGCTTTTTCAAGCCAAGCTAAATTTGTCCTGATGATCTTTACTTCTCTAGTTAAAGGTGCTGTAAGCGATTTTAGCCGTTCTACTTTCACAAGTCTGAGCCATTGTATTAGCCACTCCACAGATACCAAAATTAGGTTTATTGAGACTGACATCATGCAGAACCGGTTGTTAAAAACAACAGCAGCAAAATAGCGCCCTCAACTGTCATCTGTTATGGACAACATGCCATAAAAATGGCATTATGACTCAATAATTAGCTGCAACTGCAACACAATGAGATCCTGCAAAATTATTGACAGGCAGAAAGCGTCATTGACCACGGTCCGCGGACACATTTTTGTTTTATGTTTACTAAGTCTAGAGCTGTCACAGAGACAGGTGAGATATCTCTGTACTCTTATTTCAGTAATATCTCTCAGGGAGTAGGAACATTTTTAGCATGTCTTTCCATGAAAAAATTGCTTATAGCACCTTTAATAGATAAACACTTGTGCAGGTGTGTGACACAGGAGATAAGATGGTAGAGTGTCAGCTGGAGACTCATAATCACAAGATGGTGACCTTCAAATTTGACCTTGATGGAGATGCTCCAGAGGAGATCGCCACATATATGGTGAGACATCCACTTCAAGTTTCTCTCTCCCTCCTCACATCCACAATCATCAGTTTCCAAAATTATTTTAGATACATTCTCAAAGTAAATGTTTGCTGAATTTGGAGATGCTCCAAGTCATTGTGAAGCTCCTGAAACACAATTCTGTTTTTGTTTCCTGAAGGTCGAGAATGAGTTTATTTTGTTGCTGGAAAGAGAAATGTTCATTGAGCAGCTGAAGGACATCATGGATAAAGCAGAGGACATTCTTAGTGAAGATGCAGAGGGAGAGAAGAGCTCCGTCCAGACATCACCCCTGCATCAGACGCCTGTTGCTGGAGCCTCTGACTCACAGGTGACACACCTGCTTTACATTCACTTCACATCAAAAGATATGATTTACATTCTATAAGTACAGTTTATCTTTATCTACAGTTCTAACTTAAGGCTTTCTCACAATAAGTGTACACAACAAATGTTATATTAATGTACATGAAGAGTCAATATATGCCTATTTGTAAAGGTGCACTAAGTAAGTTTTACCATAAAGGGTTCCCACATTCATGGAAAACCTGGAAATGTCAGAGGATTTTAAAAGTGAGTTAAAAGAGGTGGGCCTGGGTAGCTCAGCGTGTAAAGATGCCGACTACCACCCCTGGAGTTGCAAGTTTGAATCCAGGGCATGCTGAGTGACTCCAGGTCTCCTAAGCAACCAAATTGGCCTGGTTGCTAGGGAGGGTAGAGTCACATGGGGTAACCTCCTCATGGTCGCTATAATGTGGTTTTTGCTCTCGGTGGGGCGTGTGGTGAGTTGTGCATGGATGCTGCGGAGAATAGCGTGAAGCCTCCACACGCACTAGGTCTCCACAGTAACACGCTCGACAAGCCACGTGATAAGATGCGCGGATTGAGACGAGTCACTACGCTACCACGAGGACTTAGAGCGCATTGGGAACTGGGCCCTGCAAATTGGGGAGAAAAAGGGGAGGAAAAAAAAGGTGTGTTAAAAGGCCTGGGGAAGTCATGGAAAATTGTCTAATGAATTAACATTTTTCCAGTTATACTCAGCTCTGAAATATTGTATTGGCTAAATATTTCTGTTGTGTACAGTAAAACTTAACAGAAGGATTCTTTGACAAATCAGACAACACTATGGCTTGAGAGCAAGTCTGAATTTTTATTAAAAAATCTGTCAGAATTTGAATGATTCTTAAGAATCCTTATCCAAAAGGCAGAAAAGGTCATGGAGAAGTGCACCTTTGATATTGTTCAATTCTTGACAAATTTTGTTAATACAAAATTTTAATGTATTGACCCTTACTGACAGTACTGTTTAAATTATATTGAATTAATGAAATAAAAATGAAATATGTATACATTAGACAAATATGCTTAAGGGATAGTTCACCCAAAAATGAAAATTTTGTCATTGTTTACTTACACCCATGTTGTTATAACCCTAGAAGAGGTAGTCACCATAAACTGCCATTATATGACATCACTGAGCACAACATATTTTTTTTTTTTTAATTTCTCCCTTTGTGTTAAGAAAAAGAAAGAAAGTCATATAGGGTTATAACAACACAGGGGTGAGTAAACAATGATTTAATTTTCATTTTTGGGTGAACCAATCCTTTAATAGTATAATCGTTTCTGCTTACTTGATTTCATGTAATGAATGCTGTTTTCTTCTATTATTCCCTGTGTAGGGAGCAAAGCCTCAGGAAACCCAGTCAGAGCAGCTAGTTTATAAACAAAATGGTAATAATAAGACATGCGCATTCCCTACATGTCTCACTGTAACTAGTGTTCATGAATCCTTTACACTAATCTGCCTTATCTTGCACTGACAGTGCTTCACACAGGAAAACGCTGGTTCATCATCTGTCCTGTTGCCGAGACACCCACATCTGACAGAGAACACGCAGCCAAGAGTAATTCACACAAACACACACACACACACACAAGCTAATGTTGCTCAATTGCACCAATATTTGCACACAGATCCCCTGAATTTACAGGGATAGCTCACCCAATAATTAAAGTTCTGTCATTATTTATTCACTTTCATGTTTACTTATTTCCGTGAACATAAAAGGTGAATTTTTTAAAAATATTATTATGGCTGCTCTTTTCCATGTAATGAAGTAAATATAATTAGTTTTAAGTAAAAATTAATTGTAAATAAAATTAATTTTAAATAAAGATATTTTTTAATAAAATAAAATAAAATTATTTATAAATAAAATACATTATTTAATAAAATTCAATTTAATTAGTATTTCACTGAAAATGTCACTGCTGTAGCCCTCAAATTAATGATGAATGCCAATGGTTTTCATGATTTTAGCATAAAATCATGAGAACCCAGTGTTTCCCACAGGATTTTGTGAGACTGTGGTGGGTGGATCTCAGACCCTCTAGGAGGGTCTGGGGGCATGGTCCACCTTAAGAAAATTTTGTACATATTAAATGCATCAATCTGGTGCACTTTGAGAGCAAAATTAAGAGGCTAGATCTATGAAGAACTTTGTGTTCTTCTAAACAGTTTTGACCTCCGGTTGCAATTTAATCATAAGCACATTGGTTGTATAGATATGAATGGTGATGACACGACAAAAAGGTCACACCCACAATGCATAAAAGAGACTAAAGAGAGTTTAACGCAGTTCAAAAACTGAACTGAAACTACTGTGACCTATTGCCCCTTTCTCTGCGTCAAAATCACATGCTGTCCCTCCCTCAGGGTAGGCTGTCTCCCCTGCTGCCCCTCTCTGAACGTCTGTCCCTCTATGAGAGTCAGCTGAGGCTGTCTCTTCTGCTACAAAGAACCAAGTAACGTTAAAATTCTACTGTTACTCCAGTTTATTTCTTGACAGAAGCCTATGAATCATCTGTTTAGCTATTGACTTGCCATCTAACTATGCTAGCTATCCTAGCTAG